>NC_069506.1:286778750-287103750 GCF_027579735.1 Bombina bombina
ATCTTATCTTACTTAGTAACCATGTGCCTCATGTTATAGCCCTTCCTCCCTCATAACTTATCTTACTTGGTAACCATGTGCCTCATGTTATAGCACCTCAGTCATATCTTATTTAGCTACCATGTGCCTCATGTTATTTTCCCTGCCTCATATATTATCTTACTTAGTAACCCTGTGCCTCATGTTATAGCCCCTCCATAATATCTTCTTATCTCACTCTGTAACCGTGTGCCTCATGTTATAGCACCTCCCTCATATCTTATCCTACTTAGTAACCATGTGCCTCATGTTATAGCCCCTCCCTCATGTCTTATCTTACTTAGTAACCATGTGCCTCATGTTATAGCCCCTCCCTCATATCTTATCTTACTTAGTAACATTGTGCCTCATGTTATAGCCCCTCCCTAATACCTTATCTCACTCTGTAACCGTGTGCCTCATCTTATAGCCCCTCCCTCATATCTTATCTAACTTAGTAACCATGTGCCTCATGTTATAGCAGCTCCCTCATATCTTACTTAGTAACCATGTGCCTCATGTTATAGCCCCTCCCTCATATCATACTTAGTAACCATGTGCCTCATGTTATAGCCCCTCCCTCATATCATACTTAGTAATCATGTGCCTCATGTTATAGCCCCTCCCTCATATCTTACATAGTAACCATGTGCCTCATGTTATAGCCCCTCCCTTATATCTTATCTTACCTAGTAACCATGTGCCTCATGTTATAGCACCTCCCTCATATCGTAGCTTACTTAGTAAATATGTGCCTCATGTTATAGCACCTCCCTAATACCTTACTTAGTAACCATGTGCCTCATGTTATAGCCCTGCCTCATATCTTACTTAGTAAACATGTGCCTCATGTTATAGACCCTCCCTTATATCTTATCTTACTTAGTAACCATGTGCCTCATGTTATAGCCCCTCCCTTATATCTTATCTTACTTAGTAACCATGTGCCTCATGTTATAGCCCCTTCCTCCCTCATATCTTATCTTACTTAGTAACCATGTGCCTCATGTTATAGCCCCTCCCTCATATCTTATCTTACTTGGTAACCATGTGCCTCATGTTATAGCACCTCAGTCATATTTTATTTAGCTACCATGTGCCTCATGTTATAGCCCCTCCCTAATATCTTATCTCACTCTGTAACCGTGTGCCTCATCTTATAGCCCCTCCCTCATATCTTATCTTACTTAGTAATCATGTGCCTCATGTTATAGCACCTCCCTCATATCTTATCTTACTTAGTAATCATGCGCCTCATGTTATAGCACCTCCCTCATATCTTATCTTAGTAACCGTGTGCCTCATGCTATAGCACCTCCCTCACATCTTATCGTACTTAGTAACCATGCGCCTCATGTTATAGCCCCTCCATTATATCTTATCTTAGTAACCGTGTGCCTCATGTTATAGCACCTCCCTAACATCTCATCTTACTCAGTAACCATGTGCCTCATGATATAGCCCCTCCCTTATATCTTATCTTACTTAGTAACCACGTGCCTCATGTTATAGCACCTCCCTCATATATTATCTTACTTAGTAACCATGTGCCTCATGTTATAGCCCCTCCCTCATACTTACTCAGTAACCATGTGCCTCATGTTATAGCCCCTCCCTCATATCTTACTTAGTAACCATGTGCCTCATGTTATAGCCCCTCCCTCATATCTTACTCAGTAACCATGTGCCTCATGTTATAGCCCCTCCCTTATATCTTATCTTACTTAGTAACCACGTGCCTCATGTTATAGCACCTCCCTCATATCTTATCTTACTTAGTAACCATGTGCCTCATGTTATCGCCCCTCCCTCATATCTTACTTAGCAACCATGCGCCTCATGTTATAGCCCCTCCCTCATATCTTATCTTACTTAGTAACCATGCGCCTCATGTTATAGCACCTCCCTCATATCTTATCTTACTTAGTAACCATGTGCCTCATGTTATAGCCCCTCCCTTATATATTATCTTACTTAGTAACCATGTGCCTCATGTTATAGCCCTTTCCTTATATCTTATCTTATCTTAGTAACCGTGTGTCTTATGTTATAGCCCCTCCCTCACATCTTATCTTACTTAGTAACCATGTGCCTCATGTTATAACCCCTCCCTCAAATCTTATCTTACTTAGTATCCATGTGCCTCATGTTATAGCCCCTCCCTCAAATCTTATCTTACTTAGTAACCATGTGCCTCATGTTATAGCCCCTCCCTCATATCATACTTAGTAACCGTGTGCCTCATGTTATAGCCCCTCCCTCAAATCTTATCTTACTTAGTAACCATGTGCCTCATGTTATAGCCCCTCCCTCATATCTTATCTTACTTAGGAACCATGTGCCTCATGTTATAGCCCCTCCCTCATATCTTATCTTACTTAGTAACCATGCGCCTCATGTTATAGCACCTCCCTCATATCTTATCTTACTTAGTTACCATGTGCCTCATGTTATAGCCCCTCCCTAATATCTTACTTAGTAACCATGTGCCTCATGTTATAGCCCCTCCCTAATATCTTACTTAGTAACCATGTGCCTCATGTTATAGCCCCTCCCTCATATCTTGTCTTACTTAGTAACCATGTGCCTCATGTTATAGCCCCTCCCTCATATCTTATCGTACTTAGTAACCATGTGCCTCATGTTATAGCACCTCCCTCATATCGTATCTTACTTAGTAATCATGTGCCTCATGTTATAGCACCTCCCTCACATCTTATCTTGCTTATCCACCATGTGCCTAATGTTATAGCCCATCCCTCATATCTTATCTTACTTAGTAACCATGTGCCTCATGTTATAGCACCTCCCTCATATCTTACTTAGTAACCATGTGCCTCATGTTATAGCCCCTCCCTCATATCTTACTTAGTAACCATGTGCCTCATGTTATAGCCCCTCCCTTATATCTTATCTTACTTAGTAATCATGTGCCTCATGTTATAGCCCCTCCCTTATATGGTATCTTACTTAGTAACCATGTGCCTCATGTTATAGCACCTCCCTCACATCTTATCTTGCTTATCCACCATGTGCCTAATGTTATAGCCCCTCCCTCATATCTTACTTTGTAACCATGTGCCTCATGTTATAGCACCTCCCTCATATCTTACTTAGTAACCATGTGCCTCATGTTATAGCCCCTCCCTCATATCTTACTTAGTAACCATGTGCCTCATGTTATAGCCCCTCCCTTATATCTTATCTTACTTAGTAACCATGTGCCTCATGTTATAGCCCCTCCCTTATATCTTATCTTACTTAGTAACCATGCGCCTCATGTTATAGCACCTCCCTCATATCTTATCTTACTTAGTAACCGTGTGCCTCATGTTATAGCACCTCCCTCATATCTTATCTTACTTAGTAACCATGTGCCTCATGTTATATCACCTCCCTCATATCTTATCTTACTTAGTTACCATGTGCCTCATATTATAGCACCTCCCTTATATCTTATCTTACTTAGTAACCATGCGCCTCATGTTATAGCACCTCGCTTATATCTTATCTTACTTAGTTACCATGTGCCTCATATTATAGCATAAACCCCAAGTCTAAACACCCCTGATCTTACACTTATTAACCCCTAATCTGCCGCCCCGACATCGCCGACACCTACATTATACTTATTAACCCCTAATCTGCCGCCCCAGGCATCGCCGACACCTACATTATACTTATTAACCCCTAATCTGCCGCTACGGACATCGCCGCCACTATAATCAACATATTAACCTCTAAACCACCGCACTTCCGCATCACAAACACTAGTTAAATATTATTAGCCCCTAATTTGCCGCCCCAAACATCGCCGCCACCTACCTACATTTATTAACCCCTAATCTGCCGCCCCCAACGTCGCCGCCACTATACTAAATTTATTAACCCCTAAACCTAAGTCTAACCCTAACACCCCCTAACTTAAATATAATTAAAATAAATCTAAATAAAACCTACTATCATTACCTAAATAATTCCTATTTAAAACTAAATACTTACCTGTAAAATAAACCCTAAACGAGCTACAATATAACTAATAGTTACATTGTATCTAGCTTAGGGTTTATTTTTATTGTACAGGCAAGTTTGTATTTATTTTAACTAGGTAGAATAGTTATTAAATAGTTATTAACTATTTACTAACTACCTAGCTAAAATAAATACAAATGTACCTGTAAAATAAAACCTTACCTGAGTTACACTAACACCTAACCTTACACTACAATTAAATAAATTACCTAAATTAAATACAATTACCTAAATTGCAAAAATAACCCCACTAAATTACACAAAATAAAAAAAAGAAATTATCAGATATTTAAACTAATTACACCTAATCTAATAGCCCTATCAAAATAAAAAAGCCCCCCCCAAAAAATAAAAAAAACCTAGCCTAAACTAAACTACCAATAGCCCTTAAAAGGGCCTTTTGTGGGGCATTGCCCCAAAGAATTCAGCTCTTTTACCTTTAAAAAAAATACAAACAACCCCCAACAGTAAAACCCACCACCCACACAACCATCCCCCCAAATAAAAACCTAACTAAAAAAACCTAAGCTCCCCATTGCCCTGAAAAGGGCATTTGGATGGGCATTGCCCTTAAAAGGGCATTTAGCTCTTTTTTCAATTGTCCAAACCCTAATCTAAAAATAAAACCCACCCTATAAACCGTTAAAAAAACCTAACACTAACCCCCGAAGATCCACTTACAGTTTTGAAGACCGGACATCCATCCTAAATTAAGCCGGGAGAAGTCTTCATCCAAGCGGCAAGAAGTCCTCAACGAAGCCGGGAGAAGTCTTCATCCAAGCCGGCAGAAGTGGTCCTCCAGACGCGCAGAAGTCTTCATCCTGACGGCATCTTCTATCTTCATCCATCCGGCGTGGAGCGGGTCCATCTTCAAGACATCCGGCATGGAGCATCCTCTTCAATCAAAGTCTTTTTCCAGAATGAAGGTTCCTTTAAGTGACTTTTCACCTATAAAGTGATTTTTTCACCTATAATTCCGATTGGCTGATAGAATTCTATTAGCCAATCGGAATTCAAGGGACGCCATCTTGGATGAAGTCACTTAAAGGAACCTTTATTCTGGAAGAAGACTTCGATTGAAGAGGATGCTCCGCGCCAGATGTCTTGAAGATGGAACCGATCCGCTCCGGATGGATGAAGATAGAAGATGCTGTCTGGATAAAGACTTCTGCTAGTCTGGAGGACCACTTCTGCCGGCTTGGATGAAGAATTCTCCCGGCTTTGTTGAGGACTTCTTGCTGCTTGGATGAAGACTTCTCCCGGCTTCATTTAGGATGGATGTCCGGTCTTCAAAACTGTAAGTGGATATTCGGGGGTTAGTGTTAGGTTTTTTTAAGGGTTTATTAGGTGGGTTTTATTTTTAGATTAGGGTTTGGGCAATTGAAAAAGAGCTAAATGCCCTTTTAAGGCAATGCCCATCCAAATGCCCTTTTCAGGGCAATGGGGAGCTTAGTTTTTTTTAGTTAGGTTTTTATTTGGGGGGTTGGTTGGGTGGGTGGTGGGTTTTACTGTTGTGGGGTTGTTTGTATTTTTTTTACAGGTAAAAGAGCTGATTTCTTTGGGGCAATGCCCTGCAAAAGGCCCTTTTAAGGGCTATTGGTAGTTTAGTTTAGGCTAGGGTTTTTTTATTTGGGGGGGCTTTTTTATTTTTATAGGGCTATTAGATTAGGTGTAATTAGTTTAACTATCTGATAATTTCTTTTTTATATTTTGTGTAATTTAGTGTATTTAATTTAGATGTGATATTTAATAAGTCAATGCATAAAAGGTTGACACAAACAATCCATATAACAATCAATCATACATAAAATAAAGTAAAACCGGTTTAAACATACACACTATACAAACTTTACATAACCCCTCAGATTCCCCAAATCAAATGGGGCTGGCGGAGAACACCTACAATGACTGTGTTCTAATCTTGGTGTTAGTAGTTCAAGGGGATCCCCCAAAAAAGATGGTCCGGAATGACAATGTGGGTTTAATTATTGTAAATCCAAAGATATAAATGTTAATGTTTCTGAATGGTGCCGTTATATCCCCAGTCTTATTTGGTCACAAATAAAAGCCCACGATGGTATAGAGCTCCTTCCTTAATGTTCTCTTAGTTAAAGGCAATCAAGTATTTATAACTTAGCCGGGAGGCTCTCCTACCTTCTTAGAAGTGTCTGCCAGCGATCTCCTTACCTGGCCCGACACTCCGGCTGCTCCTTTAGATGTTTGCTCAGCGAAAATCCCGTGAGTGACGTCACCCGGTTCCGGATCCTAGGTGACCACTTGCGCAAGTGTTTGTTTCCACAGGATGTCCTCTGTATGCCAGGGTACAGAGAGTTCACTACAGCTTCGGTCCTCCAAATAATCGCAAACAGTAGCAGGTAAGTCCTCTACGCGTTTCAACCCCTTCTGGGTCTTTTTCAAGATGCTACTTCCTGCAACCTTTGCCCTTAAATCCACTCTCTGCACAGGTGATTCGCTATTGCTACAACACCTTTCCGCAGGTAACTATTTCGTCATACAGTCTATGAGCAGCTCAGGCGGGGGCGTGCTTAGCCAAATGTGATCTGAGCTGCTCATAGACTGTATGACGAAATAGTTACCTGCGGAAAGGTGTTGTAGCAATAGCGAATCACCTGTGCAGAGAGTGGATTTAAGGGCAAAGGTTGCAGGAAGTAGCATCTTGAAAAAGACCCAGAAGGGGTTGAAACGCGTAGAGGACTTACCTGCTACTGTTTGCGATTATTTGGAGGACCGAAGCTGTAGTGAACTCTCTGTACCCTGGCGTACAGAGGACATCCTGTGGAAACAAACACTTGCGCAAGTGGTCACCTAGGATCCGGAACCGGGTGACGTCACTCATGGGATTTTCGCTGAGCAAACATCTAAAGGAGCAGCCGGAGTGTCGGGCCAGGTAAGGAGATCGCTGGCAGACACTTGTAAGAAGGTAGGAGAGCCCCCCGGCTAAGTTATAAATACTTGATTGCCTTTAACTAAGAGAACATTAAAGGGACATTATACACTCATTTTTTCTTTGCATTAATGTTTTGTAGATGATCTATTTATATAGCCCATAAAGTTTTTTTTTTTAAACTAATGTATAGTTTTGCTTATTTTTAATTAACATTGCTCTGATTTTCAGACTCCTAACCAAGCCCCAAAGTTTTATGTGAATACGCTCGACTACCTACTCCAGCTTGCTCCTGTTTGTGTAAAGGGTCTTTTCATATGCAAAAGAAGGGGGAGGGGGGGGAGTGTCTTATTTGCCACTTGCAGTGGGCTTTCCAGCTACCTTTTCAACAGAGCCAAAGTGACAGCTTCTAAGTAAGTTTTTAAACAGTTTTATACTGGATTTTTATATCAGTATCTGTGCATATTATTCTTTATAGTAGTGTCTATTACATGCAGTTATATGAAAATGAGTGTATACTGTCCCTTTAAGGAAGGAGCTCTATACCATCGTGGGCTTTTATTTGTGACCAAATAAGACTGGGGATATAACGGCACCATTCAGAAACATTAACATTTATATCTTTGGATTTACAATAATTAAACCCACATTGTCATTCCGGACCATCTTTTTTGGGGGATCCCCTTGAACTACTAACACCAAGATTAGAACACAGTCATTGTAGGTGTTCTCCGCCAGCCCCATTTGATTTGGGGAATCTGAGGGGTTATGTAAAGTTTGTATAGTGTGTATGTTTAAACCGGTTTTACTTTATTTTATGTATGATTGATTGTTATATGGATTGTTTGTGTCAACCTTTTATGCATTGACTTATTAAATATCACATCTGTGTTTTACTAATTATTGTCACTTGATCATTGATTGCACTTTGATTAGAGCTGCAACAACTAATCGTCATAATCGATAATAATCGATTATGAAAATAGTTGTCAACGAATCTCATAATCGATTAATCGATTAGTTGGTTTGCAATCAGTTGGTCTGTACACAACACCAGCTGCTTCACTCCAATGAACTCCTGCACTTGGTATTGTGTTTTATGGTTATGTCCTTAGACTAAAGGACGTCTACAGACGTCTACTTTTCACTTTTTCAGGACAGTATAAGTTTACAACTACCCCTGGCTTATGTGCAACCCAGATATAATAGTCATCATTTGGATTGTTTATATTACATCTGGTGATTTGGAACTATGCTTTGCATGATATAGTGCCAAGCTTGTTGTTTACACCTAGCCCTAGATTGATGGGAGTTATTTAAATTGTTGTGCACTATTATCTGTTTGCACAATTATTAGCGTATTGCTTGCTATTGCTGATTATATGTCCTGTATAAATAAATGTAAGGCTTTGTCCTGTTATTAATATACAGTCCTTAGCGCTTCTGATTTTGTTTTTTTATATTTTTAATAAATTGTGATATGTACCAGATTCAACCTTTATAAGTATATATTCGTTATTTTTAGGGCGGACTACATATTTCCCCTAACCTTATAGCTGGTTATTTACCATTGCATATAGATATTCAAGATTTTTTATGTTAGAATGAAGTCAAGGGTTACTTTATTTAGAGGCCCCTTGCCAAGGTAGAAAACACTTTGGTGAAGAGCTAACAAAGATAAATATCCCACTTTGGTGAAATTATCAAAACCCTACTTATACACCTCAACAGCCTTTTCTCTGCTGCAGGAAATATAGCTGCAAACAGAGAACCAGCCTTAGCCAGAAGCATGTGTACATGTTGAGATTTTTGCATTTCAATGCAAAGTTTCTGAAAGAGTGAATAACAGAATGTTATTAACAGTGATAGTCTAACTCTTTCTAGTTCTACCTCTTTTCAAACAGTTTGTGGTTTTGTTTTGTTTAATTATAAAACTGTGCTCTGCTGCTTAAAAATTGAAGAAACAGTTGTGTTAATGTAAAGTTTTAGTCTGAAGTTTATATTTGTAACACTCATTATGTGTATTTTATTTAAAACATAGAAAATTATTATTGATTCTCTTTATCCAATTAGTCGATTAATCGAAAAAATAATCGGCCGATTAATCGATGATGAAAATAATCGTTAGCTGCAGCCCTAACTTTGATATACTGCATTTATTTCACTTTGATTTTTCACTTGGATAAATTGTTTTTATATATATATGTACGTAGATATTTTCCTTTATTTTTTATTATCACCGATTTTTTATCACAGATTTTGCACATAAATAGTATTTTAACGTATCCCTTAAGGGTCATTGGGATTTTAATTTTTTGAATGTTTTAACTGGTCACGATACAGTGAATTTTACATTTATTTATATCTATATATCCTACGGCTCTATAGCGCCTCCTATATCCACTGATTTTACATTCTTGATTCTCTATTGTCTAGGGAGGAGACAATAACCTTTAGTGAGGCTAAGTAGGTTTTTGGTCTAGCGCTATACCCTATCCGTATCTGTCTTGTGTATTTAATTTAGGTAATTTATATAATTGTAGTGTAAGGTTAGGTGTTAGTGTAACTCAGGTTAGGTTTTATTTTACAGGTAAATTTGTATTTATTTTAGCTAGGTAGTTAGTAAATAGTTAATAACTATTTACTAACTATTCTACCTAGTTAAAATAAATACAAACTTGCCTGTAAAATAAAAATAAACCCTAAGATAGATACAATGTAACTATTAGTTATATTGTAGCAAGCTTAGGGTTTATTTTATAGGTAAGTATTTAGTTTTAAATAGGAATTATTTCGTTATTAATAGTATGTTTTATTTAGATTTATTTTAATTATATTTAAGTTAGTGGGTGTTAGGGTTAGACTTAGGTTTAGGGGTTAATAAATTTAGTATAGTGGCGGCAACATTGGGGGCGGCAGATTAGGGGTTAATAAATGTAGGTAGGTGGCAGCGATATTAAGGACGGCAGATTAGGGGTTAATAATATTTAACTAGTTTTTGTGATGCGGGAGTGCGGCGGTTTAGGGGTTAATATGATTATTATAGTGGCGGCAATGTCGGGAGCGGCAGATTAGGGGTTAATAATTTTATTTTCATGTTTGCAATGCGGGAGGGCCTCGGTTTAGAAGTTAATAGGTAGTTTATGGGTGTTAGTGTACTTTTTAACACTTTAGTTATGAGTTTCATGCTACAGCTTTGTTCTGACTTTAGATTGCGTTTCGAATCTTCTGGGATAGGCTTTACCGCTCATTTTTTGGCCTCCCAGAAAAAGCTTGTAATATCGGCGCTATGGAAGTCCCATTGAAAAAAGAGTTTACGCAAGTTGCGTAAGTTAATTTGCGTTAAGGCCAAAAAAGTGTGCGGTACCCCTAAACCTGCAAGACTCGTAATACCAGCGGTAGTGAAAAAAGCAGCGTTATGAGCCATAATGCTGCTTTTTCACTCATACTGCAAAACTTGTAATCTAGACGTATGTTTTTACAGCTAAATTGTGCTACTGATCATGGTCAGATCTGAGCTGCACAGATAAGTGTATAAACTTAAAGCTACATTGTAGATTATCACAGAGACAAAGAGCTGGGATGTTAGTGGCTTTATTTTTAGACCAGATGTTATTGATTCACATGCTGTGTTATTATATTTGTGATGGTCCGGATGCTGGATCCAAACGTACAGCGATGTGTGTAACAGGGTCTAAGGAAACAGCTTCTGAAATCCCTTGGATGAAAGATGTTTTATTGGGCTACAAAAGAGAAGAAATTGTCCAGTTCAGTAAATATACACGCATAACTTTGTATCTGATTTATAACTTTTATTAAATTAAAGCATAAAAAAATCTGTAAAAAACATACCTATGAACACAAAACAAACATATGTTAAAAGAAAAAGTGAAAACCTGTGTGTGCTGTACACCGAAAGTGTAATAGATAAATGCTAATGGCTACGTAGCAAGTACCGGGAATAAAATCCTCACCTTTGACAAAGCTGAGGCGAAATGCGCATCAGGCGGACGTAACCTGGTGTGAGCTATACTACAGTATGTGTTGAAAACCGTTCCACATATTTTCATTGTAATCATTATTAGTTTGGTTCATTTTATAGTACCTTTAACAAGTGTGGGAACTGAGGGGAGTAGCAATAGATATTGGCTTGGGACAGTGTCCTTATTTGATTGATGGGGGCATATGTATCAAGCTCCGTATGGAGTTTGATGCCCCGTGTTTCTGGCGAGTCATCAGACTCACCAGAAACAGCAGTTATGAAGCAGCGGTCACAAAGACCGCTGCTCCATAACCTGTCCGCCTGCTCTGAGCAGGCGGACAGACATCACAACAATACAACCCGATAGAGTACGATCGGGTTGATTGACACCCCCCTGCTGGCGGTCTATTGACCGCGAGTCTGCAGGGGGCGGCGTTGCACCAGCAGCTCTTGTGAGCTGCTGGTGCAATGATGAATACGGTGAGCGTATTGCTCGCCGTATTCAGCAAAGTCTGGCGGACATGATCCGCACTGGCGGATCAGGTCCGCCAGACTTTCATAACTAGAGGCCATGGTATCTCATATACTCAGATCCTTATTAAGTAGGAATATTTATTCCCGGTACTTGCTACATAGCTATTAGCATTTTTGTATTACACTTTCAGTGTACAGCACACACAGGTTTTCACTTTTTCTTTTAACATAGATGTGTTTGTTTTGTGTTCATAGGTTTGTGTTTTAGGTTTTTTTTTATGCTTTAATTTAATACAAATTATATTTTAAGATATCTACACTGACTTTTCCTACTCATTATCGTATCATAAGCAAGTGCTCTATATGGTGCTTCTGTCTTTCCTTAATTTATTCACACGTAGATTACGAGTTTTGCGTTGCAGCTTTTAATGATGAAAAAATGGCAATTTCAGCGTAAAAGCAGGAACGCACTATTAGGAGTCGCGTCTGTATAGCTATATTGCAAGCATTTTAGCCTGTAACGTAACGCTAAAAGCTTGCGTTACAGCCTATACCGACACGATCCATACCGCCATCTTAAAGCAGTAGTTATGAGTTTTGTATAACAAAAATGTTTCACAAAACTCATAACTAAAATGTTACAAAGTACACTAACACCCATAAACTACCTATTAACCCTTAAACCGCCACCCTCCCGCATTGCAAACACTATATTAAACCTATTAACGCCTAATCTGCCACCCACCAACATCACAACTATTAAATAAAGTTATTAACCCCTAATCTGCCGCTCCCGACATCGCTGACACTAATAAAAATTATTAACCCCTATTCCGCTGCTCCCCGACATCGCCCACCACTAAATAATGTTAATAAGCCCTAAACCTCCAGCCTCCCACATCTCCACCACTAAATAAACCTATTAAACCCTAAACCGCCGGCCCCCCCACATTGCAAAACACTAAATTAAACTATTAACCCCTAAACCTAACACCCCCCTAACTTTAAATTAAAATTACAAGATAACTCTATTTAAATAAATAAAAACTTACCTGTGAAATTAATATAAACCTAACATCAAACTATAATTTAACATAACTAATATAATAAAATAAAAAATAATACCAATTAAAATATCTAAATTACAAATTTAAAAAAACATAACACTATGAAAAAAATAAAAAAATCTAAATTACAACAAAAAAAACCCAACAAAAAATTAAAAAAAATCTAAGTTTACCAAAAATAATAAACACTAAAATCACGAAAAATAATAAACACTAGGCTTAATAAAAAATACATAAACTAAATGATCAAAAATAAAAACAATTACACCTAATCTGATAGCCCTATAAAAATAAAAAAGCCCCCCCAAAATAAAAACACCCCCTAACCTACAATAAACTACCAATAGCCCTTAAAATGGCCTTTTGTAGGGCATTGCCCTAAAGAAATTAGCTCTTTTACCTGTAAAAAAATACAAAGTCCCCCCTACAGTAAAACCCACCACCCAACCAACCCCCCACAATAAAAAAACCTAACTCTAAAAAAAAACTAAGCTACCCATTGCCCCTAAAGGGGCATTTGTATTGGCATTGCCCTTAAAAGGGCATTTAGCTCTTTTTCAAAGTCCAAACCCTAATCTTGAGTTTTACTGTTGGGGGACTTTGTATTTTTTTTACAGGTAAAAGAGCTAATTTCTATAGCGCAATGCTCTACAAAAGGCCCTTTTAAGGGCTATTGGTAGTTTATTGTAGGCTAAGGGGTGTTTTTTTGGGGGGGAGCTTTTTTATTTTTATAGGGCTATTAGATTAGGTGTAATAGTTTTTATTTTTAATAATTTAGTTTATTTTTTTTGTAATATTAGTGTTTTTTATTTTTCATGATTTTAGTGTTTATTATTTTTGGTAAACTTAGATTTTTTTAAAATTTTCGTAGGATTTTTTTTTGTTGTAATTTAGATTTTTTTAATTTTTTTGGTAGTGTTAGGTTTTTTTAAATTTGTAATTTAGATATTTTAAATGGTAGTATTTTTTATTTTATTAGATTATGTTATGTTATGTTAGGTTACTTTATAGTTTAATGTTAGGTTTATATTTGTTTCAAAGGTAAGTTTTTATTAATTTAAAGATAGTTATATTGTAATTTTAATTTAAAGTTAGGGGGTGTTAGGTTTAGGGGTTAAAAGTTTAATTTAGTGTTTTGCGATGTGGGGGGCTGGCGGTTTAGGGGTTAATAGGTTTATTTAGTGACGGCGATGTGGGGGACTGGAGGTTTAGGGGTTAATAGGTTTATTTAGTAGCGGTGATATGGGAGGCCGGAGGTTTAGAGGTTAATAATTTTATTTAGTGTCGGCGATGTTGGGGAGCGGCGGTTTAGGGGTTATTAATTTTATTTGGTGGCGGCGATGTCAGGGAGCGGCGGATTAGGGGTTAAAAGCTGTTATTAGTGTCGGCGATGTCGGTTGAGCGGCGCATTAGGGGTTAATAACTTTATTTAGATGTCGGGAGCGGCGGATTAGGGGTTAATACGTTTATTTAGGTGTCGGCAATGTCGGGGGCGGCGGATTAGGGGTGTTCAGACTTGGGCATGTATTTATCAAGCCGTCAACCGCAAATACGCTGGAATTCCACAGCGTATTTGTGGCGAGCCTGATTCACCTTAGTTATCAAACCCTACAGACCGGCAAAAGTAAAATTTAGTGACGTAACATACGATCCGCTGGACTCAGTCTGACACAGATCGATGCTTACGTCACTACAGATGTTCCGAACGCAAGTTCGGCACAGTCTGACTACTTTTGGAAGTTATCAAATTCCTACCAGGTACGCTCGGCACAATACCGGCCCAGCGTACCTGGTTTTCAATCAGGAGGCGGCGGATGCCATTGGAATCCATGGGAGTTGGAAAGCAGCGAGAGCTTATGTTCGCTGCTGCCCGATATCCCATTGATTCCTATGGGAACGTGTACACCTAACACCCTAACATGTACCCCGAGTCTAAACACCCCTAATCTGCCGCCCTGACACTGCCGCCACCTACATTTATTAACCCCTATCCCGCCGCTCCCGGACCCCGCTGCAACTAAATAAACTTATTAACCCATAAACCGCCGCTCCCAGAGCTCACCGCCACCTACATTATACTTATTAACCCCTAATCTGCCACCCCCTACACCGCCGCTACTATATTAAATTTATTAACCCCCTAAACCTAAGTCTAACCCTAACACCCCCTAACTTAAATGTAATTTAAATAAATCGAAATAAATTATTCCTATTTAAAACTAAATACTTACCTATAAAATAAACCCTACGATAGCTACAATATAACTAACAGTTACATTGTAGCTATCTTAGGATTTATATTTATTTTACAGGCAACTTTGTATTTATTTTAACTAGGTAGAATAGTTATTAAATAGTTGTTAACTATTTAATAACTTCCTAGCCAAAATAAATACAAATATACCTGTAAAATAAAACCTAACCTAAGTTACAATTACACCTAACACTACACTATCATTAAATAAATTAAGTAAACTAAATACAATTAAAAACAATTATCTAAAGAACAAAAAAAACAACCCACTAAATTACAGAAAATAATAAAATAATTTTTTAAACTAATAGTTTTTTAAACTAATAAAAATTCCTACCCTATACTAAATCACGAATAGCCCTTAAAAGGGCCTTTTGCGGGGCATTGCCCCAAAGTAATCAGCTCTTTTACCTGAAAAAAAAATACAATACCCCCCAACATTAAAACCCACCACCCACACACCCAACCCTACTCTAAAACCAACCCAATCCCCCCTTAAAAAAACTAACACTAAACCCTTGAAGATCACCCTAATTTGAGACGTCTTCACCCAACAGGGCCAAAGTCCTCAACGAAGCCGGGCGAAGTGGTCCTCCAGATGGGCAGAAGTCTTCATCCAAGCCGGGCAGAAGAGGTTCTCTAGAAGTCTTCAACCAGGCGGCATCTTCTATCTTCATCCACCCGGCACGGAGCGGGTCCATCTTCAAGACATCCGACGCGGAGCATCCTCTTCTAACGACATCCGACGACTGAATGACGGTTCCTTTAAATAACTATTTAGTAACTATTCTACCTAGTTAAAATAAATACAAAGTTGCCTGTAAAATAAAAATAAATCCTAAGATAGCTACAATGTAACTATTAGTTATATTGTAGCTATCTCAGGGTTTATTTTATAGGTAAGTATTTAGTTTTAAATAGGAATAATTTATTTTGATTTATTTAAATTATATTTAAGTTAGGGGGTGTTAGGGTTAGTGTTAGACTTAGGTTTAGGGGTTAATACATTTAATATAGTGGCGGCGGTGTAGGGGGGCAGATTAGGGGTTAATAAATATAATGTAGGTGGCTGTGGGCTCCATGAGCGGCGGTTTAGGGGTTAAACACTTTATTTAGTTGCGGCGGGGTCCGGGAGTGGCTGTTTAGGGGTTAAATACTTTATTTTGTTGCGGCGGAGTCCGGGAGCGGCAGGATAGGGGTTAATAACTTTATGGTTAATATGTATAATGTAGGTGGTGGTGGGCTCCGGGAGCGGCGGTTTAACGGGTATAGTGGGTAAACAGTATAGTATAGTGTGGGTGTTTAGTGACAGGGTACCAAGAAAACTGTAAAAAAGCCGAAGAGCAGCGAGATCGATGACTTTTAGTTAACAACAGTCCGCTGCTCATTGCACCGTACTTGCACAGCTTTTTGACAGCTTTTTTGGTAACTTTGGAGAACGTATTCAGGTCCGTGGCAGCGATGTTAGGCGATCTTAGGAGAGTGTATTGGTGCCGTTGAATGCAAGAAAGTCGACGGCTTGATAAGTAGATGCCTTGGGGTTTATGTTAGGGTGTTAGGTTTAAACTTAACTTTTATTTCCCCATAGACATTAATGGGGCTGCGTTACGGAGATTTTTCATTCTGCACTTCAGGTGTTTTTTTCTAACACTCTCTCCCCATTGATGTCTATGGGGGAAAGTGTGCACGAGCACGTCAAACCAGCCCTTGGATTTTGTGGGGTATGGAGCTTAACGTACCATATTGCACGCACAAGGAGGCTTTTCAGTAACTTATAATGGCAGCGCTATGGAGAGTGAAAAAACGCAACTTTTTTAGTTTCGCACCCTGTTTAGCGCAAAACTCGTAATCTAGGCGTTATATACTAAAAAACCCAGAGAGTGTGATGGTGAATTTTGTAGAAAAGTATTAGATAAATGTTACTAAATGATTGCGATCAACCTCTAAGTTCTTTATAAATGACCTATAGAAATACTGAAATCTAAAGGTCCCTTTAAAAGCCCAGTGCTGGATTTTATTATACAATATGTTGTGATCTACATCCCCAGGACAGTGAGCAAAGGAACTTTATAATATAAGCTGTGGTAAAAAAAAAGCTGCTCAGTCATTTTTAACTCCATATCTCCCAATCTGCTGCTGATCTCTAGAACATACACTACTTCTGATTAATGTGTATGCTCCATGTTTACTATTAAAGGGACATGAAACCCAAAATATTTATTTCATGATTCAGGTAGAGAATACAGTTTCAACCAACATTCCAATTTACTTCTATTATCAAATTTGCTTCATTCTTTAGGTATCCTTTGTTGAAGAAAAGCAATGTACATGGGTGAGCCAATAACATGAGGCATGTTTGTGCAGCCACCAATTGGCAATTACTGATCATATTTAGATATCCTTTTCAACAAAGCATATCAAGAGAATGAAGCAAATTAGATAATAGAAGTAAATTGGAACGTTGTTTAAAATGACATGTTCTGTCTGAATCATGAAAGAAAAAAATTGGGTTTCGTTTTCCTATAAATAACCTGCAATAAGGGGCACCAATAAGAGTGTTGCAAGACTCCAATATTGGCCCCTTTCAATATTAATGGAATTGTCCTGAGTCTCTGGAAATTTACTGTGGGAAGAAAATCCAACACGTCCTAATATTAACAACATAGAAACATAGAAACATAGATATTGACGGCAGATAAGAGCCATAGGCCCAGCAAGTCTGCCCGACCTTACCTAACAGTATAAACGTATCTAGTTCGTAGGATAGCCCTATGCTTGTCCCATGCATTTTTAAAGTCCCCCACAGTGTTTGTTGCTACTACCTCTTGAGGAAGTTTATTCCATAAATCAATCACTCTTTCTGTAAAGAAGTGCTTCCTCAAATTACTTCTGAATCTACTACCCTTTAGCTTGAGCTCATGACCCCTTGTTCTTGAATTTTCCATTTTATGTAAAAAAGACGTAAAGGTCTCAGCAGAGCCTCAAATTCCTGTGTTATAATATTCTGCTTTTTACTACAGCTGACTTATGTTTTCATTATTTAGTGAATGCTCCCTACAGTAACTGACAACATCAACACATAGGGCTAGAGTAAAGATTTTTATTTCATTTTTTTACGATCACGAAAAATCTGCTAGGATTTTAATTTTTGCGCTTGTCAGGTTGCGTTCGTTATTATATTATATTAAAAGTTCCAAAAAAACGTATATTTTGCGCTAGTGTTAACCTGAATAGCGCAAAAAAACTAACTTAAGTTAGCATTTTCGCATTCCCCATAAAAGTCAATGGAGAAAAAAAACAACTAACACCAATTGTGAAAACAACATAGCATATTCGCATTAGAAAATGTTAAATATTTACAGTAAATACATAGTTAAAAAAAAAATTCAATATGAATATTGCATAAATATGTTTTATCATGTTTTCATCTGCTTAATGGCAATGGGCTATAATGCACTTATACAGGTTTATATGTCTATATGTGTGTACATATATATTAATGTTTTTTAATATGTGTATATATGACTGTAAATACATATATACACATTTCAATACATTAATATGTATGCAGGGCTCATAATTTCCACTAGCCATTGATGAGTTGAAATTGAATGGTGGCGAGTGAAAGTTAGTTAGTGAATGTTGAGTCTGAAGTCTGGTTACATGTTGTAAGCAGCAAAGTTGTCACATTTTATTTGCAGAATGTACATATCTGTTGCAGTAATGACAAACACACATTTTAGGCTATGTGCTAAAACTATTATCTAAAGGGATATTATATATCCATGAAAGTGCAAGGATATGTTATTCCTCTAGGGACCCCACGGGCCCGATCACATATGTGGCGTTGGCCGCAAAACCTGGCATTGCCTATTTTTAGTTGAATTTAGTGATCACATATATGGCGCCACATACAAATTAGGCGCGTATATATTTCCCCTTTCGCCCGCTGTTTTTACTTCCATAAACTAACATAGAACCAGCGTCGGCAGTGGGTATCACATATTCAGTGCAAGGGCTTACGTGGCGAGAATGGAGAAATTTTACTCCATATTCACCTCGCCAAACACATAGGTAGGCGCAGAAAGCCTTGCACTGATAATGAAAGTACTGTAACTAACCCCAGAGCAAGCCACACAGAAATGTAAGCACCATGTGTTCCACACAGTGTGGAGTGCTCACATAGCAGGACCACGGACAGGCTTGCATTTAGCATATTGTAGGAAGTGTTACTGCCTATTACTAGAGGATCTCACTATCCCTCTAATCAGACTGTGCTCCAGTTCCTCCCACCAGAAGCAGTGTTTACAGAAGCATTTCTGTACCCTGTCCAGGGGGTACTTAGTTTTCACTGCAAAAATCATGCAGGAACTCCGTTCACATGCATCTGTGTTCCCACTGGACTTGACCCCTGGCAATTTCGCTCCACTTGTAATATCAGCGAAATGAAAATGGCTTGCAAAAACACAATTGCGTAGCGCAAAACCATTTGCGCCTCACTTGTAATCTAGTCCATAAATTATAATAGCAGATAAGGACCAGGAGGGCAATTGAGTCTTCACATTTGCTACTGACATGTACACTTTAAGGGAAATTAACTTTTTTTTTTTTAATGATTCAGATAGAGCAGCAATTTTAAACACCTTTCTAATTTACGTCTATTATCAAATTTACCATAACCCTCTACCATAACCCATCAGCTAGCATAAGAGTCAATGGCTACCTCTCTGATTCTTTCGAGATCCTCAATGGCTCTCATTAGGGATGTCCTTTATCCCCCCTACTATTCATATTAGCCCTAGAACCACTAGCCATTAACCTAAGCCTTAATCACAAAGTCAAAGGAATAGAAGTTGACCAACAAATATATAAACTTGCAATATTTGCAGACGGTATGTTAATGACATTAACCGACCCAATTTGATTTCTCTTTCAGCGGTACTGGAAGAACTAAAAGGCCAGGTTTCCAATTTTCAAGTTAACCTCAACAAATCAGAACTTATGCCAATAAATCTCTCCCCTAAAACTACGTGTGAATTACTCAGCAAATGCCCTTTTAAACTACAAAAATCCTCCTTAAAATATCTGGGGCTTCGGGACGGAGCCGGCACTCAGGAGAGATGGCCGCACTTTAAGTGAGCTCCGTAGCTCCAGCCTAAAAATAGCTTCTTAAGTGCTGATTGCCGTCTAACTTAAAAGGGCAAAGGGTAAATTAGCACAAGCAAAGATTTAAAGCCACAAACAAGCCGCTTCTACTGCCATGACTAAGCCCTCGGCACCACAGAATATCGCGGCCTATATTATCGGAGCAGACGATACATGGAGGCAATAAAGCTCACAAATAGAGGATAAAAGTGGGAAGTTTTGATTGTTCAGCTCCAGTGTAGAATCGGTAAAAACGATCAGAGAAGATCACCGTTATCACTCTGAAAATGCAGTGATTGCGAGTTGCGATCCGACTGCAGCAGCCTCACACGTGGCGGTCACCATTTTACCTGCATGATCACTTCTGACAGCGAGAGAAAGGTAAGCGGTTTGCTTTGCCACTGCAAATATAAAATCATACTCTAATCAGAAATGCAGTAATTGCAGGAAGAACAGAAGAGTTTAATTCCTATCCCATAAATAAAAGCCCATCTTCTACAGAGATCTAATGCCAGCAGGCTATTAAACGCTACAGCTAAAATATGTCAAATAATGAGGTCATTAGAGCAGTTAAAGCAGCGATCAACAAAGCTTCAAACAGCAGCAATACCTCATAAGCTCCTCAAATGAGCATTATTAAAACGTGAAATATCACAATTAGTAATTAGAATAGCACACAACAAAAAAGTAAAGTTAAAGTAACAATACAGGCACATACTGGTTCTTTCACCAGAAGAAGCACATGATAGTATATTATTACTGGAATCCTCTAAAAATAAAAATGTTTCTAAGTAAACTTCCTCATAGGGAGAAACAAAATAAAAATGGAAGATCTGTAACACCATCAGTGGATAACTACTTTAAGGTGATGAATATGCAAACCATAGCTGACACCCCTTCAACTTCTCCAAAACTGAAACATACTCCTTCAAATTCTGAATCTGATTCAGGTGGGGAACATTTAATGATTTGTGTGCCAAAATCGATATTATCATCTATGGCCTAAAAACAGGACTTTATCTCACTTATCACGCAAGTTAAACAATGCATAAAGGACGAAATCTTAGATTTAAAAAAAAGATATTTCAGAGACTGGAAACAGAGTTGATACTGCTACATTAAAAGATCACATGGAGCAACAAGATAGTGCAATTCAACAATTGGAAGACAAAATAGAAGACCTTAAAAACAGGTCTACAAGACATAATATTAGAATAAGAGGCATCCCAGAAGCAATGCAAGCAGCTGATTTACCCATGTATATACAATCTCTTTTCCCGAATCTTCGAAACCAAACAGCTAGTGATAGAGCGCACAGAGCGTTAAGACCCTCCCAACCAGAGGGAGCACCTCCAAGAGATGTAATTGTCAAAATCACTAATTACCAAGTGAAAGAGCAAATAATGAAGGGAGCAAGGGAGAAGAACCCTATCCAAAAAAGATGGTATTAACCTTCAACTGTACGCTGATTTATCGGTCAGAACACTGCAGAGGAGAAAGGAATTATAATCTTTAACATCACATCTCAGATCCATGAACATCAAGTACAGATGGAATCACCCTTTTCAGCTGATTTTGATGTAGAAGAACAGAAGAGCAACATGTACAACCCCAGCGGAAATGGCAGAATGCTGCAGAAAATTGGAAATTCCTACCCTAAGCTCAGAATCAGAAAAGAGCATTGGACATGTTCCAGGAACAAGTAACCCTGCACCATCTCAACCTCAACGTAAAGAATGGCAAATGGTTCAGCGCAAAAGACACAAACCTCATTCCCCACAAAACTCTCAGACACAGACAGGTTGACAGGTCAAATATTAGAGTTGACTTTCTCTTGTATCCTTTCATGTTTGTTAACTTAAAACCTTGGGTTACACTTTCAAATTTGCAGTAAATATATTACCCATACCTTATTGCTATATGTTATTTGAAATGTTTATGCATTTTAGTTCATAAATCAATTCCTTTCAATCTAACAAACCGAATAAAAGACAGAGAAGGCAGATTTTTAGCAATATGTGGACTTTTATATAACAAACCAACCACAATAGTGAATATATATGTCCCAAACCAGGGACACGCTACTTTCTTCAAATCAATCATTCCTCTAACCCAAGACATTCAATTAAGCCAGCTAATAGTAATGGGGGACTTAAACATACTAATAAATCCCAAATTAGATAGCACTAACGCAAATATACATATATCTAAAAACACTCTAAAAGTAGTTTGGCATTTTATTAGAGTATTTGGACTACACGGTCCATGGAGAATATCTAACCCAGATAAAAGAGATTATACTTTAATTTCTGTTCTAAATAAAACATATTCTAGACTAGACCAAATTTTAGTTGACCACATCACTTTATCCCATGTGGTACACGCAACCATTTTGCACAAAGCCTGGTCAGATCACTCAATGGTGAAAAGTAGAATTTAGCTGGAGATTAGATAACACCCTTCTGACAGACCCAGAGATAAAAAAAACAGTAGAAAAAGATCTGAGAGAATACTTCACGAATAAAACACTCAAGATGAAATCTCACCTACCACCATTTGGGAGGCCCACAAAAGCTGTATTAGGGGGACATTGATAAAAGCTAAAGCAGTTAGAAACAGGGCTTACAGAGAAGAATATACCCACAAATTTAAAGAACTATCTCATTTAGATTATTTAAACAAATTACACCCGTCTGATGATAAACTATTACAACAGTTAAAATTTACAGGGATAAAATGTCATCACACGTACACATTAAATGATAGGAAAGTAAAAAACTAAATTTATGCTTACCTAATAAATTTATTTCTTCAAGATATATTGAGTCCACAGGTTCATCTTAGATACTGTTGGGAATATCACTCCTGGCCCGCAGGAGGAGGCAAAGAGCACCACAGTAAAACTGATAGTATCACTCCTTTACCCACAACCCCCAGTCATTCGACCAAAAGGAAATGGAGAAAAGAGAGTAACACAAGGTGCGGAGGTGTCTGAGGTTTAGTCAAAAACTCATAAAAAATAAAAAGGGTGGGTCCGTGGACTGACCACATCTTGAAGAAATAAATTTATCAGGTAAGCATACATTTTGTTTTCATCCTAAGATATGGTGCGTCCACGGATTCATCTTAATTACTGTTGGGAACCAATACCCAAGCTAGAGGACACAGATGATTTGCGGGGGATAAAAACAAGCATGCTTAAACAGAAGGCACCACCGCTTGAAGAACCTTTCTCCCAAAAGCATCCTCAGCCAAGGCAAAAGCATTAAATCTCTAAATTTGTAAAAAGTAAGCAAAGAAGACCAAGTTGCAGCCTTGCAAACTTGTGCCATAGAAGCTTCATTTTTGAAAGCCCAAGAAGAAGAAAATGCTCAGGTGGAATGAACCGTAATTCTCTCATGAGGTTACTTACCAGCAGTTTCATATGGATGAATATGAATGAATGAATAACCCTTCGCAACCAAAAAGAAAATTAGAAACAGAAACTTTCTGCCCTTTATGGTTCCCAGAGAAACAGATAAAAGGAGCAGAGGATAGGCGAAAATCTTTAGTCGCCTTCGGATAGAATTTAAGAAGACGCACAACATCCAAATTGTGCAACAGACGTTCTTTGTAAGAAGAAGGCTTAAGATATAGAAATGGAACAACAATCTCCTGATTAATATGCTTATTAAAAACCACCTTAGGAAGAAAACCTAACTTAGTACGAAGAACCGCCTTATCAGCATGAAAAATAAAATAAGGCGAATCATACTGCAAGACTGAGACTGCAGAGACTCTCTGAGCAAAAGAGATAGACAAAAGAAACAATATTAAGGCTCCAAGGAGGAGCAACCGACTTAAATACAGGAATGATTTTGACCAAGGCCTGACAAAAAGATTGGACGTCTGGCACATCCGCTAAATGTTTCTGTAACCCCTTCAGGGTACTAACTGATAAACCTTTCTCTAGACCTTCCTGGAGAAAAGACTAAACCCTAAGGACCCGAACTCTACTCCAAGAGTAACCCTTATATTCACACCAGGAAAGATATTAACACCATATCTTATGGAAAATCTTCCAAGTAATAGGCTCGCAAGCCTGAATCATAGTCTCAATGACCAACTCAGAAAAACCACCCTTAGATAGAAATTACGCGTTCAAACTCCAAGCAGTCAGCTTCAGAGTAACAAGATTTGGATGAAGGAAAAGACCCTGAATCAGAAGGTCCTTCCTTAGAGGAAGTTTCCCCAGTGGGGGAGATGACATCTTCCACTAGATCTGCATACCATATCCTGCGAGGCTATGCAGGAGCTATTAGAATCACCAATGCTCCCTCCTGCTTGATACGAGCAAAGCGTCGTGGAAGAAGAACAAACAGAGGAAACAGTTATGCATGCCTGAAAACCCAAGGAACCGCTAACATCTATCAGAGCTGCCTTCGAGTCTCTTGACCTGGAACCGTACCTTGGAAGCTTGGCTTTCTGCCGAAATGCCATAAAAACCCAACTCCAGACCCCCCCTATTTGGGGGTTAAACTGGAGAACACCTCCAGATAGAGAACTCACTTCCCGGATGAAAAATCTGTCTACTCAGGAAGTCCTCTTCCCAGATGTCCACTCCTAGAATGTGGATGAAAATTGACAGAAATTGTGAGCCACCGCCCACAGACCAAACCGAGTCACCTCTGACATGGCTAAGGAACCCAGAGTTCCTTCCGAGCCAGTGAGTAGACATTGACCGACTGGAACCTAATAAACTGGCTATAGACAACTGAGTACAAGCCCTCAGAAAATGAAAAATCACTCTTCACTCCAAGATATCAATGGAGAGAACTGACTCCTCTTGAGTCCAAAGTCCTAGTACCTTAAACAAGTTCCAGACTGCTCCCCAGCCCAACAGGCTGGTGTCCAAGTTAACAATCACCCAGGAATGTCTCCAGGAACATGCGCCCATAGACAGATACTCCTGACATCACCTAAGGCTGAACCAGATCTATTCTCTGAGAGAGATCCGGATGGTCACCGCTCCATTGACTGAGCATGCCAAACTGCAGAGCTCTCAAATGGAGAATAAAAATGGTGAATAAAAAGATGACATCCCTCAATCAATAACCTCCAAACCTTAAAGGGGCACTAAACCCCAAAAAAATCTTTCATGATTCAGGTAGAGAATACAATTTTAAATAACTTTCCAAATTACTTCTATTATCTTATCTATTATCTTATGCTTAATTCTTTAGATATCTTTGGTGAAGAAATAGCAATGCACATGGGAGAGCCAATCACACAAGGCATCTATGTGCACCAATCAGCAGCTACTGAGCATATCTAGATATGATTTTCAGCAAAGAATATCAAGAGAATGAAGCAAATTAGATAATAGCAGTAAATTAAAAAGTTGTTTATAATTGCATGCTATTTCTAAATAATGAAGAGAAGAGCAACCTGAGTAGCAGAAAGTGACACAGAAACCTTCTATCGGAGACTTTAAATGTCCTCTTGCGCATTCCCTGTAAGAGAGGAAAAAAACAGATATCCGCCGAGGATACCTGAGCTGCCAAATCTGCAGGAATATACACTCCTTCAGAAGATTGAGAGGAACCGCAGGGCACTGCATGTGACGCCATAGAGGCTTGGGACGTTTAAGGAGAAGCTGTGACATTGTCTAAACAGCATCATCCTAAGAGACATTGGGTTTAGCAGTAACAAACTATCTCAACCTGAGAACGCTCTGGCTAAGAAAGCAGCACGAAATTGCATAATAGAACAATTTGAGTCTCAAAATATAACAAGCATAAAAATAAAAACACTTTTAAGTATGTAAATTTGCTTTGTACTAGTGCTTTAAAACAGGATATTGAGGGGCTTTTCTAGAAAAATCTAGCGCTAAGCTAGGAACACAGACACCTCAGTGACTGAGGTGTTAAATCCGTCAGTACTGTTACTTTAAACAGATCGTAAAGAAAGGAAAACAGAATCCTCCTCAACTATAACCTCCTTTATGATTGACACATTAGCACAAGAAGACACAGCAGAGTATCCCGTACTCATGCGCTGAAAATCTTTTTTGTTAGAACAAAAGAAGAAACTGTGTAATACACCACCACTACTAACAAGACTAAAACCCAGAAGGAGAGGATATGCGCTACACGCGCTTCAAAGCAATCCTCCTACAACGTAGAACGGCATTTTAGCATCCTTCTGCAGTGCCTGCTCCATGCCCCAATGTAACCCATACTACAAGGTTAGCTATGTCCCCAATAAATAAGCAGGGTCTATCAAGTTCTTAAGTGCATAGTCTCCCAACCTGGATGAAAGAGCACTTACCAGCTCCGTTGTCTGGCATGTAGACAGTCACAGGGTATGAGAGGACACAGCTCCTCACAGAGACCCTTAAAAGAGAAAGAACAGAGTAGCCAAACTCTGGTTTTCGATATTAGGGCAGAAACTGTTAGGAAAACACAGCAAGTACTTATTTGCAGGTTCCTAACTGCTTTAAAGCCACCACTGCCCTACTGAGAAGACTGACGTGGAGTACAGCTAGACTCATCCTTTCAAAAAGGGGAAAGATCAGAATACTACTCTGCTTTCAAAATAACAATTTCTTGATTGAAGGGAAATAAATCCAATATTCTTCAGACACTAAAACTTTACTTCCTCCATGCATCAAAGGCAAAGAGAATGACTAGGGGTTGGGGGTAAGGGGATGTTACAAATTTGATGCTTTTGCCTCAGCAAAATGCCTTATGTTTAAGCATGCTTGTTTTTATCCCCCGCTATTCATCTGTGTCCTCTAGCTTGTGTATTGGTTCCCAACAGTAATTAAGATGAACCGTGGACTCACCATATCTTAGGATGAAAACAAAATTTATGCTTACCTAATACATTTATTTCTTCAAGATATGGTGAGTCCACAGACCCACCGAAACTGCTGGTAAGTAACCTCATGAGAGAATTACGGTTAATTCCACCTGAGCATTTTCTTCTTCTTGGGCTTTCAAAAATGAAGCTTCTATGGCACAAGTTTGCAAGGCTGCAACTTGGTCTTCTTTGCTTACTTTTTACAAATGTTAGAGATTTGATGCTTTTGCCTTGGCTGAGGATGCTTTTGGGAGAAAGGTTCTTCAAGCGGTGGTGCCTTCTGTTTAAGCATGCTTGTTTTTATCCCCCGCAAATCATCTGTGTCCTCTAGCTTGGGTATTGGTTCCCAACAGTAATTAAGATGAATCCGTGGACGCACCATATCTTAGGATGAAAACAAAATGTATGCTTACCTGATAAATTTATTTCTTCAAGATGTGGTCAGTCCACGGACCCACCCTTTTTATTTTTTATGAGTTTTTGACTAAACTTCGGACACCTCCGCACCTTGTGTTACTCTCTTTTCTCCATTTCCTTTCGGTCGAATGACTGGGGGTTGTGGGTAAGGGAGTGATACTATCAGTTTTACTATGGTGCTCTTTGCCTCCTCCTGCTGGCCAGGAGTGATATTCCCAACAGTAATTAAGATGAACCTGTGGACTCACCATATCTTAGTAAGAAATTAAACTTGCCTGATTCATATAGAGCATGTAATTTTAAAACACTTTAAAATTTACTTCTATTTTCAAATGTGCTTCATTCTCTTAGTATCCCTTGTTGAAAAAAGAATACACACATATCGTACACCAGTGGGAGCTGCTGCTAACTGGTGCCTGCATACATTTGTCTCTTGATTGGCTAACTAGATGTGTTCAGCTAGCTGCCAGTAGTGCAATGCTGTTCCTTCGGCACTGGATAACAAGAGAATGAAGCAAATTTGATAATAGAAGTAAATTGGAATATTGTTTAAAATTGTATATTCTATATGAATTATAAAAGAACATTTTTGGATTTCCTATCCCTTTAAAGCACAAATCGCCCTTAAATTGAAACAAAAATTTTATGCAGAAGCAAATAAACCAGGACGATTGCTGGCACAATCTCTCAAATCTAAACAAGTTAAAACCTATATACACTCCATATATAAGCCAGACGGCAAAAAAGTAGAAGAAACAAAACTGATAGCCAAAACTTTTAAAAACTACTATGATTCTCTATATAACTTAGGTCCTAACAGAGATCAGGCACAACATTTCATGTAATGCAATCACTACCTAGAAGATATGCACCTACCACAAATGTCAGAAGAGGTTAGCGAGATACTAGACTCACCAATTAGAGAATCTGAGATTATAGAAGCGATTAAAACACTCAAGGGGGCCGAATTATCAAGCTCCGAATGGAGCTTGATGCCCCTTGTTTCCGGTGTGTTCCATAACTTGTCTGCCTGCTCTGAGGCCACGGACAGAAATAAACCCGATTGAATACGATCGGGTTGATTGACACTCCCTGATAGCGACGATTGGCCGCGTATCATGTCCGCTCACACTTTGATAAATATGCCCCAAAATGTATAAAGCACCAGGCCCTGATGGGTTTTCAGGTCTTTATAATAAGTCCTATCAACACCAATTAGTACCACACATGCTGAAAGCTTTTTATCAGATTGACAAAATAAGGTGCTTCCTTCCCAGAGACCATGCTTCAAGCTTTTATCACAGTTCTTCCCAAACCAGGGAAAAGAGGCAGCCAACCTGCAAACTTCAGACCTATTTCACTTTTAAACCTAGACCTAAAATTATTTGCAAACATTTTGGCCACCAGACTCAACAAGTTTCTTCCATCCCTAATCTCCCCAGACCAAGCAGGTTTTGTCCCAACAAAAGAGGCTAGGGACAACACAGTAAACATTTTAATGTATTGGATTATGTAAAAAAGAATAACATCCCAACAATTTTACTATCCACAGTCGCAGAAAAAGCATTCAATAGACTAGATTGTGCCTTTTTAGAATCCATATTGAACACATTTAATTTCCCATCTTCATTTATAAACAGAGTGATGGCTCTATTATCATTCCCCACAGCACAAATACACATTAATGGCACCTTATCAGAACAATTAGAGATCCAAAACGGTACGAGACAAGGCTGTCCATTATCCCCCTTACTGTTTATTTTGTCACTTGAGGCATTGGATGCCAAGATAAGATGTAATAACTCTATTAAAGGAATCATGGCCAATAATAATGCATACAAGTTATCAATGTTTGCAGATGATATCCTTATGACTCTAACATCCCCTCTAGATTCTCTTTCGGCGGTACAGATTGAGCTTCAAGAGTATGGTAAGGTCTCAAATTTCTTAGTAAATATGAACGAATCCGATCTACTCCTTATTAACGTTTCACTCAAAGAAATTAATTATATTAGGAATCAATGTGACTTTACTATCCAAATTAACTCTATCAGATATTTAGGTATTAACATAACCACCAGAGTTGAAACCACTCGTATGGTAAACTATGCAACGCTCACAGTGGATATCACAAAGCTAACATCATTGTGGTTTTCCAAAATTACATAGTATTACCTAAAATATTGTATGTGCTTCAAACACTCCCTTTCCCTCATATTGAGACGTATATACACAAGCTACAAAAAGGAATAAACAATTTTATTTGGAAAGATAAATATCCAAGAATAAGTAGGCCAACTACTGTATGTACGCATCTAAGGACTTAGGCAGATTGGGAGTTCCAAATCTCATGCTTTACAAGAAAGAATTTTCTTTACAAAGGATAATAGAATGGTGTAGACATAATAATATCAATCCAAAGCAATGGATACAAATAGAACATAACATCTCAGGATGTCAACAACTGGGGGTTGCATGTTGGACTCCCAATATATCACACACAACATTAAGTGCTGGGCTTCATACTCTAACAAACACATTCACAGGGGGATATCTATCAAGCCATCAACTTTGTTGCATTCGACGGCACCAATACGCTCGCCTAACATCGCGACCGTGGACCTTAATACAATCTCCATATTTATTAAAAAAGCCAGCAAAAAGCTGCGCACCAAGTACGGGGCGATGATCATCGGAATGTTGTTAACTAACAGTCATTGATCTCGCATCTATTCAGCTTTTTATCAACTTTATTTATACCCTGTCACTAAACGCCGCCACTATACTAAAATGTTTAACCCCTATCCCGCCACTCCCGGATCCTGCTGCAACTAAATAAAGTTATTAACCCCTATTCCGCCGCTCCCAGACCCCACCACAACTAAGTAAAGTTATTAACCCCTATCCCACCGCTCCCGGTCCCAACCGCAACATTCCAATCAGTCAATAGGATTTGAGCAGCTCTCATCCTATTGGCTGTTTCAATCAGCCAATAGGATTGAGATCACATCCTATTGGCTGAGTGTTTGTATTTTTCTTTTCAGGTAAAAGAGCTGATTTCTTTGGGGCAATGCCTTTTAAGGGCCATTGGTAGTTTATTGTAGGCTAGGTTTTTTTATTTTGGGTGGGCTTTTTTATTTTGATAGGGCTATTAAATTAGGTGTAATTCATTTTTATTTTTGATACTGTGGTTTGTTTTTTTCCGTAATTTAGTGTTTTTTATTTTTTGTAACATAGTGTTTATTTTTTTTGTAATGTAGTAATTTTTAATAGTAGATTTAAATAATTCGAGTAGGGTTAGGATTTTTTAATATGTAATATAGTTAATTTAATTTGTAGTTTAATGTAATTTTAGTATAATAGTTAGGGTAGGTTAATTAATAGTTTAGAATAAATTTCTTTTAATTCTACAGGTAAGTTTTAATTTATTATAAGATAGGGATGTTGCAATTTTAATGTAAAGTTAGTGGGTTGTTAGGTTAAGGGGTTAATAGCTTAATTTAGTTTATGGTGATGTGGGGGGCTGGCGGTTTAGAGGTTAATAGGTTTAGTTAATGGTAGTGATGTGGGAGGCCAGAGGTTTAGGGGTTAATACGTTTATTTAGGTGACGGGGGAGTCCGGGAGCTGCGGGATAGGGGTTAATAACTTTATTTAGTTGCGGTGGGGTCCGGGATCAGCAGGATAGGGGTTAATAACTTTATTTAGTGTCGGGCGGCAGATTAGGGGTGTTTAGACTCGGGGCTTATGTTAGGGTGTTAGGTGTAAAGTTACTGGTTTTCAACCATAGAAATCAATGGGATATCAATGGGATATCTTGAAGCATCGAACATAAGCTTTCGCTGCTTTCAGACTCCCATTGATTCCTATGGCATCCGCAGCCTCCAGGGTGGCGGATTGAAAACCAGGTATGCTGGGCCGGAATAGCCGCAAGCATACCGGTTAACTATTTGATAACTTTGAAAAAGTGTCAACATCTGTAATGACGTAAGCATTGATCTGTGTCGGATTGAGACCAGCAGATCGTATGTTTCGTCACAGATTTCAACTTTTGCTGGTCTGTAGGCTTTGATAACTAGGTCGAATCAAGCTCGCCACAATTACGCTGCGGAATTCCAGCATATTTGCGGTTCACGACTTGATAAATATCCCCCACAGACTGGAAATTAATTAACACCACCAAAGGGATATCCATTAGGTTCTCTCCACTGACTCCCATCTTATCAAATCCAAATTTTCAAATAGACTTGCCATACGTACATGAGATAGAAAGTAATATCCATAGTCTTACCGGAATACTCATTGTTAAATTCAAATAAAATAAAACCTAAAGCAGAGATAGAACATCTGGGACAAGGGTTCATGAAACCCTGGTTACAATATCACCAGGTCAACCACTATATTAACACACATAAAGAAAGATCAAATCTAATTAGACCTCTTACTAGCTTTGAAAAAATGTGTAGCACTAATTTCCCGCCAAAGGGTATCATATCCCAATTATACAAAATATTACTGGTTGCCATATCCCCTAAACCTCATGGTTATGTTAAGGCATGGGGAAGAGAATTGGGGGAACAATACACACCAAAAGACTGGTCAATTATTTTTCATAACATAACTCATTCAGCTCATTCTACACAATTAACGGAAACCAATTATAAAATTATGCTAAGATGGTACCTCACCCCACAAAGGTTAAAACACATGTTTCCAAGTACTTCTGATAAATGCTGGAGGTGTAATTTGGATAAAAGGAATATGAGCCATATATGGTGGTCATGCCACAAAATACAAGAATTTTGGAAGAAGATACTAAAAGAAATAAATAACATACTATCTAGCAATCTTTCTTTAACACCAAAAATGTGTCTATTTAATGTATTTGACAATTTGAAATGTGTAATAAGGAAAAGTCTAGCCCAGATTCTATTTAATGTTGCTAAACAATTAATAGCTTCACACTGGAAATCAGCTGAGCCCCCTTCACTAAACTCTTGGAGGGAAAGGGTCCAAACTATCATAATGTTAGAAAGATACTATTTTCTCAAAACCAATCAACTGCTCGTATACTATTGGGACGTTTACAAGGGTAGATGAGAGTAAACAGCCATAAAATAAAGAAAATGCCTCACAACCTTACCTTAAATAATATAACACACCAATCTAAACTACTTAAGAGACCTGATTTATGTACACAACGAGAGAACTCATGACATAAGTTTGCTATAACATTTTGACCAAATAGGCTATTATGTAAGAATTATTGATAAACTTTGAGCAAGTTACTGTTTTTTTAAACAGTTTTGTTATACAGTTATTGTTTGGTTAAATTTTTTTGTTTATGATATATCAACCTTCAATTATTTCCACAAAGAGTCCAAGAGAAGAGGCCTCTATCTCACCACAATTCCCTTGGACATCAAACAAACTCTGACAAGCCAACCAGGTGTAATGTTGTCTATATTCCATCTTGATTGTATAGACCTCCTTTTGCATCGCATAAAATGTACTTGGATAGCCATCCATGTCTATAAATGATTTGTGTATATTAAGATGTGTAACCAAGTGGAAGGTTGTTGATACAATCAAATGTATATTTGTACTTGATTGAAAAACCTAATAAAAAAAAATAAAAAAATAAAAAATCTGGGGCTCCATATATCTCCTAACCCTGACAATCTTCATAAAAATAACTATAGTAAATTGGTATCAGAATTTAGTCAACTCACGTCTACATGGCTCCCAAAGGGCCTCACATGGCTAGGCCGAATACACGCAGTAAAAATGATGCTGTTACCTATGGCCCTTTATCTAATGCAAACACTACCTATATCACCTCCCGCCATATTTACCTTATGCAAAAAATCATAAATGACTATATTTGGAAATGTATACCCCCAAGATTATCAAGACACACATTGACCCAATTAACCTCAGAAGGAGGTCTGGGTGTCCCAAATTTACAAGCATACAAACAAGCTATTTCTTTACACAGAATAATGGAATGGTCTAAGTATAACACCAATGCGTGTAAGAGATGGGTACAATTAGAAAAACACCTCACGAGAGCTCCACATCTGGGAGCCATGTGTTGGAACCCATACAAGACATATAAACATATACTATATCTTATAAATCTCAATTATAAACAATACCTGGACCGATTGCATGATGTTGCGCAATAGGCATACTCTTATCACCACTAAGTACTCTCCTTTAACACTGTTATTATGCATTAATGAGTTCCCAGCAGGATTGGAGAAACAGGCTGAACATTTTACTGATTTCAAACAATTACTTCCCATTTGCTTAGTCACTCAACTAGAACAATTAGAGTCAGGGGTTTTAAAACCCTGGATTAGATTTTACCAAATGTCACGCTTCATCAGTACTCATAGACATAAAGACGACTTAATGCGACCCCTAAGTACTTTTGAAGCTATGTGCATTAGCGACAATACTACTTTATTTCTATCATATATAAGATGGTATTAAAATGCCAATCCCCTCCAAGTCCAAGGTATATTAATAGCAGGGAAAAAGAGATTGGAATCTCACACCTACAAGAATTAAATATCTTTTTCCGACAGCGAATGATATATGTTGGAGGGAATGCGGCTGTAGAGGGGATTTATTACACATATGGTGGGTCTGTTGTAAATTAAAAACATTTTGGGATCAAATAACAACTGCTATAAATATAGCACTACATACAAATATCACACTAACTTATGACATTGCTTTATTGATCGTTAAACCAAATATATCCTGCAAGATTAAAAGACATTTTTTTCAGATACTTCTTAATTCTGCAAAACATTTAATTCCAAAATCTTGGAAATAAACTACGGTAATATCCCCAGTCTGGATTTGTGGAAGTCTTTGGTAGAAGATACCCTTCTTCTTGACTGATTCCACTGCTTAGAATCAAGGAGACCGGACCTTTTCCAAGATATGACCTTCTATTGGGAATCATACTTAAATAGATACTGATTTTTCCCAACTTCTACTTTTCTTCACACTCTCTGTCATACCTCATAGTTATGTTTTTTTAGAAGGTTGAGAACCTTCAACAGAGTATGATGAACTTCCCCCACTGAGCCTCTCATAACCTTAGTTGAGGAACACAATTTATTTTAATGATAATCAAATAAATAGATTCAGGTCAAATAATTTTAAGTTGACAATATTGAATGTATTCTTTGTCTTTTTCTTTTTGTTTTAATATTGTTGTTAATTTTTGATTGGTTATTTGTTTTGGTCTTAATGACCTGTTGATAACAGGAGAGAATCCAGAACTTTAACAGTTTTAGCCCCCACATTTGGAAGCACTTGAATAGACCCTATCAACCTCAAACGTCAAATATCGTGGACAGATCGGAATCTGATACATAAGCACAAACTTCAGAGTAATAACTTGCTAGTTCCTAAGAAACTTTATGGATAAACTTGTTAACAACTATCTTGTTTGAACCTACCTTGTTATATTTGTTTTCTAAAATGCAAATAAAAATAATAAATAAAAATAATAAAAAAAAACCCAGGGAGGTAACCTGAGGATCACACGTCTGGAGCACAATATGGCAGCAGTTTTGCAGGAATGTTATACATTTGCAAGAGCACTAGAGGGCAGCACTGTTTCCTGCTATGCAGTGCACCAGACACCTTCCTAGGTATCTCTTAAACACAGAATACCAAGGGAACAAAGCAAATTGGATAATAGATGTAAATTGGGAAAAAATAAAATAAAATTGTAGGTTCTGTCTGAATCACAAAAGAAAACTTTGGGGTTTCAGAACCCTTCAGTATATTGTTAGGGCAGCCTTATACCCCAGGCACTCCTTTATTCCCTTACAGTATGTGTCATTACCGCCTCTACTGGATGTCTGCTCCATACACCAAACACCCTATCAGTATAACCTTATACATACCCCAGGCACTCCTGTATTCCCTTACAGTATGTGTCATTACCACCTCTACTGGATGTCTGTTACATGCACCAAACACCCTATCAGTATAACCTTATACATACCCCAGGCACTCCTGTATTCCCTTACAGTATGTGTCATTACCACCTCTACTGGATGTCTGCTACATGCACCAAACACCCTATCAGTATAACATTATACATACCCCAGGCACTCCTGTATTCCCTTACACTATGTGTCATTACTTCCTCTACTGGATGTCTGCTACATGCACCAAACACCCTATCAGTATAACATTATACATACGCCACACACTCCTGTATTCCCTTACACTATGTGTCATTACTTCCTCTACTGGATGTCTGTTACATGCACCAAACACCCTATCAGTATAACCTTATACATACCCCAGGCACTCCTGTATTCCTTTACAGTATGTGTCATTACCACCTCTACTGGATGTCTGCTACATGCACCAAACACCCTATCAGTATAACCTTATACATACCCCAGGCACTCCTGTATTCACTTACAGTATGTGTCATTACCGCCTCTACTGGATGTCTGCTACATGCACCAAACACCCTATCAGTATAACCTTATACATACCCCAGGCACTCCTGTATTCCTTTACACTATGTGTCATTACCGCCTCTACTGGATGTCTGTTACATGCACCAAACACCCCATCAATATAACCTTATACATACCCCAGGCACTCCTGTATTCCCTTACACTATGTGTCATTACTGTCTCTACTGGATGACTGCTACATGCACCAAACACCCTATCAGTATAACATTATACATACCCCAGGCACTCCTGTATTCCCTTACAGTATGTGTCATTACCTCCTCTACTGGATGTCTGCTACATGCACCAAACACCCTATCAGTATAACCTTATACATACCCCAGGCACTCCTGTATTCCCTTACACTATGTGTCATTACCGTCTCTACTGGATGTCTGTTACATGCACCAAACACCCTATCAGTATAACCTTATACATACCCCAGGCACTCCTGTATTCCCTTACAGTATGTGTTATTACCTCCTCTACTGGATGTCTGTTACATGCACTAAACACCCTATCAGTATAACCTTATATATACCCCAGGCACTCCTGTATTCCCTTACAGTATGTGTTATTACCTCCTCTACTGGATGTCTGTTACATGCACTAAACACCCTATCAGTATAACCTTATACATACCCCAGGCACTCCTGTATTCACTTACAGTATGTGTCATTACCACCTCTACTGGATGTCTGTTACATGCACCAAACACCCTATCAGTATAACCTTATACATACCCCAGGCACTCCTGTATTCACTTACAGTATGTGTCATTACCGCCTCTACTGGATGTCTGTTACATGCACTAAACACCCTATCAGTATAACCTTATACATACCCCAGGCACTCCTGTATTCCCTTACAGTATGTGTCATTACCGCCTCTACTGGATGTCTGCTACATGCACCAAACACCCTATCAGTATAACCTTATACATACCCCAGGTACTCCTGTATTCCCTTACAGTATGTGTCATTGCTGCCTCTACTGGATGTCTGCTACATGCACCAAACACCCTATCAGTATAACCTTATACATATCCCAGGCACTCCTGTATTCCCTTACAGTATGTGTCATTACATCCTCTACTGGATATCTGTTACATGCACCAAACACCCTATCAGTATAACCTTATACATACCCCAGGTACTCCTGTATTCCCTTACAGTATGTGTCATTACTGTCTCTACTGGATGTCTGCTACATGCACCAAACACCCTATCAGTATAACCTTATACACACCCCAGGTACTCCTGTATTCCCTTACAGTATGTGTCATTGCTGCCTCTACTGGATGTCTGTTACATGCACTAAACCCCCTATCAGTATAACCTTATACATACCCCAGGTACTCCTGTATTCCCTTACAGTATGTGTCATTTCCGCCTCTACTGGATGTCTGCTACATGCACTAAACACCCTATCAGTATAACCTTATACATACCCCAGGTACTCCTGTATTCCCTTACAGTATGTGTCATTTCCGCCTCTACTGGATGTCTGCTACATGCACTAAACACCCTATCAGTATAACCTTATGCATACCCCAGGTACTCCTGTATTCCCTTACAGTATGTGTCATTTCCGCCTCTACTGGATGTCTGCTACATGCACTAAACACCCTATCAGTATAACCTTATACATACGCTAGACACTCCTGTATTCCCTTATAGTATGTGTCATTACCGACTCTACTGGATGTCTGTTACATGCACTAAACACCCTATCAGTATAACCTTATACATACCCCAGGCACTCCTGTATTCACTTACAGTATGTGTCATTACCGACTCTACTGGATGTCTGTTACATGCACCAAACACCCTATCAGTATAACCTTATACATACCCCAGGCACTCCTGTATTCCCTTACAGTATCCATCATTACCACCTCTACTGGATGTCTGCTACATGCACCAAACACCCTATCAGTATAACCTTATACATACCCCAGGCACTCCTGTATTCCCTTACAGTATGTGTCATTACCGCCTCTACTGGATGTCTGCTACATGCACTAAACACCCTATCAGTATAACTTTATACATACCACAGACACTCCTGTATTCCCTTATAGTATGTGTCATTACCGACTCTACTGGATGTCTGTTACATGCACCAAACACCCTATCAGTATAACCTTATACATACCCCAGGCACTCCTGTATTCCTTTACATTATGTGTCATTACCGCCTCTACTGGATGTCTGTTACATGCACCACACACCATATCAGTATAACCTTATACATACCCCAGGTACTCCTGTATTCCCTTACAGTATGTGTCATTACTTCCTCTACTGGATGTCTGCTACATGCACCAAACACCCTATCAGTATAACCTTATACATACCCCAGGTACTCCTGTATTCCTTTACATTATGTGTCATTACCGCCTCTACTGGATGTCTGCTACATGCACTAAACACCCTATCAGTATAACCTTATACATACGCCAGACACTCCCTGTATTCCCTTACAGAATGTGTCATTACCACCTCTACTGGATGTCTGTTACATGCACCACACACCCTATCAGTATAACCTTATACATACCGCAGGCACTCCTGTATTCCCTTACAGTATGTATCATTACCGCCTCTACTGGATGTCTGTTACATGCACCACACACCCTATCAGTATAACCTTATACATACCCCAGGTACTCCTGTATTCCCTTACAGTATGTGTCATTACTGTCTCTACTGGATGTCTGTTACATGCACTAAACACCCTATCAGTATAACCTTATACATACCCCAGGTACTCCTGTATTCCCTTACAGTATGTGTCATTACCGCCTCTACTGGATGTCTGTTACATGCACTAAACACCCTATCAGTATAACCTTATACATACCCCAGGTACTCCTGTATTCTCTTACAGTATGTGTCATTACCGCCTCTACTGGATGTCTGCTACATGCACTAAACACCCTATCAGTATAACCTTATACATACTCCAGGCACTCCTATATTCCCTTACAGTATGTGTCATTACCGCCTCTACTGGATGTCTGTTACATGCACCAAACACCCTGTCAGTATAACCTTATACATACCCCAGGCACTCCTGTATTCCCTTACTGTATGTGTCATTACCACTTCTACTGGATGTCTGTTACATGCACTAAACACCCTGTCAGTATAACCTTATACATACCCCAGGCACTCCTGTATTCCCTTACAGTATGTGTCATTACCGCCTCTACTGGATGTCTGTTACATGCACCAAACACCCTATCAGTATAACTTTATACATACCCCAGGCACTCCTGTATTCCCTTACAGTACGTGTCATTACTTCCTCTACTGGATGTCTGTTACATGCACCAAACACCCTATCAGTATAACCTTATACATACCCCAGGCACTCCTGTATTCCCTTACAGTATGTGTCATTACCGCCTCTTATGAATGTCTGCTACATGCACTAAACACCCTATCAGTATAACCTTATACATACCCCATGCTCTCCTGTATTTCCTTACACTATGTGTCATTACCGCCTCTACTTGATGTCTGCTCCATGCACCAAACACCCTATCTGTATAACCTTATACATACCCCAGGTACTCTTGTATTCCCTTACAGTATGTGTCATTACCTCCTCTACTGGATGTCTGCTCCATGCACCAAACACCCTATCAGTATAACCTTATACATACTCCAAGCACTCCTGTATTCCCTTACAGTATGTGTCATTACCGCCTCTACTGGATGTCTGCTCCATGCACCAAACACCCTATCTGTATAACCTTATACATACCCCAGGTACTCTTGTATTCCCTTACAGTATGTGTCATTACCTCCTCTACTGGATGTCTGTTACATGCACCAAACACCCTATCAGTATAACCTTATACATACCCCAGGTACTCTTGTATTCCCTTACAGTATGTGTCATTACCTCCTCTACTGGATGTCTGTTACATGCACCAAACACCCTATCAGTATAACTTTATACATACCCCAGGTACTCCAGTATTCCTTAACAGTATGTGTCATTACCGCCTCTACTGGATGTCTGTTACATGCACCAAACACCCTATCTGTATAACCTTATACATACCCCAGGTACTCCAGTATTCCTTAACAGTATGTGTCATTACCTCCTCTACTGGATGTCTGTTACATGCACCAAACACCCTATCAGTATAACCTTATATATACCCCAGGTACTCCTGTATTCCCTTACAGTATGTGTCATTACCGCCTCTACTGGATGTCTGTTACATGCACCAAACACCCTATCTGTATAACCTTATACATATCCCAGGCACTCCTATATTCCCTTACAGTATGTGTCATTACCGCCTCTACTGGATGTCTGCTACATGCACTAAACCCCCTATCAGTATAACCTTATACATACCCCAGGTACTCTTGTATTCCGTTACAGTATGTGTAATTTTAATGAATTTTGATTTTGCCCTGGAATGAGCTTTACCTAGCAGCAATCAAACATCTAACTACTACTGATGAGTTCTAATAAGCATGAAACCGCTGTCTAGTAGTAATTGTTATATTTGCTGCACTCACCACATTAGGGGACCACTGTGTGTTAACACATTATTTGAAGCAAAAAGCTGAGATTTTGCACATCTAATTTGCATATCTTACCCAGAATCCTCTTGTGCATTGGTACCAATGTATATGGAGTTCTACTGGGTAAAGGCAAGCGGGGATACTTGCCTAGATTTGCTAATTGCCTGTGCAATAATTTCTATTGATTTTTATATATATATATATATATATATATATATATATATATGTGTGTGTGTGTGTATGTGTATATATTCTTTACATATGCATACATATGTATGACTTGTTGAAAAGCAGGTACAGTAGGTAAGCTTAGGAACACTAAATGTCATTTGGAATTGCACTTTATGGCAGCAGTGGTTTCCCAAATTGCTGCCATACAATGTTCCAAACATGTGCAGACTGCCTACCTAAGTATGCTCTTCACCAAAGAATACCATGAGAACAAAGCAAATTTAGTAATAGAAGTAAATTTGGAAAGTTGCAGTTGTTAAATTGTATGAGCTGTCTGAATCATGAAAGAAACACGTTGTGTGTTATGTCCCCATAATTGCTTTTACTGAACAATATAGGTTGTTTTAGACCTAAGTTATCAGTGTCCTAAGACTAAGAAGTTACTGTAAACTTACCACCAATTCTCCGCCGGCATCTCCTTCAGTATTAAGCATATCGATGATGAATCCGGCTTCCTCCAATCGTTGCATGTCTCCTTTGGCGTCCAGCTTGTGAGGCACACAACGATTGGAGGAAGCCGGATTCTAAATACTGAAGGAGATGTGGGCGGAGGATTGGCGGTTAGTTTATCGTAACAAAAAGGTAAGTATTTTAAAAAAGAAGCAACATTTTAAAGTTTAATGACTTAAAGGGCCCTTGTTTTTAAGAGTATTTTTAAATACTGGGCTTTAAATCATTCACCTTTATAATCACTTTAATTTCATATCTATATTAAAAAGTAAGTTACATGGCATCTTTATTACAACTGATGAATTAAACTTCATCTAAAATATCACTAACATTCCAGAACTGAAGGGGAGAGTTTACCATCACTTTAATACTAACATTATTACAATGACTATCCTCGTTGTCTGCAGGCTAAAGCCCAGATTGGCTACTGAAAATAAGGGAAATGGTGAGTGGAGTTTGGCTATTAATAAATAATTGCTGTATAAAGGACGTTAATTTGTTTTAAAAACATTTAGATTTGACTGCTCTGTTATTCTTTAGTTACACAACAGAAATGTAATTGATTAAACTATGTTACTGTCCCTTTAAAGGGTTACTGAACCCAATTTTTTTCTTTCGTGATTCAGGTAGAGCATGCAATTTTAAGCAACTTTCTAATTTGCTCCTATTATCAATTTTTATTCGTTCTCTTGCTATCTTTATTTGAAAAAGAAGGCATCTAAGCTAAGGAGCCAGCAAATTTTTGGTTCAGGACCATGGACAGCACTTGTTTATTGGTGCTGTCCAATCAGCAAGGACAACCCAGGTTGTTCACCAAAATAGGCCGGCATCTAAACTTACATTCTTGATTTTCAAATAAACATACCAAGAGAATTAAGAAAATTTGATAATAGGAGTAAATTAGAAAGTTGCTTAAAATTGCATGTTCTATCTGAAGCACGAAAGAAAAAAATTTGGGTTCAGTGTCCCTTTAAGTAATAAATATCGCATTAATATAACTGAAACCTGTTCTAGAGCAGCAAATAAGAAAATGATTGTTGTGTAAAAATAAGCAGTGGATAACACTCCGGTATAAATTATAGGGGTCAGGGATATTCATGTTGCAGCAGATTTCTGGGATATAACGTGAAGTTTAGTCGCACACCTGGGCAGGTTTTTTTGTCGCTGTGCAGGCTGAAGCCGATTCGACAGCTGCAGTAATATCCCCCAAGGTAGTTGTGACAGAAGTGATCACAGGGCGGCTCGTCTCTTTTACACTCATCAATATCTGAGGAAATAAAACACAGAGATGATAAGAATTGGTTACACCCAGACAAGGATGGTCTTATTCTTACCCACCTCTAAAGACACATAACATAGGGCTAGAGTACGAGTGGCGCAATAACTGTAGTGCGCGCGCAAAAAGGGGTTTACCACGGCTGTTTGCGCGCGTCTGAAGTAGTGCAGTATATATATTTTTTATATGTGTGTACATATGTATTTATATGTGTATATATTTATGTGTATATAAATATATATATATATGTGTGTGTGTGTGTTTATATGTGTGTACATATGTATTTTTGTATTTATATGTGTATATATGTATTTACAGACAAATATACATATATAAACACATAAATACATGTACATTGGAGCCCTTTGCAGTCAAGTAGCTGAAAAAATGTAAAATCCTATTTAGGCAATATTCATATTTAATAAAATGTATAACTATGTATTTACTGTAAATATTTCGCATTCTAATGTTCTTCACATACAGGAATATGTTCTAAGCATTTTTAAATAGATATTCCTATGTATATCTGTTTATATCTATACCTTTATATAATCATTTATACGTTGATTGGAGAAGCCATGTTAGTCCAGAGATTTAGATATCAAAATAACAAGAGTATTGCATTGAGCAATGATACTTTTTTTATTGGACTAACTATACATTTATAAGATGACAAGCTTTCGGGAAGAGTTCCTTCCTTTATCAAGTCTGAAGCAATACTGACCAATTCAATGGAATTTACAGATTGTATCTTAAAACACAGAATAGCTAAGAAGACAGTGCAGGGAGAGGAGGAGGTGTAGTAAAAATCATGAGGGGGGCTTAGGTAACAGGCAGACAGTGTCCAGTGTAGGAGAACAGACAGGGGAAATATATAGCTATACATAGAGCATATACTGACATAAAGTTATATATCAACATTGAATCAATATCTATAAAGATGTGAAATTGTATATACAGGGGGGAATACAAAAGTTAAAAAAAAGACAAAAGTGTGGACATAGGCTTACCTGTGTACCTATGTATAAAGAATGTGGAATATACAATGTAATTGACTAAATGAAAGTACATTACAAAAAATTTTGATAATGTGTTAAGAATCCAGAGTCCACATTTAGTCCAGAATTAAACAGGTTGAAGTGCATTATCATTTTCATTTCAAAGGTTTTTCTTTCCATGGTGTTTTTGAAGTTGCCTCTGAGAATTTTGATTTTTAGGTTTTGGATGGAGTAGTCAGGTTGGGTGAAATGGTGACCAACAGGGGTGCAGTATTTTGTTTCACAGTAGTTTTTGATTGAGTGTCTGTGTAAGTTCATTCGAAGGTGCAGTTTTTGGCTTGTTTCTCCATTATAGCATCCCATTTCACATGCAGTGCAATGCATCATGTATACCACATTTGCAGATATACATGAATATAATAATTTATATATATATAGGTACAAATGCAATCAGATATACTGTATGTAGCAATATGTGTGATGAACCCTACCATCACTGGGGCTTCTGGAGGGAGCTGGGGGCCAGCCTCCTGCCCACTGGCTATGGACCCAGGCATTTGAGGGGATTCTGTGTTTTGTGAGGCAGCTGCCCAGGGGACATTTCGAGCACTTTTACCCTGGATTCAGATTTACCCAGTTTCCCCGAAATCCCAGAGACTCTGAGTACTTGAGCGCCCTGGTTAGAGTTGGGGTTCCTGTGTTTGGTTGGAGTATAAGGTGACAGCCCAAACCAGCATTGCCTGCTCCAAACCCCTCTAAGACTCAGAGATTTAGAGCAGGGGATTGCAATCAGTACAGACATTCTAATGCCTCCTGCTGTTATGTGTCTGCATATCCAGTATATGGGGCATATGTATCACGCTTCGGATGGAGCTTGATGCCCCGTGTTTCTGGCGAGCCTGCAGGCTCGCCAGAAACACCAGTTATGAAGCAGTGGTCAGAAAGACCGCTGCTCTTGTGAGCTGCTGGTGCAATGCTGAATACGGCGAGCGTATTGCTCGCCGTATTCAGCGATGTCTGTCGGACCTGATCCGCACTGTCGGATCAGGTCCAACAGACATTGATAACTAAGGGCCTATATGTCTGGAGGACATGATATGCTGTAGCAGGATTAGGATTTCTTATCTGAGCCTTCTTTTTCTCAGGATAATGCTGTTCAGGGGTTGTCTCGGCCTTCTGCTAACATGTCCCAGTCTTTGACAGATTCACATGCAGTGCCCTGCGGTTCCTCTTAGTCAGTCTCTGGGAGTGTTTGTTTGCCTAATGATTTTGCTGTGCAGTTGACTTCTGCAGTTTCTGCAGCCCTAAGTGCTTTACCTAGTTCTGGTAAAAGGAAGAGGAAATCTATGAACATATATATGGGTTCTGATTCCGCCAACACTGATTTGGTTAGTTCTTCTCAGTTATCTAGCAAGGATCATACCTCGGCAGCTTCTGAGGGCGAGACCTCTGATTCAGAATCTGCAGTTCCTAGGACAGTAGATTCTGAGAAAGTTAATTTTAGGTTTAAACTGGAGCATCTCCGTTTACTTTTGAAGGAGGTTTTAGCTACTTTGGATGACTCTAAAACATTTGCAGAGGCTCCTAAAAAAGCTAATAAACTGAATAGAGTTTTTGATGTCAAACCTAAATCTGTGGAGGCTTTTCCTGTTCCAGATCGCATGTCTGACATTATGAGGCCTATTTATCAAGCCATCAACTGCAAATATGCTGAAATTCCACAGCGTAATTGTAGCAAGCCTGATTCGCCCTATTTATCAAAGCCTACAGACCGGCAAAAGTTGAAATCTGTGATGTAACATACAATCCGCCGGTCTCAATCTGACACAGATCGATGCTTACGTCATTACAGATGTTCTAAATACAAATTCGGCACTATCTGACACCTTTTGCAAGTTATCACATTTCTAACAGGTACACTCGCCACTATTCCGGCCCTGCATACCTGGGTTTCAATCCGCAACCCTGGAGGCCGCGGATGCCATAGGAATCAATGGGAGTCTGAAAGCAGCAAAGTTTATGTTCAATGCTGCCAGATATCCCATTGATTTCTATGCTAGAAAACCAGTAAAGTTTACACCTAACACCTTAACATAAACCCCGAGTCTAAACACCCCTATTCTGCCGCACCGACATCGCTGCCACTAAATAAAATATATTAACCCCTATTCTGCCACCCCCGGACCCCGCTGCCACCTAAATAAATATATTAACCCCTATCCCGGCGCTCCCAGACCCCGCCGCAACTAAAGTTATTAACCCCTATACCGCCACTCCCGGACCCCTCTGCAACTAAATAAATGTATTAACCCCTGGCCTCTCACATCACTACCACTTACTAAACCTATTAACCCCTAAACCGCCAGCCCCCCACATCGCCATAAACTAAATTAACCTATTATTCCCTAAACCTAACAACCCGCTAACTTTACATTAAATTTACCTCATCCCTATCTTATAATAAATTTAAACTTACCTTTAGAATTAAAATAAACTATATTAAACTACTAATGAACCTACCCTAACTATTATACTAAAATTACAATAAATTACATTAAACTATTAATTAACCTACACTAACTATTATACTAAAATTACATTAAACTACAAATTAAATTAACTATATTATATATTTTAAAACCTAACCCTACTAAAGTTATTTAAATCTACAATAAAGAATAACTTAGTTACAAAAAACTAACTAACTAAGTTACACAAAATAACAAACACTAAGCTACACAAAATAAAAAAATAAATGATCAAATATTTAAACTAATTACACCTAATCTAATAGCCCTATGAAAATAAAAAAGCCCCCCCCCAAAAAAAAAACAACCTAGCCTACAATAAACTACCAATGGCCCTTAAAAGGGCCTTTTGCGGGGCATTGCCCCAAAGAAATCAGCTCTTTTACCTGTAAATAAAAATACAAATAGCCCCCAACAGTAAAATCCACCGCCCACACAACCAAACCCCCAAATAAAATTCTATCTATAAAACCTAAGCTCCCCATTGCCCTGAAAAGGGCAATTGTATAGGCATTGCCCTTAAAAGGGGCATTTAGCTCTTTTTCAGCCCAAACCCCAAATCTAAAATTAAAACCCACCCAATAAACCCTTAAAAAAAACCTAACACTAACCCCTGAAGATCCACTTACAGTTTTTGAAGACCCGACATCCATCCTCAGCGAAGCCGGCAGAAGTCTTCATCCAACTCGGCAGAAGTCTTCATCCAGAAGACATCTTCTATCTTCATCCATCCAGCGCGGAGCGGCTCCATCTTCAAGACATCCGGCGCGGAGCATCCTCTTCTTTCGACGTCTTCTGGAACAATTAAGTTTCCCTTTAAATGATGTCATCCAAGATGGCGTCCCTTATATTCCGATTGGCTGATAGAATTCTATTAGCCAATAGGAATTAAGGTACAAAAAAACCTATTGGCTGTTGCAATCAGCCAATAGGATTGAGCTTTCATCCTATTGGCTGATCCAATCAGCCAAAAGGATTGAGCTCGCATTCTATTGGCTATTCCAATCAGCCAATAGAATGCGAGCTCAATCCTATTGGCTGATTAGATCAGCCAATAGGATGAACGTCCCCAATCGGAATGTAGGGGACGCCATCTTGGATGACGTCATTTAAAGGGAAACTTCATTGTTCCAGAAGACGTCAGAAGAAGAGGATGCTCCGCGCCGGATGTCTTGAAGATGGAGCCGCTCCGCACTGGACGGATGAAGATAGAAGATGCCGTCTGGTTGAAGACTTCGGCCCGCTTGGATAAAGACTTCTGCCAGCTTCGCTGAGGACTTCTGCCGCTTCATTGAGGGTGGATGTCGGGTCTTCAAAAACTGTAAGTGGATCTTCGGGGGTTAGTGTTAGGTTTTTTTAAGGGTTTAGTGGGTGGGGTTTTTTTTTTAGCTTAGGGTTTGGGCTGAAAAAGAGCTAAATGCCCTTTTAAGGACAATGCCCATCCAAATGCCCTTTTCAGGGCAATGGGGAGCTTAGGTTTGTTAGATAGAATTTTATTTGGGGGTTTGGTTGTGTGGGTGGTGGGTTTTACTGTTGGGGGGTATTTGTATTTTTATTTACAGGTAAAAGAGCTGATTTCTTTGGGGCAATGCCCCGCAAAAGGCCATTTGAAGGGACATTGGTAGTTTATTGTAGGCTAGGGTTTTTTTTATTTTGGGGGGGCTTTTTTATTTTCATAGGGCTCTTAGATTAGGTGTAATTAATTTAAATATTTGATCATTTATTTTTTATTTTGTGTAGCTTAGTGTTTGTTATTTTGTGTAACTTAGTGTTTGTTATTTTGTGTAACTTAGTGTTTGTTATTTTGTGTAACTTAGTGTTTGTTATTTTGTGTAACAGTAATTCTTTATTGTAGATTTAAATAACTTGAGTAGAGTTAAGTTTTTAAATATATAATATAGTTAATTTAATTTGCAGTTTAATGTAATTTTAGTATAATAGTTAGGGTAGGTTAATTATTTAATGTAATTTAATGTAATTTTAGTATAATAGTTAGGGTAGGTTTATTAGTAGTTTAATATAGTTTAATGTAATTTTAGTATAATAGTTAGGGTGGGTTAATTAATAGTTTAATATAGTTTATTTTAATTCTAAAGGTAAGTTTAAATTTATTATAAGATAGGAATGAGGTAATATTTAATGTAAAGTTAGCGGGTTATTAGGTTTAGGGGTTAATAGGTTAATTTAGTTTATGGCGATGTGGGGGGCTGGCAGTTTAGGGGTTAATAGGTTTAGTAAGTGGTAGTGATGTGGGAGGCCAGGAGTTTAGGCGTTAATACATTTATTTAGTTGCGGTGGGCTCCGGGAGCAGCGGGATAGGGGTTAATAACTTAGCATTGCAGTGGGCTCAGGGAGCAGCAGGATGGGGGTTAATAACTTTATTTAGATGCGGAGGGGTTGGGGAACGGCGGGATAGGGGTTAAACATTTTAGTATAGTGGCGGTGTTTAGTGACAGGGTATAAATAAAGTTGGGAAAAAGCTGAATAGCAGCGAGTTCGATAACTGTTAGTTAACAACAGTCCGCTGCTCATCGCCCTGTACTTGGTGCGCGGCTTTTTGACAGCTTTTTTGATAAATAAGGAGAGCGTATTCAGGTACGCGGCCGCGATGTTAGGCGATGTCAGGCGAGTGTATTGGTGCCGGCGAATGCAGCACAGTTGACAGCTTGATAAATAGGCCTCTATATCTCAGGAATGGGAAAAGCCTGGGTGTTCCTTTTAACCTGTCTCCTGTGTTTAAAAACATGTTTCAGTGCGCACTGTTCCTAGAGTAGAGGGCGCTATATCTACCTTAGCCAAGAGAACTACTATTCCTCTTGAGGATAGTTCCTCATTTAGAGACCCTATGGATAAGAAGCTGGAGGGTTATTTAAAGTGAATGTAAATTTTGATGATAAAGTGCCACTGTTTTTAAAAAAACAGTGGCACTTTAATTCATCAAAATTTACATTTCACTCGTGTTGTGAAAATACTTACCTTTTTAATCTTAGCAGCGGCTCCAGCTTCCCCCGGTCATCACAAGCTTCTTTCTACATCAGGAATGAGGGATTGGTCATCCTCCAATCACGGCTTCCCCCCTGGGGGAAGCAGTGTCTGATTCAACGCAGTGATTGGAGGAAGCCGGATTCCTCATTTTAAACCCAGGAAGAGGCTTTGCGAAGGGCGGAGGAAGCGATGCAGCGGCTGTCAAGATTAAAAGGTAAGTATTTTCACAACACGAGTGAAATGTGAATTTTGATGAATTAAAGTACCCCTGTTTTTAATCAAATTTTTAAAAACGGGCACTTTATCACCAAAATTTACATTCACTTTAAGAAAGATGTTTCTTCATCAGGGTTTGCAGTGGCAACCAGTTGCTAGTATTACAATAGTTGCTGGTGCAGCCTCTTATTAGTGTGACTCATTGTCTGATCTAATTTGAGAGGAGACTACTATAGAGGAGATCCAAGATAGGATCAAGGCTCTAAAGCTGACTAATACTTTTATCTGTGATGCCAGTATGCAAGTTGTCAGGCTGGGAGCCAAGATTTCTAGTTTTGCGATACAAGTCCGCAGAGCCCTTTGGTTAAAGTCTTGGTCTGCGTATGTGACTTCCAAATCCAAGCTTCTGTCTCTATCTTTTAAGGGTAAGCCTTTTTTTGGTCCTGGTCTGGCAGAGATCATTTTCACGGTTACTGGTGGAAAAGGAGTTTTTTTACCACAGGATAAGAAGAATAGATCCAAGGGTCGTCAGACTTCTAATTTTCGTTCCTTTCGTAACTTCAAGGGACAGAAATTTTCCTTGTCTTCTAAATCTGAGAAAACCAAGACTTCTTGGAGAGCTAGCCAGCCCTGGAACAAGGGTAAGCAATTCAGAAAGCCTTCTGCTGAGGCTAAATCAGCATGAAAGGGCCGCCTCCGATCCAGTTCTGGATCAGGTAGGGGGCAGGCTTTCCTTCTTTCAGCAGGCTTGGATTTGTGACGTTCCAGATTCCTGGGCAGTGGATGTATTCTCCCAGGGATACAGAATAGGATTCAAATCTTGTCCCCCCCCAGGGACAGATTTCTATTATTAAGATTATCTGTAAACCAGGTAATGAGAGGGGCTTTCTTAAACTGTGTAAGGGATCTGTCTTTCCTGTGAGTAATTATCCCAGTTCCTCTAGCAGAATAGGGTCAGGGATTTTATTCAAATCTTTTTGTGGTTCCCAAAAAGGAGGGAACTTTTCGACCCATTCTAGACCTCAAGTCTCTCAACAAGTTTCTCAAGGTTCCGTCCTTCAAAATGGAGACTATTCTCCCTCTAGTTCAGGAGTGTCAATTTATGACCACCATAGACCTAAAGGATGCGTATCTTCATGTGCCTATTGAAAGGAAACATTTCAAGTTCCTGAGGTTCGCTTTTTTGGATCAACATTAACAATTTGTAGCCCTTCCTTTGAGCCTTGCCACTGCTCCTCGAATCTTTACAAAGGTTCTAGGGGCTCTTTTGGCTGTGGCCAGATCTATAGGGATTGCGGTGGCTCCTTACCTGGACGATATCTTGGTTCAAGCGCCATCTTTTCAGTTAGCTAGATCCCATACAGATTCTCTGTTAGCCATTCTCCGCTCTCACGGGTGGAAGCCAGAAGGTGAATCTAGGGAAAAGTTCCTTGGTGCCAAGTACCAGGGTATGTTTTCTGGGGACAATCATAGATTTTTTTGACGGAGGTCAGAAAATTCAAGCTTCTGGAGGCCTATCGTTCTCTTAAGTCCTCTGTTTGTCCGTCAGTGGCATTGTGCATGGAAGTAATTGGTCTAATGGTGGCATCCATGGACATTATTCCATTTGCTTGCTTCCATCTGAGACCTCTACAGTTATGTATGCTCAGTCAATGGAACGGAGACCACTCAGATCTCTCTCAGAGGATAGTTTTAGACTCTCAGACAAGGATTTCTCTGTCTTGGTGGATCTCTCAAGACCATTTGTCTCAGGGCCCTTGTTTCCTGAGACCTTCTTGGGAGATTGTGACCATGGATACCAGCCTGTTAGGCTGGGGAGCAGTTTGGGGGTCCCTAAGAACTCAGACTTTGAACTTAGGAGGAGTCTGCCCTCCCTATAAATATCCTAGAATTGAGAGCAATTCTCAATGCACGAACAGCTTGGCCTTAACTGAGTTTAGTCCGGACATCACTTCGGTGGCGTATATCAACCACCAAGGAGGAACTTGTTAGCTATGAAGGAGGTGACTCGCATTCTTCAGTGGGCAGAGTCTCACAATTGTCATCTCACTGCCATTCATATCCCAGGGGTGGGCAACTGGGAAGCAGATTATCTAAGCAGGCAGAGGTTTCATTCAGGGTAATGGGCTCTCCATTCGGAAGTTTTCTCTGTGTTAACTCTCAAATGGGGAGTTCCGGAGCTGGATCTGATGGCATCTCGTCTAAACTCCAAGTTTCTAAAATACGGATCAAGAGATCCTCAAGCAGCTCTTGTAGATGCCCTGGCAGTGCCATGGGATTTCGGTTTATTTATCTATTTCCTATGGTTGCCCTCCTTCCTCGGGTGATAGCTCGTATCAAACAGGAGCAGGCTTTGGTGATTCTAATAGCTCCAGCATGGCCTTGCAGAACTTGGTTAACGGACCTAGTGAAGATGTCGTCCCCCATGGAAATTGCCTCTGAGGAAGGATCTTCTACTTTAGGGTTCCTTCCTTCATCCGAACTTAGTCTCTCTGAAGCTGACTGCTTGGAGATTGTCCAGACAAGATTTTTCTGTGAAGGTTATTGAGACTATGATTCAGGCTCTGATCGATTCTTCTGCAAAAGCGTCTGGCAATTTTGCCAGATGTTCAATCTTTTGTCCAGGCTTTGGTTAGAATCAGGCCTGTGTTTAGGTCAATTGCTCCTCCTTGGAGTCCTAATCTGGTTCTTAAAGTTCTACAGCAGGCTCAATTTGAGCCTATACATTCTATTAATATTAAGTTATTGTCCTGTAAGGTTTTGTTTCTGCTGGCAATTTCCTCTGTCCGTAGAGTTTCGGAGCTTTCAGCTCTACAGTGCGATTCTCCTTATCTTATTCTTCATGTGCATAAGGCGGTCCTCCGTACTAAATTAGGATTCCTACCTAAGGTGGTTTCGGAACCCAATATTAACCAAGAAATTGTTGTTCCTTCATTTTGTCATAATCCTTCCTCTAAGAAGGAGCGGCTGTTGCACAATCTGGATGTTGTGCATGCTTTGAAGTTCTATTTGCAAGCTACAAAAGATTTTCGTCAATCTTCTGCTCTTTTTGTTGTCTTTTCTGGTAAACGGAGGGGTCAGAAGGCAACTTCTTCTACTCTCTCCTTCTGGACAGCAGCCTCCAGAGAAAATTACGGCTCATTCTACTATGGCTGTTGCTTCCTCTTGGGCCTTTAAAAATGATGCTTCTGTGGAACAGATTTGCAAAGCGGCCACTTGGTCATCTTTGCATACTTTTTCATAAATTTTACAAATTTGATGTTTTTGCCTCAGCTGAGGCTTCCTTTGGGAGGAAAGTTCTTCAAGCAGTGGCGCCTTCTGTTTAGGCTTGCCTGTCTTGTGTATCCCACCCTTCCATTCTGTGGACTCTAGATTTGGTATTGGTTCCCACTAGTAATTGAATGGATTTGTGGACTATCCATGCCATTGGAAAGAAAATAGAATTTATGCTTACCTGATAAATTCTTTTTTTTTTCTGGCAACCTTAGACACTTCTATACCCTTTGTGTCTTCTCTTTCCATGATTCCTCGGCTGAATGACTGGGGATTGTGGGAAGTGGGAGGATACTTGAAGCTTTGCTGGGGTGTTCTTTGCCTCCACCTGGTGGCCAGAAGTTGAATTCCCACTAGTCATTCAATGGATTTGTGGACTTTCCATGCCAGGAAAGAATTTTTTTATCAGGTAAGCATAAATTATATTTTCTAGTGCTCGAGCAGGAGCGCTAAATACGGCTCCACTTGTAATCTGAACATGCAGCTTGATATGCAAATGTGCTGCTCCATTTTCTCTACTGTATTAAGACTAATGCAGGTTATAGCTGGTTTAATTCATTTAATGGGTCAGTAAAATCAGAATTAAACTTTTGTGGTTAAGATAGAAAATGCAATTTTAAGTTTACTTCTACTATCAAATGTAATTTGTGTTCTTGGTATCCTTTGCTGAAAACCATATCTAGGTAGGCTAAGGAGCAGCAGTGAGTGATTGGTGGCTTCATATGCCTCTTGTCATTGGCTTGTGTTCAGCTAGCTCCCAATAGTGCATTGCTGCTGCTGAGCCCACTTTAAGTTTAAGTTTACTTTTAAACAAGGATACAATGAGCAAAAAGCAAATGTCATAATATAAGTAAACCAGAAAGTTGTATAGAACTGCTGTTCTATCATGAATTTCATTTTAACTTTACTGTTGCTTCCAATTTTCTTTTAACCCCTTAGCTGCCAGTGCATTTATTAAGACATTGGGAGACCTGCAGGATGTGAGATGAAAGCAGATGCCTTCCCTGACACCCACTTGTATTTCATATAAATGGGTAGCTTTCAGCAGTGCTGGGGCTAGGGTTGCCACCTTTGCCATGTTTTCCTGGACACTTAGGCGTTGCACATGCTGCAGGGTGTGCAGGGAGGAACATGTTCATCAGCACTATTCATGTGATATCCAGAGGAACAATACATGTTCGACCCTGCGAACCCTGCAGCGTGTGTAACTCATAAGTGTCCAGCAAAACATGGCTGAGATAGCAACCCTAGCCTGGGGCTGCCTAAAATGAATTGTAATTAGAGGTGTGCTAGAGTTTGTGCCCATAAGCAAGAGCTTTATAAAAAATCACCATAGCTTTTTTTGCTGTGAATCTCCTGGGGCCGGGCAGTCGGTTCAGCAGAGGGTGTGTTGTGGGATTCTTTGACCCTGGAGTGGCCCTTATCACTACAGTACAGGTGATGTGTAAATGGTAGGGTTGCACCGATACCATTTTTTTAAGTCCGAGTATAATTACTGATACTTTTTTAATGTCATGACAGTTTACCAAGCACAATACAGACTAATGATTTAAGATCGCTTCTTTATAATTATGAACTGTATCTCAAAAGACATTTTTAAATAATAAAACAGTTGTATGTGCTTGTTGTCACAAAGTTCACAGAACATGTTTATAAATAAAATTATTACAATAACATATATTAATAATAACAATAAATAACAGCTGCAGCAGCTGGGACTGGAAAGCTACAATTTAAAGGGGCGATTGCTGGATGCAATTGTGTTGTAGGGTGCCTATATAACTGATAAATCTGACACTTTTACTTAATACAAAGTCGTATAATTTAATTCTGAAAATAATATTGGGGAAGGAGTATCCTAGTAATCCCCTTTGAGAAAAATGGGCATTTGTATTCTACTGACTCAACAGAAAATAGGGCTGGTCTTCATATTTTTCCGGGGCTGCTTTTTATTCCCAGTCCAGCCCTGGCTAAGGGTGTTCCTCAGAGTACAGTATGTTTTGAGCATAATTGTGCAAGATGAGAGGCTTCCAGCTGTAAAGTAGCAGCTTTAAAAGCACTGCTCTGACGTAAAATAATACAAAATAACAGCAATTTGTATTGGCAGAACAGAAGTGAACAATTTTTAGTTAAGTCTCCACTCCAGCTTCAAATGAAATGGGAACATACAGTTTGAAAAACGCCACAAGATGGCATATGGGTAGGAATTGGAGGTATCGGTTTAAGTATCGCTGCATTTGCACGAGTCTAAGTACTCATGCAAATACTTGGTATCGGCACCGATACCGATACTAGTATTGGTATCGGTGCAACCCTAGTAAACGGCAAAAAAATAACCTTGGTAAACAAGAACTAGACTGGGCTGGTACCTTCAGCTGAGTAGAAAGCTTCAAATCCTACAAACTGCTTCTCATTGGAGTAGTCACTCCTAAAAGTGATGGTCATTGTGTTGTCCAGAGAGTAAAAGGAAGCACTGCCTGGGGCCTTCTCAGTATCGGTGCTCTCTTTACCACAAAAATGAGCCACATCTGAACCTTTTGAAGACAACTGTGCAGAAACAAAAGACACAATGAGACCTCGCTGTGCTGCAGATAGAAATCGTAACTATGCTGAGTTCTACCCACCCATTACTTCTCAATGCCAGATTGTCCTAGTCAGTTATATCAATGTCTAGTGAGTTGTGTGCTAGGGCTAGTGACAGAGCTGGGGTTAGGGATAGTGACAGAGCTGGAGTTAGGGTTAGCGCCAGAGCTGGAGTTAGGGCTAGTGACAGAGCTGGAGTTAGGTCTAGTGACATAGCTGGGGTTACGGCTAGTGACAGAGCTGGAGTTAGGGCTAGTGACAGAGCTGGAGTTAGGGCTACTGACAGAGCTGGAGTTAGGGCTACTGACAGAGCTGGAGTTAGGGCTAGTGACAGAGCTGGGGTTAGGGTTAGTAACAGAGCTGGGGTTAGGGCTAGTGACAGAGCTGGGGTTAGGGCTAGTGACAGAGCTGGGGTTAGGGCTAGTGACAGAGCTGGGGTTAGGGCTAGTGACAGAGCAGGAGTTAGGGCTAGTGACAGAGCAGGAGTTAGGGCTAGTGACAGAGCTGGGGTTAGGGCTAGTGACAGAGCTGGGGTTAGGGCTAGTGACATAGCTGGGGTTACGGCTAGTGACAGAGCTGGAGTTAGGGCTAGTGACAGAGCTGGAGTCAGGGCTAGTGACAGAGCTGGGGTTAGGGTTAGTGACAGAGCTGGGGTTAGGGTTAGTGACAGAGCTGGGGTTAGGGCTAGTGACAGAGCTGGGGTTAGGGCTAGTGACAGAGCTGGGGTTAGGGCTAGTGACAGAGCTGGGGTTAGGACTAGTGACAGAGCTGGGGTTAGGGTTAGTGACAGAGCTGGGGTTAGGGTTAGTGACAGAGCTGGGGTTAGGGTTAGTGACAGAGCTGGGGTTAGGGTTAGTGACAGAGCTGGGGTTAGGGCTAGTGACAGAGCTGGGGTTATGGCTAGTGACAGAGCTGGAGTTATGGCTAGTGACAGAGCTGGGATTATGGCTAGTGACAGAGCTGGGGTTATGGCTAGTGACAGAGCTGGGGTTATGGCTAGTGACAGAGCTGGGGTTATGGCTAGTGACAGAGCTGGGGTTATGGCTAGTGACAGAGCTGGGGCTAGGGCTAGGGACAGAGCTGGGATTATGGCTTGTAACAGAGCTGGGGTTATGGCTAGTGACAGAGCTGGGGTTATGGCTAGTGACAGAGCTAGGGCTAGGGACAGAGCTAAGGCTAGGGATAGTGACAGAGCTGGGGTTAGGGTTAGTGACAGAGCTGGGGTTAGGGTTAGTGACAGAGCTGGGGTTAGGGTTAGTGACAGAGCTGGGGTTATGGCTAGTGACAGAGCTGGGGTTATGGCTAGTGACAGAGCTGGGGTTATGGCTAGTGACAGAGCTGGGGTTATGGCTAGTGACAGAGCTGGGGTTATGGCTAGTGACAGAGCTGGGGCTAGGGCTAGGGACAGAGCTGGGATTATGGCTAGTGACAGAGCTGGGGCTAGGGCTAGTGACAGAGCTGGGGTTATGGCTAGTGACAGAGCTAGGGCTAGGGACAGAGCTAAGGCTAGGGATAGTGACAGAGCTGGGGTTAGGGTTCGTGACAGAGCTGGGGTTAGGGATAGTGACAGAGCTGGGGTTAGGGATAGTGACAGAGCTGGGGTTAGGGTTAGTGACAGAGCTGGGGTTAGGGTTAGTGACAGAGCTGGGGTTAGGGTTGTGACAGAGCTGGGGTTAGGGTTTGTGACAGAGCTGGGGTTAGGGTTAGTGACAGAACTGGGGTTAGGGTTAGTGACAGAGCTGGGGTTAGGGTTAGTGACAGAGCTGGGGTTAGGGTTAGTGACAGAGCTGGGGTTAGGGTTAGTGACAGAGCTGGGGTTAGGGTTAGTGACAGAGCTGGGGTTAGGGTTAGTGACAGAGCTGGGGTTAGGGTTAGTGACAGAGCTGGGGTTAGGGTTAGTGACAGAGCTGGGGTTAGGGTTAGTGACAAAGCTGGGGTTAGGGTTAGTGACAGAGCTAGGGTTAGGGTTAGTGACAGAGCTGGGGTTAGGGTTAGTGACAGAGCTGGGGTTATGGCTAGTGACAGAGCTGGGGTTATGGCTAGTGACAGAGCTGGGGCTAGGGCTAGTGACAGAGCTGGGGTTATGGCTAGTGACAGAGCTAGGGCTAGGGACAGAGCTAAGGCTAGGGATAGTGACAGAGCTGGGGTTAGGGTTAGTGACAGAGCTGGGGTTAGGGATAGTGACAGAGCTGGGGTTAGGGATAGTGACAGAGCTGGGGTTAGGGTTTGTGACAGAGCTGGGGTTAGGGTTAGTGACAGAGCTGGGGTTATGGCTAGTGACAGAGCTGGGGTTATGGCTAGTGACAGAGCTGGGGTTATGGCTAGTGACAGAGCTGGGGTTATGGCTAGTGATAGAGCTGGGGTTATGGCTAGTGACAGAGCTGGGGCTAGGGCTAGGGACAGAGCTGGGATTATGGCTTGTAACAGAGCTGGGGTTATGGCTAGTGACAGAGCTGGGGTTATGGCTAGTGACAGAGCTAGGGCTAGGGACAGAGCTAAGGCTAGGGATAGTGACAGAGCTGGGGTTAGGGTTAGTGACAGAGCTGGGGTTAGGGATAGTGACAAAGCTGGGGTTAGGGATAGTGACAGAGCTGGGGTTAGGGTTAGTGACAGAGCTGGGGTTAGGGTTTGTGACAGAGCTGGGGTTAGGGTTAGTGACAGAACTGGGGTTAGGGTTAGTGACAGAGCTGGGGTTAGGGTTAGTGGCAGAGCTGGGGTTAGGGTTAGTGACAGAGCTGGGGTTAGGGTTAGTGACAGAGCTGGGGTTAGGGTTAGTGACAGAGCTGGGGTTAGGGTTAGTGACAAAGCTGGGGTTAGGGTTAGTGACAGAGCTGGGGTTAGGGTTAGTGACAGAGCTGGGGTTAGGGTTAGTGACAGAGCTGGGGTTATGGCTAGTGACAGAGCTGGGGTTATGGCTAGTGACAGAGCTGGGGTTATGGCTAGTGACAGAGCTGGGGTTATGGCTAGTGACAGAGCTGGGGTTATGGCTAGTGACAGAGCTGGGGTTATGGCTAGTGACAGAGCTGGGGTTATGGCTAGTGACAGAGCTGGGGTTATGGCTAGTGACAGAGCTAGGGCTAGGGACAGAGCTAAGGCTAGGGATAGTGACAGAGCTGGGGTTAGGGTTAGTGACAGAGCTGGGGTTAGGGATAGTGACAGAGCTGGGGTTAGGGATAGTGACAGAGCTGGGGTTAGGGATAGTGACAGAGCTGGGGTTAGGGTTTGTGACAGAGCTGGGGTTAGGGTTAGTGACAGAGCTGGGGTTATGGCTAGTGACAGAGCTGGGGTTATGGATAGTGACAGAGCTGGGGTTATGGCTAGTGACAGAGCTGGGGTTATGGCTAGTGACAGAGCTGGGGTTATGGCTAGTGACAGAGCTGGGGCTAGGGCTAGGGCTAGGGACAGAGCTGGGATTATGGCTTGTAACAGAGCTGGGGTTATGGCTAGTGACAGAGCTGGGGTTATGGCTAGTGACAGAGCTAGGGCTAGGGACAGAGCTAAGGCTAGGGATAGTGACAGAGCTGGGGTTAGGGTTAGTGACAGAGCTGGGGTTAGGGATAGTGACAAAGCTGGGGTTAGGGATAGTGACAGAGCTGGGGTTAGGGATAGTGACAGAGCTGGGGTTAGGGTTTGTGACAGAGCTGGGGTTAGGGTTAGTGACAGAGCTGGGGTTAGGGTTAGTGACAGAGCTGGGGTTAGGGTTAGTGACAGAGCTGGGGTTAGGGTTAGTGACAGAGCTGGGGTTAGGGTTAGTGACAGAGCTGGGGTTTGGGTTAGTGACAGATCTGGGGTTAGGGTTAGTGACAGAGCTGGGGTTAGGGTTAGTGACAGAGCTGGGGTTAGGGTTAGTGACAGAGCTGGGGTTAGGGTTAGTGACAGAGCTGGGGTTAGGGTTAGTGACAGAGCTGGGGTTAGGGATAGTGACAGAGCTGGGGTTAGGGATAGTGACAGAGCTGGGGTTAGGGATAGTGACAGAGCTGGGGTTAGGGTTAGTGACAGAGCTGGGGTTAGGGTTAGTGACAGAGCTGGGGTTAGGGTTAGTGACAGAGCTGGGGTTAGGGTTAGTGACAGAGCTGGGGTTAGGGTTAGTGACAGAGCTGGGGTTAGGGTTAGTGACAGAGCTGGGGTTAGGGTTAGTGTCAAAGCCGGAGTTAGGGTTAGTGACAGAGCTGGGGATAGGGTTAGGGACAGAGCTGGGGATAGGGTTAGTGACAGAGCTGGGGTTAGGGTTAGTGACAGAGCTGGGGTTAGGTTTAGTGACAGAGCTGGGGTTAGGGTTAGTGACAGAGCTGGGGTTAGGGTTAAGGACAGAGCTGGGGTTAGGAATAGTGATAGAGCTGGGGTTAGGGTTAGTGACAGAGCTGGGGTTAGGGTTAGTGACAGAGCTGGGGTTAGGGTTAGTGACAGAGCTGGGGTTAGGGTTAGTGACAGAGCTGGGGTTAGGGATAGTGACAGAGTTGGGGTTAGGGTTAGTGACAGAGCTGGGGTTAGGGTTAGTGACAGAGCTGGGGTTAGGGTTAGTGACAGAGCTGGGGTTAGGGTTAGTGACAGAGCTGGGGTTAGGGTTAGTGACAGAGCTGGGGTTAGGGTTAGTGACAGAGCTGGGGTTAGGGTTAGTGTCAAAGCCGGAGTTAGGGTTAGTGACAGAGCTGGGGATAGGGTTAGGGACAGAGCTGGGGATAGGGTTAGTGACAGAGCTGGGGTTAGGGTTAGTGACAGAGCTGGGGTTAGGTTTAGTGACAGAGCTGGGGTTAGGGTTAGAGACAGAGCTGGGGTTAGGGTTAAGGACAGAGCTGGGGTTAGGGTTAAGGACAGAGCTGGGGTTAGGGTTAAGGACAGAGCTGGGGTTAGGAATAGTGATAGAGCTGGGGTTAGGGTTAGTGACAGAGCTGGGGTTAGGGTTAGTGACAGAGCTGGGGTTTGGGCTAGTGACAGAGCTGGGGTTTGGGCTAGTGACAGAGCTGGGGTTAGGGTTAGTGACAGAGCTGGGGTTAGGGATAGTGACAGAGCTGGGGTTAGGGATAGTGACAGAGCTGGGGTTAGGGATAGTGACAGAGCTGGGGTTAGGGTTAGTGACAGAGCTGGGGTTAGGGTTAGTGACAGAGCTGGGGTTAGGGTTAGTGACAGAGCTGGTGTTAGGGTTAGTGACAGAGCTGGGGTTTGGGTTAGTGACAGAGCTGGGGTTAGGGTTAGTGACAGAGCTGGGGTTAGGGTTAGTGACAGAGCTGGGGTTAGGGTTAGTGACAGAGCTGGGGTTAGGGTTAGTGACAGAGCTGGGGTTAGGGATAGTGACAGAGCTGGGGTTAGGGATAGTGACAGAGCTGGGGTTTGGGCTAGTGACAGTGTTGGGGTTAGGGATAGTGACAGAGCTGGGGTTAGAGATAGTGACAGAGCTGGGGTTAGGGTTAGTGACAGAGCTGGGGTTAGGGTTAGTGACAGAGCTGGGGTTTGGGCTAGTGACATTGTTGGGGTTAGGGATAGTGACAGAGCTGGGGTTAGGGATAGTGACAGAGCTGGGGTTAGGGATAGTGACAAAGCTGGGGTTAGGGTTAGTGACAGAGGGGCAGCAGAACCAGGGTTTGAACTGAATTGATGTAAATCTAGCAAATCGAGGGGCTGCAGTTATCACCTGATTTGGGTATAAAGTTGACAGGGGCTGCAGTACCAGGGATCTGATCACATGTGTGTCTCAAAGGAAACAGGAGTCTGAATTATATTTTACACAAATGATTTGATGTGGATATGTGGCTGAAAGAGGGGCTGCAGGGACAGTTTTCTAATCATAAGTTTGATGCCTTTATGTGGCATTGGAGGGGTTGCAGAGCCAGGGTTTTAATCTATGGTCTGATGTTTCTATATGTCATGCATGTATGTGTGTGTGTATCTATGTGACATATATGTGTGTTTATGTTAGTGTAAATACATATGCATCTGTTTGACATATACTGTATGTGTGTTTATGTTATTGTATGCACCTATGTATGTGTGTGTATCTGTGTGACATATATGTGTGTTTATGTTAGTGTATGCACTTATGTATGTGTATCTGTGTGACATATATGTGTGTTTATGTTAGTGTATGCACTTATGTGTGTGTGTGTGTATCTGTTTAACATATATGTGTGTTTATGTTAGTGTATGCACTTATGTGTGTGTATCTGTGTGACATATATGTGTTTATGTTAGTGTATGCACTTATGTATGTGTGTGTATATGTGTGTTTATGTTAGTGTATGCACTTATGTATGTGTGTGTATATGTGTGTTTATGTTAGTGTATGCACTTATGTATGTGTGTGTTTATGTTAGTGTATGCACGTATGTGTGTTTATCTGTGTAACATATATGTGTGTTTATGTTAGTGTATGCACGTATGTGTGTGTATCTATGTGACATATGTGTGTTTATGTTAGTGTATGCACTTATGTGTGTGTATCTGTGTAACATATATGTGTGTTTATGTTAGTGTATGCACTTGTGTGTGTATCTGTGTAACATATATGTGTGTTTATGTTAGTGTATGCACGTATGTGTGTGTATCTGTGTAACATATATGTGTGTTTATGTTAGTGTATGCACTTATGTGTGTGTATCTGTGTAACATATATGTGTGTTTATGTTAGTGTATGCACTTATGTGTGTGTATCTGTGTAACATATGTGTGTTTATGTTAGTGTATGCACTTATGTGTGTGTGTATCTGTGTGACATATATGTGTGTTTATGTTAGTGTATGCATTTATGTGTGTGTATCTGTGTAACATATATGTGTGTTTATGTTAGTGTATGCACTTATGTGTGTGTATCTGTGTAACATATGTGTGTTTATGTTAGTGTATGCACTTATGTGTGTGTATCTGTGTGACATATTTGTGTGTTTATGTTAGTGTATGCACTTATGTGTGTGTATCTGTGTAACATATATGTGTGTTTATGTTAGTGTATGCACTTATGTGTGTGTATCTGTGTAACATATATGTGTGTTTATGTTAGTGTATGCACTTATGTGTGTGTATCTGTGTGACATATGTGTGTTTATGCTAGTGTATGCACTTATGTGTGTTTATCTGTGTAACATATATGTGTGTTTATGTTAGTGTATGCATGTATGTGTGTGTGTATCTATGTGACATATATGTGTGTTTATGTTAGTGTATGCACGTATGTGTGTGTATCTGTGTGACATATATGTGTGTTTATGTTAGTGTATGCACTTATGTGTGTGTATCTGTGTAACATGAGTATTCTTGCTCCCTTTGGTAAAATTCCATCCTGTGTAGGTTTATTGAGCTGTATCTAATTCTTTCAAAATTCAATTAAAAGAGAAAAAAAATGGCTAAAGTAAATAAATAATATTACTGGACATTTAACAGCAGAAATATGAGCAGACTAAATGTTCTGGCCTTATTAATCATCAAGTGAATGGTTTCCTTGTCATCGTGAGAATGGCGGATAATGTGCGCTGAGTGAGTAGCATGTAATATAAATATACAGCATTTAATGTAGCTTTGTTATCCCGCTCAATCAGTCTGGCAGGGCCGTGCTTATCTATATGATTCAGCTTAAATAAATAAACTAGACAGTCAATTAGCTGCCTCCTCTCTAAGGATATCTGTGCAAGTGTCCTTTATTAGGCTTTTTAATTTCAAAGGAAATCTCCAGTTCATGTGTAAGCTGTTTGCCACGCTGATAGTTTGCTGTATATTTCAGTATTTATTTTGGGTACTGAGGCTGCACAATAAATAAAATTTCTCACAATACAGAGTTATGAAGACAGTGATGTGGTCATGTGTGCAATAGTCCAGTTACCTTCAGATAGTCGTATTCACAAAGGTATGAGAGCTCCAAGTCAAAGTACGTAAAGTAGATCTTCACGAGATGACCCTCGGGGGCGGTGATCTTCCATGTCATGGACTGCTCATTCGGATATGGTTTTGGGAAGCCAGGAGAGGTGATCCTTCCGTACAGCCCTGTTAGCTCGGCGCCATCACTATGTGACAAACTTATGGTCACTAGCAGCAGAGCAAGCCACAGTCTACAGGAAATTGAGACACTGGGAATTAGCGATGCTTCAAATACATTTACTGTCACACATTTAGGAAAGAAAAATATGGCCTGGGGATAAACATAAGGCTATTCTACATACTAATGAATGCCTGGGACAAGCATAAGGCTATTCTACATACTAATTAATGACTGGGACAAGCATAAGGCTATTCTACATACTAATTAATGCCTGGGATAAGCATAAGGCTATTCTGCATACTAATTAATGCCTGGGTTAAGCATAAGGCTATTCTAGATACTAATTAATGCTTGGGACAAGCATAAGGCTATTCTACATACTAATTAATGCCTGGGACAAGCATAAGGCTATTCTACATACTAATTAATGCCTGGGAAAGCATAAGGCTAGTCTACATACTAATTAATGCCTGGGAAAGCATAAGGCTATTCTACATACTAATTAATGCCTGGGACTAGTGATGAACAGTCCCCGGCGATCTTAGCTTGCTTGCGTTCGCCGCGGCGGGCGAACATATGCGATGTTCGATCCGCCCCCTATTCATCATCATTGAGGAAACTTTGACCCTGTATCTCACAGCCTGCAGACACATTTGAGCCAATCAGCAGCAGACACTCCCTCACAGACCCTCACAGCTCCTGGGCAGCAGCCATTTTAGATTCATTACGATCTTGCATTGTTAGTGAGGGGAGGTTTAGTGCTGCTGCTGCTGCTGCTGATATTATAGGGAAATAGATAGCTAGGCTAGTGTATTTAGTGTCCACTACAGTCCTGAAGGACTCATCTAATCTCTGCTGTAAGGACAGCACCCCAAAAAGCCCCTTTTAGGGCTAGAAGTTCAGCCCAAAAAACCCTTTTTAGGGCTAGAACTTCAGTCGTTTTTTTATTTTTTATTATTATTTGTAATTTTATTTGCATTTGCCTGGCTGTCAGCCTGTGTGTGAGGCTCACAGCATATACTGTGATTAGTGCCACCACTGATATCTGCTTAACATTAGTGTAATTTTTTTAAAAACAAACTTTTAAATCATTTTGCTAGTGTAATCTAATTTCATTTTCTATCAGGCCTGTGTGTCAGGCTCACACAGCATATACTGTGGTTAATTGCTCTGTGCCACCACTGATATCTGCTTAACATTAGTGTAAATTTAAAAAAAAAAAAACTTTTAAATCATTTTGCTAGTGTAATCTAATTTCATTTTCTATCAGGCCTGTGTGTCAGGCTCACACAGCATATACTGTGGTTAATTGCTCTGTGCCACCACTGATATCTGGTGTAACATTAGTGTAATTTTTTAAAAAAAAACTTTTAAATCATTTTGCTAGTGTAATCTAATTTCATTTTCTATCAGGCCTGTGTGTCAGGCTCACACAGCATATACTGTGGTTAATTGCTCTGTATCACCACTGATATCTGGTGTAACATTAGTGTAAAATTAAAAAAAAAAAAAAAACCTTTACATCATTTTGCTAGTGTAATCTAATTTCATTTGCTATCAGGCCTGTGTGTCAGGCTCACAGCATATACTGTGGTTAATTGCTCTGTGCCACCACTGATATCTGCTAAACATTATTGTAAATTTAAAAAAAACATTTACATCATTTTGCTAGTGTAATCTAATTTCATTTTCTATCAGGCCTGTGTGTCAGGCCCACATCATATACTGTGATTAATTGCCCTGTGCCACCACTGATATCTGGTGTAACATTAGTGTAAAATTAAAAAAAAAAATGTTACATCATTTTGCTAGTGTAATCTAATTTCATTTTCCATCAGGCCTGTGTGTCAGGCCCACATCATATACGGTGATTAATAGCTCTGTTTTCCACCACATATATCTGGTGTAACATTAGTGTAAATTTTTAAAAAATTTTTTACATCAGTCCTCTTCTAGTGTTATTTAATTTTAGTTGCCAGGCCAGCCTGGCTGCCACTAGTGCCAGCCTGTGTGTCAGGCTGCCAGCATATACTGTGCCTACTTCCATCCTCAGGGCCACCACTCCTATCTGGTGTAACATTAGTTTACATTTTGTAAAAAAACTTTTACATCAGTCTTCTAGTGTTATTTAATTTTATTTGCCAGGCCAGCCTGCCACTAGTGCCAGCCTGTGTGTCAGGCTGCCAGCACATACTGTGCCTACTTCTATCCTCAGTGCCACCACTCCTATCTGTTGTAACATTAGTGTAACTTTTTTTTAAAAAAACTTTTACATCAGTCTGCTAGTGTTATTTAATTGCAGTTGCCTGTCTGCCAGCGTGTGTGCCAGGCCCACTTTCCAACTAGTGCCATCAATCATATTTGTTATAACAGTAGTGTAAATATTTAAAATAAAAACTTTTTGACTGTGAATCATCAGTCTGCTAGTGCAATTGAATTGCAGTTGCCTGCCTGCCAGCGTGTGTGCCAGGCCCACTTGCCAACTAGTGCCAATAAATCATATTTGTTATAACAGTAGTGTAAATATTTAAAAAAATATATTTTTTGACTGTGAAACATCAGTCTGCTAGTATAATCTAATTGAAGTTGCCTGCCTGCCAGCGTGTGTGCCAGTCCCACTTGCCAACTATTGCCACCAATCATATTTGTTATAACAGTTTTGAAAATATTTAAAATAAAAACTTTTTTGACTGTGAATCATCAGTCTGCTAGTGCAATTGAATTGCAGTTGCCTGCCTGCCAGCGTGTGTGCCAGGCCCACTTGCCAACTAGTGCCACCAATCATATTTGTTATAACAGTATTGTAAATATTTAAAATAAAAACTTTTTTGACTGTGAATCATCAGTCTGCTAGTGCAATTGAATTGCAGTTTCCTGCCTGCCAGCGTGTGTGCCAGGCCCACTAGCCAACTAGTGCCACCAATCATATTTGTTATAACAGTATTGTAAATATTTAAAATAAAAACTTTTTTGACTGTGAATCATCAGTCTGCTAGTGCAATTGAATTGCAGTTGCCTGCCAGCGTGTGTGCCAGGCCCACTTGCCAACTAGTGCCACCAATCATATTTGTTATAACAGTATTGTAAATATTTAAAATAAAAACTTTTGACTGTGAAACATCAGTCAGCTAGTGTAATCTAATTGCAGTTGCCTTCCTCCCAGCGTGTGTGCCAGGCCCACTTGCCAACTATTGCCACCAATCATATTTGTTATAACAGTTTTGAAAATATTTAAAATAAAATATTTTTTGATTGTGAATCATCAGTCTGCTAGTGCAATTGAATTGCAGTTGCCTGCCTGCCAGCGTGTGTGCCAGGCCCACTCGCCAACTAGTGCCACCAATCATATTTGTAATAACAGTATTGTAAATATTTAAAATAAAAACTTTTTTGACTGTGAAACATCAGTCAGCTAGTGTAATCTAATTGCAGTTGCCTTCCTCCCAGCGTGTGTGCCAGGCCCACTTGCCAACTAGTGCCACCAATCATATTTGTTATAACAGTAGTGTAAATATTAAAAAAAAATATATTTTTTGACTGTGAAACATCAGTCTACTAGTGTAATCTAATTGAAGTTGCCTGCCTGCCAGCGTGTGTGCCAGGCCCACTTGCCAACTATTGCCACCAATCATATTTGTGATAACAGTTTTGAAAATATTTAAAATAAAATCTTTTTTGACTGTGAATCATCAGTCTGCTAGTGCAATTGAATTGCAGTTGCCTGCCTGCCAGCATGTGTGCCAGGCCCACTTGCCAACTAGTGCCACCAATCATATTTGTTATAACAGTATTGTAAATATTTAAAATAAAACCTTTTTTGACTGTGAACCATCAGTCTGCTAGTGCAATTGAATTGCAGTTGCCTGCCTGGCAGCATGTGTGTCAGGCTCACTTGCCAACTAGTGCCACCAATCATATTTGTTATAACAGTAGTGTAAATATTTTTAAAAAAAACTATTTTGACTGTGAAGCATCAGTCAGCTAGTGTAATCTAATTGCAGTTGCCTTCCTCCCAGTGTGTGTGCCAGGCCCACTTGCCAACTAGTGCCACCAATCATATTTGTTATAACAGTAGTGTAAATATTTAAAATAAAAACTTTTTTGACTGTGAAACATCAGTCTGCTAGTGTAATCTAATTGAAGTTGCCTGCTTGCCAGCGTGTGTGCCAGGCCCACTTGCCAACTAGTGCCACCAATCATATTTGTTATAACAGTAGTGTAAATATTTAAAATAAAAACTTTTTTGACTGTGAATCATCAGTCTGCTAGTGCAATTGAATTGCAGTTGCCTGCCTGCCAGCGTATGTGCCAGGCCCACTTGCCAACTAGTGCCACCACTCATATTTGTTATAACAGTATTTTAAATATTTAATAAAAAAACTTTTTTGACTGTGAAACATCAGTCTACTATAGTAATCTAATTGAAGTTGCCTGCCTGCCAGCGTGTGTGCTAGGGCCACTTGCCAAGTTAGTGGCACCACTCATATTTGTTGTCACAGTACTTTTAATATTTAAAAAATAAAAAAATTTTACTTTGAAACATCAGTCTGCTTTTTTGTGTCAGGCTCACAGCGTATACTGTGCCCACTTGCCCAGTGCCACCACTCATAATTTGTTTAATAGTATTGTAAGTGTACATTTTAAAAAAAATGACAGAGGCAGGCCACCCCACAGGTGCCATTGTGGTTGTGGTGCTGTGATTCCCTTAGACCCTACAACTATGCACAGAGTTCAGAGGCTAGGTGCCAGGGACGCGAAAAGTTCTGAGGAGGACCTAGTTGAATGGCTAACTCAGGACACCCAATCTTCTACAGCTTCAGCTCCTAGTCCTAACCTTGACGCACCATCCACCTCCAGCTGTGCTTTGGGCACCTCTCAAGTGACCAGTGCCACTCGCCCACCTGTCGCCACCACCAACACTAGCACCACAGCCGCTTCACTTGATCTGTCAGAGGAGTTATTGACACATCAGTTGGAAGAAATGAGTGATGCGCAACCATCATTGACAGAGGATGTAGATAACAGTGATATGTCTCAGTCAGGCAGCATTACAGACATGGACGTACGGTGTGATGATGATGATGATGATGTTGTACCCGCTACTGCTTCCTTTGTTGATGTGTCAGATACAAGTGAAGCGGTTGATGATGATGTGTCCGTGGATGTCACGTGGGTGCCCGCTAGAAGAGAAGATGAAGAGGGGGAAAGTTCAGATGGGGAGACAGAGAGGAGAAGGAGGAGACGAGTTGGAAGCAGGGGGAGGTCGTCGCAAGGAGCTAGTGGCACAGTCAGACAGCATGCATCAGCACCCGGGGTCAGCCAGACAGCACGCCAATCAACGCATGCTGTTGACACCACCAGAATGCCGTCATCACAGAGTTCAGCAGTGTGGCATTTTTTTTGTGTATCTGCCTCTGACAACAGCGATGCCATTTACAACCTGTGCCAGAAGAAACTGAGTCGTGGGAAGTCCAACACCCACCTAGGTACAACTGCTTTGCGAAGGCACATGGTCTCACATCACAAACGCTGATGGGAAGAACACATGAGTAGAAACAGCACACAAACTCAAAGCCGCCATCCTCCTCCTGGTCCAGCATCTTCAGCCACGTCAACCACTGCTGTCCTCCTTGCCCCCTCTCAACCATCCTCCACTTAGTCTCTCTTACATAGCAGTTCCTGGTCATCTGCCCACAGTCAGGTGTCTGTCAAGGACATGTTTGAGCGTAAGAAGCCAATTTCCCAAAGTCACCCCCTTGCCCGGTGTCTGACAGCTGGCTTGTCTGAACTCTAAGCCCACCAGCTTTTACCATACAAGCTGGTGGAGTCTGAGTCTTTAAAAAATGTTTTATCTATTGGGACACCGCAGTGGAAGGTACCTGGCCGAAATTTCTTTTCACAAAAGGCAATCCCAAAATTGTACTCGATTGTGCGGAAGGAAGTAATGGCATGTCTGGCACACAGCGTTGGGGCAAGGGTCCATATGACCATTGATAGCTGGTCTGCAAAGCATGGTCAGGGCAGGTATATAACCTACACTGCGCATTGGGTAACAAGCATGGAATGCGTGGCTCTGCAGAGGAGTTGGTGACACCGCCACGACTTGCAGGCAGGCCTGCTGCTACCTCCTCTACTCCTCCTACTCCATCCTCTTCCATAACCTCTTCCTCGGCTGAGTCCTCTTCTGCTGCTGCGTCTTGCTCCACATCAACGGCACCCCCCCAGCTCCCCAGGTACTATTCAACATCCCGGATATGGCAGTGACACGCCGTCTTGGGGTTGACTTGCCTGAAAGCCGAGAGTCACACCGCACCAGCACTCCTGTCCGCCCTGAACGCACAGGTGGATCAGTGGCTGACTCCGCACCAACTATAGATTGGCAAGGTTGTTTCTGACAATGGAAGTAATTTGGTGGCGGCATTGAAATTGGGCAAGTTGACACATGTGCCGTGCATGGCACATGTGTGTAATCTGATTGTACAATGCTTTGTGCATAAGTACCCAGGCTTACAGGACGTCCTGAAGCAGGCCAGGAAGGTGTGTGGCCATTTCAGGCATTCCTACACGGCCATGGCGCACTTGTCCGATATCCAGCGTCGAAACAACCTGCCAGTGAGGCGCTTGATTTATGACAGCCCGACACGTTGGAATTCAACACTCCTAATGTTCGACCTCCTGCTCCAACAAGAAAAAGCTGTTAACGAGTATTTGTATGACCGGGGTGCTAGGACAGCCTCTGGGGAGCTGGGGATTTTTTTGTCAAATTACTGGACGCTCATGCGCAATGCCTGTAGGCTCATGCGTCCTTTTGAGGAGGTGACAAACCTTGTCAGTCGCACCGAAGGCACCATCAGTGACATCATACCATTTGTTTTCTTCCTGGAGCGTGCCCTGCGAAGAGTGCTGGATCTGGCCGTAGATGAGCGTGAAGAGGAAGAGTTGTGGTGTCCATCACCACCAGAAACAGCCTTATCAGCATCGCTTGCTGGAACTGCGGCAACGCAGGAAGAGGATTGTGAGGAAGAGGAGTCAGAGGAGGAATGTGGCTTTGAGGAGGAGGAGGAAGACCAAGCACAACAGGCATCCCAGGGTGCTCGTTGTTGTCACCTATCTGGTACCCGTGGTGTTGTACGTGGCTAGGATACCTTCAGTGACATCAGTGAGGACGAGGGACGGGGCATGATTAGCTCGGCATCCAAACTTGGGCAAATGGGGTCTTCCATGCTGTCGTGCCTGTTGAGGGACCCTTGTATGCAAAAGCTGAAGGAGAACGACCTGTACTGGATGTCCACGCTACTAGACCCCCGGTATAAGCATAAAGTGACTGAAATGTTACCAAATTCCCACAAGTCGGAAAGGATGGAGCAGTTCCAAAATAAATTAAAAACTATGATTTACACAGCTGTGACAAAACCAATCTCGCCACTGTACATTGGAGGGCCTGTTATGGAACATTCTTTGGGCTGGAGGTACATGGGCTTAAGGATACCCAGAGACTGCATGGAAATATGGAATTTTATATGCTGGACACCCCATGTACTTTCATAACTCTGTCTTATGTCTATGTCACCCTGTATCCATAAATACAGGATGGGTACAGGGTGTGAGTGCCCCTTGTGGGAGCAATTGTGATGCGCTGCCTTGGGCTACAAATGGTACACACGCTGGCGTATTTTTTCTTAGAATGCCGGATGACTTGCGTGACTTATCCGCCAACAACTAGTGTTCAAGCCGCAAGGTTTTAGGGCACTTTCTAACTGTTTTACAAATATCAATTTTTCTGGCCGCTGCTACAGCAGAATACCTAATTTTTCAGGCATTTGGACATGCCTAATTTTTCTGGCCTCTGGTGCTGCACTGTTGCTACAAAACCCAAACCAAAAAAAAGGCACATAACAGTGAGGAAACTGTTTAGAATAGTACTCATTAACACACCACTCATATCTGGTGGCACAGTAGATTGCACGCGCAGTGCCCCAAATTTGAAGTAGGAGGACCGACCAAGCATCCTTTTCCATCTCACGGTTCCGAAAAATTATCTATGGGTTCCTAAAAACGATGCCATGCCTGTACTCGATTGTGCAAAAGGATGTCATATGTGGTGTTTCACGCTGTTGTGCCTCTTGAGGGTCGTGGACCATCGTATAAAAAGGCTGAAGGAGAACGACCTGTACTGGGTGTCCAAGCATGTTTTTTGTTCAATTTCCCGGTTCCTAAAAATTATCTTTGGGTTCCTAAAATCAATGCCATATCTGTAATCTATTGTGCAAAATGATGGCATATGTGGTGTTTCATGCTGTTGTGCCTGTTGAGGGTCGTGGACCATCGTATAAAAAGGCTGAAGGAGAACGACCTGTACTGGGTGTCCAAGCACGTTTTTTGTTCAATTTCCCGGTTCCTAAAAATTATCTCCGGGTTCCAAAAATCGATGCCATACCTGTACTCTATTGTGCAAAAGTATGGCATATGTGGTGTTTCATGCTGTTGTGCCTGTTGAGGGTCGTGGACCATCGTATAAAAAGGCTGAAGGAGAACGACCTGTACTGGGTGTCCAAGCATGTTTTTTCTTTAATTTCCTGGTTCCTAAAAATTATCTCCGGGTTCCTAAAATCAATGCCATATCAGTAATCTATTGTGCAAAAGGATGGCATATGTGGTGTTTCATGCTGTTGTGCCTGTTGAGGGTCGTGGACCATCGTATAAAAAGGTTGAAGGAGAACGACCTGTACTGGGTGTCCAAGCACGTTTTTTGTTCAATTTCCCGGTTCCTAAAAATTATCTCTGGGTTCCTAAAATCGATGCCATACCTGTACTCTATTGTGCAAAAGGATGGCATATGTGGTGTTTCATGCTGTTGTGCCTGTTGAGGGTCGTGGACCATCGTATAAAAAGGCTGATGGAGAATGACCTGTACTGGGTGTCCAAGCATGTTTTTTGTTCAATTTCCCGGTTCCTAAAAATTATTTCCGGGTTCCTAAAATCGATGCCATACCTGTACTCTATTGTGCAAAAGGATGGCATATGTGGTGTTTCATGCTGTTGTGCCTGTTGAGCGTCGTGGACCATCGTATAAAAAGGCTGAAGGAGAACGACCTGTACTGGGTGTCCAAACATGTTTTTTGTTCAATTTCCCGGGTCCTAAAAATTATCTCCGGGTTCCTAAAATCGATGCCATACCTGTACTCTATTGTACAAAAGGATGGCATATGTGGTGTTTCATGCTGTTGTGCCTGTTGAGGGTTGTGGACCATCGTATAAAAAGGCTGAAGGAGAATGACCTGTACTGGGTGTCCAAGCATGTTTTTTGTTCAATTTCCCGGTTCCTAAAAATTATCTCAGGGTTCCTAAAATCAATGCCATATCTGTAATCTATAGTGCAAAAGGATGGCATATGTGGTGTTTCATGCTGTTGTTTCTGTTGAGGGTCCTGGACCCTTGTATAACAAGTCTGAAGGAGAACAAAGTGTACTGGTTGTCCAATCATCTTTTTCCATCTCCCGGTTCCTAAAAATTATCTCCGGGTTCCTAAAATGGATACCATACCTGTACTGGATTGTTCAAAAGGATGGCATATGTGGTGTTTCATGCTGTTGTTTCTGTTGAGGGTCGGGGACCCTTGTATAAAAAGGCTGAAGGAGAACGAAGTGTACTGGGTGTCCAAGCATGATTTTTGTTCAATTTCCCGGTTCCTAAAAATTATCTCAGGGTTTCTAAAATCGATGCCATACCTGTACTCTATTGTTCAAAAGGATGGCATATGTGGTGTTTCATGCTGTTGTTTCTGTTGAGGGTCCGGGACCCTCGTATAAAAAGGCTGAAGGAGAACGACCTGTACTGGGTGTCCAAGCATATTTTTCCATCTCCCGGTTCCTAAAAATTATCTCTGGGTTCCTAAAATGGATGCCATACCTGTACTCTATTGTTCAAAAGGATGGCATATGTGGTGTTTCATGCTGTTGTTTCTGTTGAGGGTCCGGGACCCTCGTATAAAAAGGCTGAAGGAGAACGACCTGTACTGGGTGTCCAAGCATATTTTTCCATCTCCCGGTTCCTAAAAATTATCTCCGGGTTCCTAAAATGGATGCCATACCTGTACTGGATTGTTCAAAAGGATGGCATATGTGGTGTTTCATGCTGTTGTTTCTGTTGAGGGTCCAGGACCCTCGTATAAAAAGGCTGAAGGAGAACGACCTGTACTGGGTGTCCAAGCATCTTTTTCCATCTCCCGGTTCCTAAAAATTATCTCCGGGTTCCTATAATCGATGCCATACCTGTACTGGATTGTTCAAAAGGATGGCATATGTGGTGTTTTATGCTGTTGTATCTGTTGAGGGTCCAGGACCCTCGTATAAAAATGCTGAAGGAGAACGACCTGTACTGGGTGTCCAAGCATATTTTTCCATCTCCCGGTTCCTAAAAATTATCTCCGGGTTTCTAAAATCGATGCCATACCTGTACTCTATTGTTCAAAAGGATGGCATATGTGGTGTTTCATGCTGTTGTTTCTGTAGAGGGTCCTGGACCCTCGTATAAAAAGGCTGAAGGAGAACGACCTGTACTGGGTGTCCAAGCATCTTTTTCCATCTCCCGGTTCCTAAAAATTATCTCCGGGTTCCTAAAATGGATGCCATACCTGTACTGGATTGTCCAAGCATGTTTTTTGTTCAATTTCCCGGTTCCTAAAAATTATCTCCAGGTTTCTAAAATCGATGCCATACCTGTACGCTATTGTTCAAAAGGATGGCATATATGGTGTTTCATGCTGTTGTTTCTGTTGAGGGTCCTGGACCCTCGTATAAAAAGGCTGAAGGAGAACGAAGTGTACTGGTTGTCCAAGCATCTTTTTCCATCTCCCGGTTCCTAAAAATTATCTCCCGGTTCCTAAAATCGATGCCATACCTGTACTGGGTTATTCAAAAGGATGGCATATGTGGTGTTTCATGCTGTTGTTTCTGTTGAGGGTCCGGGACCCTCGTATAAAAAGGCTGAAGGAGAACGAAGTGTACTGGGTGTCCAAGCATGTTTTTTGTTCAATTTCCCGGTTCCTAAAAATTATCTCCAGGTTTCTAAAATCGATGCCATACCTGTACGCTATTGTTCAAAAGGATGGCATATGTGGTGTTTCATGCTGTTGTTTCTGTTGAGGGTCCTGGACCCTCGTATAAAAAGGCTGAAGGAGAACGACCTGTACTGGGTGTCCAAGCATCTTTTTCCATCTCCCGGTTCCTAAAAATTATCTCTGGGTTCCTAAAATCGATGCCATACCTGTACTGGATTGTTCAAAAGGATGGCATATGTGGTGTTTTATGCTGTTGTATCTGTTGAGGGTCCAGGACCCTCATATAAAAAGGCTGAAGGAGAACGACCTGTACTGGGTGTCCAAGCATCTTTTTCCATCTCCCGGTTCCTAAAAATTATCTCTGGGTTCCTAAAATCGATGCCATACCTGTACTGGATTGTTCAAAAGGATGGCATATGTGGTGTTTTATGCTGTTGTATCTGTTGAGGGTCCAGGACCCTCGTATAAAAAGGCTGAAGGAGAACGACCTGTACTGGGTGTCCAAGCATATTTTTCCATCTCCCGGTTCCTAAAAATTATCTCTGGGTTTCTAAAATCGATGCCATACCTGTACTCTATTGTTCAAAAGGATGGCATATGTGGTGTTTCATGCTGTTGTTTCTGTAGAGGGTCCTGGACCCTCATATAAAAAGGCTGAAGGAGAACGACCTGTACAGGGTGTCCAAGCATCTTTTTCCATCTCCCGGTTCCTAAAAATTATCTCCTGGTTCCTAAAATGGATGCCATACCTGTACTGGATTGTTCAAAAGGATGGCATATGTGGTGTTTCATGCTGTTGTTTCTGTTGAGCAACATGGGAATGTCCACAGCACAATTTGCTTAAAAAAGTATCTTTATTGACAAAAGATAGAGCGACGTTTCGTGACTACTGTCACTTAATCATGCTATACATACAATACTCAGAGGTGGTTCTTTTAAACAGTTATCTTGGCGCCAATACATTTTACTCTTGAGCGCCACCTGCTGCACAAAATATCTTACTCTTCAAACTTTCAAAATTTATACAATTTGCAACAAGATACTTTTTGTTCGAGATACATAGTTTAAACATTTTTACAACAGACATACTATCCTACAACATTTAAAGCAGTTATAACTAACCCTGATAGCAGTACTACATATCTACATACCATTATAAATCAAATTTAATTAAACCTATTCTTCACCAAAAGACTGACCAATCAAAGTCCCTATTCATACCATGTGGTACTAATGATCCCAATCTATGAATCCAATGCATTTCTTTTTGTTTCAATATTTTCTCACGGTCACCACCCATTCTCTGCGGACCCACATAGTCTATAACCTGCCATCGGAGCTGACTGATACTGTGTCCTTTCTCTAAGAAATGATTGGATACAGGTGCCTCCCTGTTCCCACATCTAATATTGGAGCGGTGCTGGCTAAGCCTATCTTTCACTTTTCTTACCGTCTCTCCAATATAGATAAGGGAACACGGACACTTGATTAAATAAATTGCATATGTGGTGTCACAAGTAAAGAAATTCCTAATAGTGTACCTTTTACCACTTCTAGGGTGAACAAACTCTTTGCCCCTTATTACTGAATTACAACTAATGCATCCTAAACAAGGATAACATCCTATATTCTTCTTAGTTAAATGACTCTGCTGTAACTGCTTAGCTGGTCCTATGTCAGACTTTACAAAGTAGTCCCTCAAATTCTTTACCCTTTTATAGGCCATAATTGGTCTCTCTTTAAATTCAACAATGTCATTATTACACCTCTGTAAAATAGGCCAATGTTTATTAATGATTTTAGCTATTTGCCTCCCATGGGCACTAAACTGTGATGTAAAAATCATTCTCTTGTTCTTCTCCTTATGATCTTTATTAGTGGTAAGGTTATTGCTGCATTTATCTAATACATGTTGGGGGTAACCTCTATTGCGGAATTTTTCTTGCATTTCTTTAATCCTTTTATTTAGATTATCTGTCTCTGACACGATACGGTGGACTCTCATCAACTGACTCTTAGGTAAGGATTCTACCAAATGACGTGGATGGAAACTATTGAATTCTAGCAATGTATTCCTATCTGTTTCTTTTGAATATAAATCAAATTCCAATTTAGGACCTTTCTTATACACTCTAGTGTCCAAAAACATGATACTCTCCTCACTGTAATTCAGTGTAAATTCCAAATTTCTCACAGAAGAATTAAGGTCTGTTACAAATTGAACCAGGGAGTCCACGGGGCCCCACCATACGCCAAATATATCATCTATGAAGCGCCACCAGGCTCCTCCATAGTCTTTAAACCATTTATTTTCATAAACTATATTCTCTTCAATCATGCTCATAAATAAATTGGCGTATGATGGGGCCACGTTGGACCCCATGGCTGTACCTCTTATCTGTATGTACCAATCATCCTGAAACATAAAGTAATTCCAGTACAGAATCAAGCCCAATAATTCTTCTATGAAAACATTTTGTTGTGGGGTATAACCCCCATTTACATGTAAAATTTTCTTAATAACCCCCATACCTGTCTCATGTTTTATGCAGGTATAGAGGCTTTTAACGTCTAATGTATACAATACAAAGCGGTCACTAGGTAAATGCAATTCTCTCACCTTTTGCAAAAAATCACCTGTGTCTTTGATGTATGAACTACATTTTACGACCTCAGGCTGCAACAATTTGTCAATAAAAATAGATACATTAGAAAAGGCAGAATCTATACTGGAAATAATTGGCCTGCCTGGAGGAGCAGCAAGGTTTTTGTGAATCTTTGGTATAGTATAAAAAACCGGTGTTCTTGGTGACTTATTATATAAAAAATCTCTCAATTTTAAGTCAATCACCCCAACCTTTACTGCCCTCTCCAGGCAGGCCAATAATTCTTTTTGTATCCTGTGAACGGGATTTTGTGACAATTTCCTATATGTTTCAGGGTCATCCAGTTGTTGTCTGATTTCCCTAATGTAGTACTGTCTATCGATAACCACAGATGCACCTCCCTTATCGGCTCCCTTCAGGATAACATTTTTCAATTTACCCTGAAAGGACTGTAATGCTTTCTTTTCAACATTGTTTACATTACTTTTTACCTTCTTACCATCTCTAAGGACCTGGTGTTGTAATTTATTTACGTCTAAATTCACAAGTTGTATAAACGTATTTATGCTATCGTTATGGATTAATGGTGTATAATTACTCTTTTTCCATAGACCCAACTTTTTAAGAGTCCAGTTCCCAGAATCTTTATCGGGGGTATTATGCTTTGCACTCACATCACCAAATTGTACTCTCAATTTAATGTTCCTGTAGAACCTATTCAGATCTTTATTTATTTCAAAAAAGTCAGTCTGTTTGCTTGGGCAAAACGAAAGTCCTCTATTGAGGAGTGCTAGCTCACCATCATCCAGTGTGACTCCAGATATGTTCACTACTGTCGATTCCTCTGATGTCCTCCGCCCCTCCGGTTGGATTTCCTGACCGGTGCCTTTCTTGCGGTGCTTTCTACCCGCTCTCCGCTTGTATCGCTTTCGCTCAGACTCGTGGAACTTGACGTCACATCCGTCGAGTCGCCTTCCGTATCACGTGCGGCTTTCTTGTGTTGCTGATTGGTCGTACGTCTACCTCTGGTTTGTTTACCCCGGTTGCCATGGGGACCCTGTCGCCATCTGTAGACCCAGCCTTGTAAGTAATCTTGTTCATCCCGAACAAATTTCGTCCGCTTTCTTTCTTTTAGCTCTTTTTGTAGGCGATCCATTCTTTCATCTGTCTGTGTTATCAGATTTTTAAGATCCTCCTCAGAGATTTGACCGGAAAGTTCCTCTTTGACGGTAGCCAGTTCCATTTCTTGTTTAGCCATTTCCTTGGTAAGGGATTCCACTGTATGTACAATTAGATCAAATGAGCACTTGTTGATAATTGCCTCAAACTTGTCACAGTATTCTTTGTTATTTTTCAACAAAGTAGGGCAAGTGCTCATTCGTAACCCCCTCGGGATCCTCTTAACACGATAGTATTCTGCAAGGGTTGTTATATGCAGGTCCCAGGCTATATTCCTGTATCGCAACTTTTCATATTGCTTGGTAAGTTCATCAACTGGGTTAACTCTTAGGAAGTCTCTAGACCCCCTGGTCAGGGTCGTTATTCGAACTGCATCGGCCTCTGAGTATGCAAACATATTACCTCCCACAGGAGACTTGCCAACAAGATCCATCTTTAAATTTGAAATCTTGCAAAATGCCGGCTGCACGTTCTGGGGCAGTGTTAATCAATCCTCAGCAATATGTAGAACAGCTGCCAGGCAAAATACTGTGCTCGTGTCGACCGTGGAAATCTGCCCAATTCCACTATAACAATATGCAACATGGGAATGTCCACAGCACAATTTGCTTAAAAAAGTATCTTTATTGACAAAAGATAGAGCGACGTTTCGTGACTACTGTCACTTAATCATGCTATACATACAATACTCAGAGGTGGTTCTTTTAAACAGTTATCTTGGCGCCAATATATTTTACTCTTGAGCGCCACCTGCTGCACCAAATATATTACTCTTCAAAATTTATACAATTTGCAACAAGATACTTTTTGTTCGAGATACATAGTTTAAACATTTTTACAACAGACATACTATCCTACAACATTTAAAGCAGTTATAACTAACCCTGATAGCAGTACTACATATCTACATACCGTTGTTTCTGTTGAGGGTCCTGGACCCTCGTATAAAAAGGCTGAAGGAGAACGAAGTGTACTGGTTGTCCAAGCATCTTTTTCCATCTCCCGGTTCCTAAAAATTATCTCCCGGTTCCTAAAATCGATGCCATACCTGTACTGGATTATTCAAAAGGATGGCATATGTGGTGTTTCATGCTGTTGTTTCTGTTGAGGGTCCGGGACCCTCGTATAAAAAGGCTGAAGGAGAACGAAGTGTACTGGGTGTCCAAGCATGTTTTTTGTTCAATTTCCCGGTTCCTAAAAATTATCTCCAGGTTTCTAAAATCGATGCCATACCTGTATGCTATTGTTCAAAAGTATGGCATATGTAGTGTTTCATGCTGTTGTTTCTGTTGAGGGTCCTGGACCCTCGTATAAAAAGGCTGAAGGAGAACGACCTGTACTGGGTGTCCAAGCATCTTTTTCCATCTCCCAGTTCCTAAAAATTATCTCTGGGTTCCTAAAATCGATGCATACCTGTACTGGATTGTTCAAAAGGATGGCATATGTGGTGTTTCATGCTGTTGTGTCTGTTGAGGGTCCTGGACCCTCGTATAAAAAGGCTGAAGGAGAATGACCTGTACTGGGTGTCCAAGCATCTTTTTCCATCTCCCGGTTCCTAAAAATTATCTCCTGGTTCCTAAAATGGATGCCATACCTGTACTGGATTGTTCAAAAGGATGGCATATGTGGTGTTTCATGCTGTTGTTTCTGTTGAGGGTCCTGGACCCTCGTATAAAAAGGCTGAAGGAGAACGAAGTGTACTGGTTGTCCAAGCATCTTTTTCCATCTTCCGGTTCCTAAAAATTATCTCCCGGTTCCTAAAATCGATGCCATACCTGTACTGGATTATTCAAAAGGATGGCATATGTGGTGTTTCATGCTGTTGTTTCTGTTGAGGGTCCGGGACCCTCGTATAAAAAGGCTGAAGGAGAACGAAGTGTACTGGGTGTCCAAGCATGTTTTTTGTTCAATTTCCCGGTTCCTAAAAATTATCTCCAGGTTTCTAAAATCGATGCCATACCTGTACGCTATTGTTCAAAAGGATGGCATATGTGGTGTTTCATGCTGTTGTTTCTGTTGAGGGTCCTGGACCCTCGTATAAAAAGGCTGAAGGAGAACAACCTGTACTGGGTGTCCAAGCATCTTTTTCCATCTCCCGGTTCCTAAAAATTATCTCTGGGTTCCTAAAATCGATGCCATACCTGTACTGGATTGTTCAAAAGGATGGCATATGTGGTGTTTTATGCTGTTGTATCTGTTGAGGGTCCAGGACCCTCGTATAAAAAGGCTGAAGGAGAACGACCTGTACTGGGTGTCCAAGCATCTTTTTCCATCTCCCGGTTCCTAAAAATTATCTCTGGGTTCCTAAAATCGATGCCATACCTGTACTGGATTGTTCAAAGGATGGCATATGTGGTGTTTTATGCTGTTGTATCTGTTGAGGGTCCAGGACCCTCGTATAAAAAGGCTGAAGGAGAACGACCTGTACTGGGTGTCCAAGCATATTTTTCCATCTCCCGGTTCCTAAAAATTATCTCTGGGTTTCTAAAATCGATGCCATACCTGTACTCTATTGTTCAAAAGGATGGCATATGTGGTGTTTCATGCTGTTGTTTCTGTAGAGGGTCCTGGACCCTCGTATAAAAAGGCTGAAGGAGAACGACCTGTACAGGGTGTCCAAGCATCTTTTTCCATCTCCCGGTTCCTAAAAATTATCTCCTGGTTCCTAAAATGGATGCCATACCTGTACTGGATTGTTCAAAAGGATGGCATATGTGGTGTTTCATGCTGTTGTCTCTGTTGAGGGTCCTGGACCCTCGTATAAAAAGGCTGAAGGAGAACAAAGTGTACTGGTTGTCCAAGCATCTTTTTCCATCTCCCGGTTCTTAAAAATTATCTCCCGGTTCCTAAAATCGATGCCATACCTGTACTGGATTATTCAAAAGGATGGCATATGTGGTGTTTCATGCTGTTGTTTCTGTTGAGGGTCCGGGACCCTCGTATAAAAAGGCTGAAGGAGAACAAAGTGTACTGGGTGTCCAAGCATGTTTTTTGTTCAATTTCCCGGTTCCTGAAAATTATCTCCAGGTTTCTAAAATCGATGCCATACCTGTATGCTATTGTTCAAAAGTATGGCATATGTAGTGTTTCATGCTGTTGTTTCTGTTGAGGGTCCTGGACCCTCGTATAAAAAGGCTGAAGGAGAACGACCTGTACTGGGTGTCCAGGCATCTTTTTCCATCTCCCAGTTCCTAAAAATTATCTCCGGGTTCCTAAAATCGATGCCATACCTGTACTGGATTGTTCAAAAGGATGGCATATGTGGTGTTTCATGCTGTTGTGCCTGTTGAGGGTCCTGGACCCTCGTATAAAAAGGCTGAAGGAGAATGACCTGTACTGGGTGTCCAAGCATTTTTTTCCATCTCCCGGTTCCTAAAAATTATCTCCGGGTTCCTAAAATCGATGCCATACCTGTACTCTATTGTGCAAAAGGAAGTAACCTTACCATGGGTCACAGACCGCATGTCTTGTTGTTATATTTTGTCAGGGTAATCGGGCAGGCCATATAGAGCTCACCCGATACGGGGAGTAACACGTATTAAAGTGCTAAGTGTCATGAGCGCTTCCGTTCATCGCCGTGTCGCCGCGGCTCCCGGAACTCCTCTGTGTCTCTGACGTCATGTTGCTTAGCAACATGACGCTTTCTCTCACACCCCTCTGATGACGGTTACGCTCCTGCCCTTTAAATCTCGGCGGGAGATCTGAATCTGGGCCCGTTTGTTTGTTTCCCTGGATTGTGAGTACCATATCAGTTTTATTCTTCTGTGTACCGACTTCTGCCTGCCTGACCAAGCCTCTTGCCTAATCCCTACTTGCTGATATTTGGACATTGACTTCTGCCTGCCTGACCTTGCCTGTAGCTATTACCCTTTTGCTGACACTTGGATGCCGACTTCTGCTTGCCTGACCCTGTCTTTTGCCTATACCTTTTGCTGATATTTGGATGCCGACTTCTGCCTGCCTGACCTTGCTTTGGCCTTTACCTTTAAACCTATTCTTTGTTAAACAAGACCTGCTTAAAGGGACATTTTACTTTTACAAGCTGCAAAAGAGAACTTTGCCTTTCTGTTTGTTATACACCTGCTTAAAAGGGACATTTACTTTTACAAGCTGCAAAAGAGAACTTTGCCTTTCTGTTTGTTATACACCTGCTTAAAAGGGACATTTACTTTTACAAGCTGCAAAAGAGAACTTTGCCTTTCTGTTTATTATAAACCTGCTTAAAGGGACATTATACTTTTACAAGCTGCAAAAGAGAACTTTTCCTTTGTTTTACAAGCCTGCTAAAGAGGACCTTTTTCAGAAGCTTCAAAGTAAGAGCATTTCCTTTTTGTTCTTTGTACTACTTAAAGGGACGTTTTATCCTTTGTGGCTTTCCTGCATTCTGGAACAATATTCATTTTTGTTATCTTCTAATCTGCTTCCTGAGTGGGTCACGTCCTGGATATTTCTCAGTGTGCTAGCGTGTGCTTTCAATTCACGCTAGCAGTTGGGTTACATCCCGGATTGATTCCAGAGCGGCTGACATTACAAACGGGCCATAAAAATGGACCCCACTGAATTATCTATGGCCGTGGCTCACCAGGGACAGCTCTTGGGTTCTCATGCCACTCACTTGCAGTCTCTGGACACTAAACTTGATCAAATTACTGCTCTATTACAAAATTTGGTTGCTACCGCACCTCCCAATCCTAATCCCAATCCAAATCCGATTGAGGCATTACCTCCTCCGATTCCTAACAATCAGTCTCAGGTACAACTAAGTCCCAGGATTCCTCTTCCGGATAAATATGATGGGAATCCTGAAGAATGTAGAGGCTTTTTGAATCAATGCCGTCTTCATTTCCGAAATAGCCCTACTCTCTTTGCTACTGCCTCTTCTAGAATCACGTTTCTTATTTCCTTAATGAAAGGAAAAGCCTTGGCTTGGGTGTCACCTTTGCTAGAAAAGAATGATCCTATACTGTTGGATGTTGATACATTTCTATCTACATTCTCAAACGTATTCGATAAACCTGGAAGGTCATCCGCTGCTGAAGCAACTCTCCTGGATTTACGTCAAGGAAATCAACCAGTCTCTCAATATGCAATTGAGTTCCGCACCCTTGCCTCTGAAACCACTTGGAATCAGGGAGCACTCAGAGCCGCTTTCCGTAAAGGACTTTCTGAGCGTCTCAAGGATGAATTGGTGTATCGTGAACTTCCAGAGTCCTTAGAAGCCTTAATAAATCTCTGTATCTGTCTCGACGCCAGGTTTCGTGAACGCCAACAAGAAAAGGATAGAACACAGAGGACTGCCACTCGAACTCCTTTTCGTTTAGCTCCTCGTTTTTCTAGTCCAGTCACTCCAGCCTCTCCTACTACTGATCAGGCTGAACCCATGGAAGTAGGAAGTATAAAATTAACTGAGACTGAACGCTTAAGAAGACGGACTCTTGGCTTATGTCTGTACTGTGGCCTTAAAGGACATTTATTAAGGGATTGTCCTACTAGGCCAGTAAAAGCCAGGGCTTAACTCTAGTCCAGGGAACTGAGTTAAGCCAAAATAGTGGTCATTCCCTATACAAGAAACTCTTTGTTCCAGTAACTCTTCTAATTGGACAAAAGAAGATCTATACCCAAGCCCTAATTGATTCTGGTGCTGGAGGTGTGTTCATTGACTCTACATTTGTTTCTACTCATTCTATACCCTTACTAAAGAAGGAGTATTCCATTTCAGTCTCTACGGTCAGTGGAGATCCTTTGGGTTCTGGATACATTCAGTTTTCTACTCAACCCTTAATCCTCACCGTAGGAATACTTCATTCTGAGACAATTTGTTTCGATGTCATTCCCACTCCGCAATTTCCCATTATCTTGGGATTACCCTGGCTCCAGATTCACAATCCCATTTTTTCTTGGACTTTCGGTGAACTCACTTCCTGGGGATCTACATGCCAGACTAAATGTCTTCAAGAGATTACTAAGTTACCACTCACTATTGCTCTCACAGTTGAAACTCCGGAATCCTTACCTATGCATTACCATGACTTTGTGGATGTCTTCTCCAAAAAAGAAGCGGAACGTCTTCCTCCTCATCGCCCTTTTGATTGTCCCATTGACCTCCTTCCTGGGGCTGCCTATCCTCGAGGCAAAACATATCCACTTTCTAAACCAGAAAACATGGCTCTGGAAGAATATATAAAAGACAATCTGGCTAGAGGATTTATTCGACCCTCCTCTTCCCCTGTAGGGGCTGGTTTCTTTTTTGTGGGAAAAAAGGATGGCGGATTAAGACCCTGTATTGATTATCGTGGATTGAATCAGATTACCATCAAGAACAGTTATCCTCTGCCCCTTATTCCTGAACTTTTTACTTATCTTCAGGGAGCCACCATTTTCACCAAACTCGACCTACGTGGTGCATACAACTTGATCCGTATACGCAAAGGAGATGAGTGGAAGACTGCCTTTAACACTCGATTTGGGCATTATGAATATTTGGTCATGCCCTTTGGGCTATGCAATGCTCCGGCGGTTTTCCAGCATTTTGTAAATGAGATCTTTCGTGATTTTTTGAATATTTTTGTTATCATATACCTGGACGACATCTTAATTTTTTCTCAGAACCACCAAGATCATGTGCACCACGTCAAGAAAGTACTTCAACGTCTAAGAGAATTCCATCTGTTTGCTAAACTGGAGAAATGTTCTTTCCATCAAAAATCCATACCCTTTCTGGGTTATGTAATATCGGCATCTGGATTCGAAATGGACCCTACTAAACTTTCTGCCATTTTGGATTGGCCTAGACCTGATTCTTTGAAGGCTTTACAACGTTTCCTAGGCTTCGCCAATTATTACAGAAAGTTCATCAAGAATTTTGCTACTATTACTTCTCCTCTTACTTCTCTCACAAGAAAAGGACAAAACTGTAAAGTATGGCCGTCTGAGGCTATAGAAGCTTTTGAATCTCTCAAAGAAGCTTTTTCCTCAGCTCCTATCCTTCGTCATCCAAATCCTGAGTTTCAATTTATTCTGGAGGTGGATGCTTCCTCTGTTGCTGCTGGAGCGGTTCTGTCTCAACGAATACCAGAGACTGGAAGGATTCATCCTGTTGCTTTTTTCTCTAAAAAATTCACTCCTTCCGAATTTAACTATGACGTAGGGAATAAAGAGTTGCTTGCTATCAAGATGGCATTGGATGAATGGAGACATTGGCTGGAAGGTACTTCTTTGCCATTTACTATACTTACTGATCATAAGAACCTTCTGTATCTCCAAACAGCCAAACGACTAAATTCCAGGCAAGCACGCTGGTCCTTATTCTTCTCTCGGTTTCACTATAATTTGTCTTACATACCTGGTTCAAAAAATATTAAAGCAGACGCACTTTCCAGACAATTTCAAGATACCCCAGTTCCTGAGTCTGGTACCATTCTCCAACCTCATGAAGTCATTGCCCAGTTAACAACTTCTTGGTTACAAGAATTACAGTCCGCTCAAGAGCGTCTTCCTTTGTCCTGTAAACCTCCCAATGGTTTACTCTTTGTTCCTGAACGCCTTCGTTCCAAGATTTTATTTTGGGCTCATGATAGTCCCCTTTCTGGACATCCTGGCATCAGTATTACCACTCGAAACCTCAAACAACATGTCTGGTGGCCTACACTCTCTCAAGATGTGAAGGATTACGTCTCAGTATGCACACAATGTGCCATGAACAAAACTCCACGCCAACTTCCTTCAGGATTACTCCAACCATTGCCTATACCTCACCAGCCTTGGACTCATGTATCCATGGACTTTATTACCGATCTTCCCTTGTCCACTGGGAACAATACTATCTGGGTGGTGGTCGACAGGTTCACTAAGACGGCTCATTTTGTACCCTTGCCAGGATTACCATCTGCCAAAAGACTCTCTGAACTTTTTATTCTACATATTGTAAGAATCCATGGATTTCCTCTTGATATTGTTTCAGATAGAGGGGTACAATTCGTTTCTCGATTTTGGAGGTCACTTTGTAAACATTTTGGTACTACTATATCTCTCTCTACTTCTCACCACCCACAATCGAATGGTCAGACTGAAAGAGTAAACCAGTGTCTTGAAACATATCTTAGACATTATGTGGATCATTATCATTCTAACTGGACTTCTTACCTTCCTTTGGCTGAATTGGCCCATAATGCCCGGTACAATTCCTCCCTTCAGACTTCTCCTTTTCATGCAGCTTACGGATATCAGCCTAGGACGTTCCCTTTGCATACTTCCTCCACAGTGAATCCTGCTTCTGATCTTACAGCCCGAAGATTAACTCGACATTGGCAGAAGATACATCGTATTCTTTCTGTAACTTCTAGACGTTACAAGTTCTTTTCGGATCTTCGACGGAAAAAGGCTCCCAAATATCGCCCTGGTGATAAAGTTTGGATTTCCTCTCGATTTCTTCGCCTGAAACAACCTTCTAACAAATTGGGACCACGATATGTGGGTCCTTTCCGAATACTGGGTCAGGTATGTTCCACTGCTTATCGGGTAGCTTTACCCAAGTCTCTCAAAGTCCATCCGGTATTCCATGTTTCTCTTTTAAAACCTGTGATGATTAACAGGTATTCTAAGCCTTTTTCTAAACCTCCACCGTTATTGGTGCATGGACATCCTGAGTTTGAGATCAGCCATATTCTAGATTCCAAATTGCGGGGCAAGAAATTGTATTATCTCATTCATTGGAAGGGTTATCCAGTCACGGAACGTTCTTGGGAACCTGCTCATCAAGTAAATGCTCCAATATTGGTCAAGACCTTCCACAAGACTCATCCTGATAGACCTGGTCCTGTCCCCCGGAGGGGCCCTTGAGGAGGGGGTGCTGTCATGAGCGCTTCCGTTCATCGCCGTGTCGCCGCGGCTCCCGGAACTCCTCTGTGTCTCTGACGTCATGTTGCTTAGCAACATGACGCTTTCTCTCACACCCCTCTGATGACGGTTACGCTCCTGCCCTTTAAATCTCGGCGGGAGATCTGAATCTGGGCCCGTTTGTTTGTTTCCCTGGATTGTGAGTACCATATCAGTTTTATTCTTCTGTGTACCGACTTCTGCCTGCCTGACCAAGCCTCTTGCCTAATCCCTACTTGCTGATATTTGGACATTGACTTCTGCCTGCCTGACCTTGCCTGTAGCTATTACCCTTTTGCTGACACTTGGATGCCGACTTCTGCTTGCCTGACCCTGTCTTTTGCCTATACCTTTTGCTGATATTTGGATGCCGACTTCTGCCTGCCTGACCTTGCTTTGGCCTTTACCTTTAAACCTATTCTTTGTTAAACAAGACCTGCTTAAAGGGACATTTTACTTTTACAAGCTGCAAAAGAGAACTTTGCCTTTCTGTTTGTTATACACCTGCTTAAAAGGGACATTTACTTTTACAAGCTGCAAAAGAGAACTTTGCCTTTCTGTTTGTTATACACCTGCTTAAAAGGGACATTTACTTTTACAAGCTGCAAAAGAGAACTTTGCCTTTCTGTTTATTATAAACCTGCTTAAAGGGACATTATACTTTTACAAGCTGCAAAAGAGAACTTTTCCTTTGTTTTACAAGCCTGCTAAAGAGGACCTTTTTCAGAAGCTTCAAAGTAAGAGCATTTCCTTTTTGTTCTTTGTACTACTTAAAGGGACGTTTTATCCTTTGTGGCTTTCCTGCATTCTGGAACAATATTCATTTTTGTTATCTTCTAATCTGCTTCCTGAGTGGGTCACGTCCTGGATATTTCTCAGTGTGCTAGCGTGTGCTTTCAATTCACGCTAGCAGTTGGGTTACATCCCGGATTGATTCCAGAGCGGCTGACACTAAGAATAGTAATACTTAACACAACCTAGTTACCATGGGTCCCAGACCGCATGTCTTGTTGTTATATTTTGTCAGGGTAATCAGGCAGGCCGTATAGACCTCCCCCGATAGGGGGAGTTACAGGGATTAAAGTGCTAAGAATAGTACTACTTAACACAACCTAGTTACCATGGCTCCTAGACCGCATGTCTTATTGTTATATTTTGTCAGGGTAATCAGGCAGGCCATATAGACCTCCCCCGATAGGGGGAGTAAAAGGGATTAAAGTGCTAAGAATAGTACTTCTTAACACAACCTAGTTACCATGGGTCCCAGACCGCATGTCTTGTTGTTATATTTTGTCAGGGTAATCAGGCAGGCCGTATAGACCTCCCCCGATAGGGGGAGTTACAGGGATTAAAGTGCTAAGAATAGTACTATTTAACACAACCTAGTTACCATGGCTAATAGACCGCATATCTTATTGTTATATTTTGTCAGGGTAATCAGTCAGGCCATATAGACCTCCCCCGATAGGGGGAGTAAAAGGGATTAAAGTGCTAAGAATAGTACTACTTAACACAACCTAGTTACCATGGGTCCCAGACCGCATGTCTTATTGTTATATTTTGTCAGGGTAATCAGGCAGGCCATATAGACCTCCCCCGATAGGGGGAGTTACAGGGATTAAAGTGCTAAGAATAGTACTATTTAACACAACCTAGTTACCATGGCTCCCAGACCGCATGTCTTATTGTTATATTTTGTCAGGGTAATCAGTCAGGCCATATAGACCTCCCCCGATAGGGGGAGTAAAAGGGATTAAAGTGCTAAGAATAGTACTACTTAACACAACCTAGTTACCATGGGTCCCAGACCGCATGTCTTGTTGTTATATTTTGTCAGGGTAATCAGGCAGGCCGTATAGACCTCCCCCGATAGGGGGAGTTACAGGGATTAAAGTGCTAAGAATAGTACTACTTAACACAACCTAGTTACCATGGCTCCTAGACCGCATGTCTTATTGTTATATTTTGTCAGGGTAATCAGGCAGGCCATATAGACCTCCCCCGATAGGGGGAGTAAAAGGGATTAAAGTGCTAAGAATAGTACTTCTTAACACAACCTAGTTACCATGGGTCCCAGACCGCATGTCTTGTTGTTATATTTTGTCAGGGTAATCAGGCAGGCCGTATAGACCTCCCCCGATAGGGGGAGTTACAGGGATTAAAGTGCTAAGAATAGTACTATTTAACACAACCTAGTTACCATGGCTAATAGACCGCATATCTTATTGTTATATTTTGTCAGGGTAATCAGTCAGGCCATATAGACCTCCCCCGATAGGGGGAGTAAAAGGGATTAAAGTGCTAAGAATAGTACTACTTAACACAACCTAGTTACCATGGGTCCCAGACCGCATGTCTTATTGTTATATTTTGTCAGGGTAATCAGGCAGGCCATATAGACCTCCCCCGATAGGGGGAGTTACAGGGATTAAAGTGCTAAGAATAGTACTATTTAACACAACCTAGTTACCATGGCTCCCAGACCGCATGTCTTATTGTTATATTTTGTCAGGGTAATCAGTCAGGCCATATAGACCTCCCCCGATAGGGGGAGTAAAAGGGATTAAAGTGCTAAGAATAGTACTACTTAACACAACCTAGTTACCATGGGTCCCAGACCGCATGTCTTATTGTTATATTTTGTCAGGGTAATCAGGCAGGCCATATAGACCTCCCCCGATAGGGGGAGTAAAATGGATTAAACTGCTAAGAATAGTACTACTTAACACAACCTTAACATGGGTCACAGATCGCATGTCTTATTGTTATATTTTGTCAGGGTAATCAGGCAGGCCATATAGACCTCCCCCGATAGGGGGAGTTACAGGGATTAAAGTGCTAAGAATAGTACTACTTAACACAACCTTACCATGGGTCTCAGACCACATGTCTTATTGTTATATTTTGTCAGGGTAATCAGGCAAGCCATATAGACCTCACCCGATAGGGGGAGTAAAAGGGATTAAAGTGCTAAGAATACTACTACTTAACACAACCTAGTTACCATGGCTCCCAGACCGCATGTTTTATTATTATACTTTGTCAGGGTAATCATGCAGGCCATATAGACCTCCCCCGATATTGGGACTAACAGGTATTAAAGTGCTAAGAACAGTACTACTTAACACAACCTAGTTACCATGGCTCCCAGACCGCATGTCTTATTGTTATATTTTGTCAGGGTAATCATGCAGGCCATATAGACCTCCCCCGATATGGGGAGTAACAGGTATTAAAGTGCTAAGAATAGTACTACTTAACACAACCTAGTTACCATGGGTCCCAGACCACATGTTTTGTTGTTATACTTTGTCAGGGTAATCATGCAGGCCATATAGACCTCCCCCGATAGGGGGAGTAAAAGGGATTAAAGTGCTAAGAATAGTACTACTTAACACAACCTAGTTACCATGGCTCCTAGACCGCATGTCTTATTGTTATATTTTGTCAGGGTAATCAGGCAGGCCATATAGACCTCCCCCGATAGGGGGAGTAAAAGGGATTAAAGTGCTAAGAATAGTACTACTTAACACAACCTAGTTACCATGGGTCCCAGACCGCATGTCTTGTTGTTATATTTTGTCAGGGTAATCAGGTAGGCCGTATAGACCTCCCCGATAGGGGGAGTTACAGGGATTAAAGTGCTAAGAATAGTACTATTTAACACAACCTAGTTACCATGGCTAATAGACCGCATATCTTATTGTTATATTTTGTCAGGGTAATCAGTCAGGCCATATAGACCTCCCCCGATAGGGGGAGTAAAAGGGATTAAAGTGCTAAGAATAGTACTACTTAACACAACCTAGTTACCATGGGTCCCAGACCGCATGTCTTATTGTTATATTTTGTCAGGGTAATCAGGCAGGCCATATAGACCTCCCCCGATAGGGGGAGTTACAGGGATTAAAGTGCTAAGAATAGTACTATTTAACACAACCTAGTTACCATGGCTCCCAGACCGCATGTCTTATTGTTATATTTTGTCAGGGTAATCAGTCAGGCCATATAGACCTCCCCCGATAGGGGGAGTAAAAGGGATTAAAGTGCTAAGAATAGTACTACTTAACACAACCTAGTTACCATGGGTCCCAGACCGCATGTCTTATTGTTATATTTTGTCAGGGTAATCAGGCAGGCCATATAGACCTCCCCCGATAGGGGGAGTAAAATGGATTAAACTGCTAAGAATAGTACTACTTAACACAACCTTAACATGGGTCACAGATCGCATGTCTTATTGTTATATTTTGTCAGGGTAATCAGGCAGGCCATATAGACCTCCCCCGATAGGGGGAGTTACAGGGATTAAAGTGCTAAGAATAGTACTACTTAACACAACCTTACCATGGGTCTCAGACCACATGTCTTATTGTTATATTTTGTCACGGTAATCAGGCAAGCCATATAGACCTCACCCGATAGGGGGAGTAAAAGGGATTAAAGTGCTAAGAATACTACTACTTAACACAACCTAGTTACCATGGCTCCCAGACCGCATGTTTTATTATTATACTTTGTCAGGGTAATCATGCAGGCCATATAGACCTCCCCCGATATTGGGACTAACAGGTATTAAAGTGCTAAGAACAGTACTACTTAACACAACCTAGTTACCATGGCTCCCAGACCGCATGTCTTATTGTTATATTTTGTCAGGGTAATCATGCAGGCCATATAGACCTCCCCCGATATGGGGAGTAACAGGTATTAAAGTGCTAAGAATAGTACTACTTAACACAACCTAGTTACCATGGGTCCCAGACCACATGTTTTGTTGTTATACTTTGTCAGGGTAATCATGCAGGCCATATAGACCTCCCCCGATAGGGGGAGTAAAAGGGATTAAAGTGCTAAGAATAGTACTACTTAACACAACCTAGTTACCATGGGTCACAGACCACATGTTTTGTTGTTATACTTTGTCAGGGTAATCATGCAGGCCATATAGACCTCCCCCGATAGGGGGAGTAACAGGTATTAAAGTGCTAATAATAGTACTACTTAACACAACCTAGTTACCATGGGTCCCAGACCACATGTTTTGTTGTTATACTTCGTCAGGGTAATCATGCAGGCCATATAGACCTCCCCCGATAGGGGGAGTAAAAGGGATTAAAGTGCTATGAATAGTACTACTAAACACAACCTAATTACCATGGGTCCCAAACCACATGTCTTGTTGTTATACTTTCTCAGGGTAATCATGCAGGCCATATAGACCTACACAGATAGGGGGAGTAACATGGATTAAAGTTCTAAGAATAGTACTAATATAAACACAACCTAGTTACCATGGGTCCCAGACCGCATGTCTTGTTGTTATAATTTGTCAGGCTAATCATGCAGGCCATATAGACCTCCCCCGATAGGGGGAGTTACAGGGATTAAAGTGCTAGGAATAGTACTACTTAACACAACCTAGTTACCATGGGTCCCAGACCGCATGTTTTATTACTATACTTTGTCAGGGTAATTATATATCTATCAAATCGATCTATTTATCTTCTATCGATTCTATCTAACTATCAATCTAGGTATATCTATCTATCAAATCTATCTATCTCGTGGCCGGACTGATTTGAGACAGCCACTTGTGTTTCGGCCAGATTTGAAGTAGGAGGACAGACCAATCATCTTCTTCCATCTCCCTGTTCCAAAAATGCAGGCCATATAGACCTCCCCTGATAGGGGGAGTAACAGGTAGTAAACTGCTAAGAATAATACTACTTAACACACCACGGGTCCGAGACCGCATGTCTTATTGTTATACTCTGTCAGGGAAATCATATATCTATCAAATCTATCTATTTATCTATCAAATCTATCTAACTATCAATCGTATCTATCAAATATAAATTGCATCTATTGATCGATGTAATTCGTATCTATCAAATGTATATTGCATCTTTTGATCTATGTAATTCGTATCTATCAAATGTATATTGCATCGATTGATCTATGTAATTCGTATCTATCATCAAATGTATATTGCATCTATTGATCTATGTAATTTGTATCTATCATATGTATATTGCATCTATTGATCTATGTAAAATATGTATCTAACTATCAAATCTATCTAACTCGTGGTTGTGCAAATGGACTGTTTGCAGTTGTTTGCGGTGCGTTACACGGGGAGTTTGGTCTGTCACTGTGAAGCGGTCGTAACCCTTACACTACCTGATCAATACAACATCATACCTGATGTTTTAAAGCACGTTATTCAAAAAAAATTAGGAATGTTAGGTGATTAAGGCCCTTTATGGCTTAAAACCAGACTCTGCATCAACTATGTAATTTTCCTTTGGAGTTTTACCATGGATCCCCCTCCGGCATGCCACAGTCCAGGTGTTAGTCCCCTTGAAACAACTTTTCCATCACTATTGTGGCCAGAAAGAGTCCTTGTGGGTTTTAAAGTTTGCCTGCCTATTGAAGTCAATGGTTAAGGTTTGCGACATCACTACCTGGGAAAGCATAAGGTTATTCCACATACTAATTAATGCCTGGGGATAAGCATAAGGATATTCTACATACTAATTAATGCCTGGGACAAGCATAAAGCTATTCTACATACTAATTAATGCCTGTGACAAGCATAAGGCTATTCTACATACTAATTAATACCTGGGATAAACATAAGGCTACCCTACATACTATTTAATGCCTGGGATAAGCATAAGGCTATCCTACATACTAATTAATGTCTGGGATAAGCATAAGGCTATCCTACGTACTAATTAATGCCTGGGATAAGCATTAGGCTATCCTACATACAAATTAATGTTTGGGATAAGCATAAGGCTATCCTACATATTAATTAATGCCTGGGATAAGCATAAGGCTATCTTATGTACTAACTAATGCCTGGGATAGGCATAAAGCTATCCTGCATACTAATAAATACCTGTGATAAGCATAAGGCTATCCTACATACTAATTAATGCCTGTGATAAGCATAAGGCTATCCCAGATAATTATAAATGCCTGGGATAAGCATAAGGCTATCCTACATACTAATTAATGCCTGGGATAAACATAAGGCTATCCTACGTACTAATTAATACATGGGATAAACATAAGGCTATCCTACATACTAATTAATGTCTGTGATAAGCAAAAGGTTATCCTACATACTAATTAATGCCTGGGATAAGCATAAGGCTATTCTACATACTAATTAATGCCTGGGATAAGCATAAGGCTATCGTACATACTAATTAATGTCTGGGATAAGCATAAGGCTATTCTACATACTAATTAATGCCTGGGACAAGCATAAGGCTATTCTACATACTAATTAATGCTTGGGATAAACATATGGCTAAACTACATACTAATTAATGCCTGGGATAAGCATAAGGCTATCCTACATACTAATTAATGCCTGGGATAAGCATAAGGCTATCCTAAATACTAATTAATGCCTGGAATAAGCATTAGGCTATCCTACATAATAATTAATCTCTGGGATAAGCATAAGGCTATCCTACGTACTAATTAATGTCTGGGATAAGCATAAGGCTATCCTACGTACTAATTAATGCATGGGATAAACATAAGGCTATCCTACATACTAATTAATGCCTGGGATAAGCATAAGGCTATCCTACGTACTAATTAATTCCTGGGATAAGCATAAGGCTACACTACATACTAATTAATGCCTGGAATAAGCGTTAGACTACCCTACATACTAATTAATGCCTGGGATAAGCATAAGGCTATCCTACATACTAATTAATGCCTGGGATAAGCATAAGGCTATCCTACATATAAATTAATGCCTGGAATAAGCATTAGGCTTTCCTACATAATAATTAATCTCTGGGATAAGCATAAGGCTATCCTAAATACTAATTAATGCCTGGGATAAGCATAAGGCTATCCTACGTACTATTTACCGCCTGGAATAAGCATTAGGCTATCCTACATACTAATTAATACCTGGGATAAGCATAAGGCTATCCTACATACTAATTAATGCCTGGGATAAACATAAGGCTATCCTACGTACTAATTAATACATGGGATAAACATAAGGCTATCCTACATACTAATTAATGTCTGTGATAAGCAAAAGGTTATCCTACATACTAATTAATGCCTGGGATAAGCATAAGGCTATTCTACATACTAATTAATGCCTGGGATAAGCATAAGGCTATCGTACATACTAATTAATGTCTGGGATAAGCATAAGGCTATTCTACATACTAATTAATGCCTGGGACAAGCATAAGGCTATTCTACATACTAATTAATGCTTGGGATAAACATATGGCTAAACTACATACTAATTAATGCCTGGGATAAGCATAAGGCTACCCTACATACTAATTAATGCCTGGGATAAGCATAAGGCTATCCTAAATACTAATTAATGCCTGGAATAAGCATTAGGCTATCCTACATAATAATTAATCTCTGGGATAAGCATAAGGCTATCCTACATACTAATTAATGTCTGGGATAATTATAAGGCTATCCTACGTACTAATTAATGCATGGGATAAACATAAGGCTATCCTACATACTAATTAATGCCTGGGATAAGCATAAGGCTATCCTACGTACTAATTAATTCCTGGGATAAGCATAAGGCTACCCTACATACTAATTAATGCCTGGGATAAGCATAAGGCTATCCTACATACTAATTAATGCCTGGGATAAGCATAAGGCTATCCTACATATAAATTAATGCCTGGAATAAGCATTAGGCTTTCCTACATAATAATTAATCTCTGGGATAAGCATAAGGCTATCCTAAATACTAATTAATGCCTGGGATAAGCATAAGGCTATCCTACGTACTATTTACCGCCTGGAATAAGCATTAGGCTATCCTACATACTAATTAATACCTGGGATAAGCATAAGGCTATCCTACATACTAATTAATGCCTGGGATAAGCATAAGGCTATCCTACATACTAATTAATGCCTGGGATAAGCATAAGGCTATCCTACATATAAATTAATGCCTGGAATAAGCATTAGGCTTTCCTACATAATAATTAATCTCTGGGATAAGCATAAGGCTATTCTAAATACTAATTAATGCCTGGAATAAGCTTTAGGCTACACTAAATACTAATTAATGCCTGGGATAAGCATAAGGCTATCCTACATACTAATTAATACCTGGGATAAGCATAAGGCTATCCTACATACTAAATAATGCCTGGGATAAGCATAAGGCTATCCTACATAATTATTAATGCCTGAGATAAGCATAAGGCTATCCTACATACTAATTAATGTCTGGGATAAGCATAAGGTTATCCTACGTACTAATTAATGCATGGGATAAACATAAGGCTATCCTACATACTAATTAATGCCTGGGATAAGCATAAGGTTATCGTATGAACTAATTAATGCCTGGAATAAGCATAAGGCTACGCTACATACTAATTAATGCCTGGAATAAGCATTAGGCTACCCTACATACTAATTAATGCCTGGGATAAGCATAAGGCTATCCTACACACTAATTAATACCTGGGATAAGCATAAGGCTATCCTACATACTAAATACTGCCTGGGATAAGCATAAGGCTATCCTACATAATTATTAATGCCTGAGATAAACATAAGGATATTGTACGTACTAATTAATGTCTGGGATAAGCATAAGGCTATCCTACATACTAATTAATGCATGGGATGAACATAAGGCTGTCCTACATACTAATTAATGCCTGGGATTAGCATAAGGCTATCCTGCGTACTAATTGATTCATGGGATAAGCATAAGGCTACGCTGCATACTAATTAATGCCTGGGATAAGCATAAGTCTATACTACGTATAAATTAATACTTGAGGTAAGCATAAGGCTATCCTTCATACTAATTAATACCTTCCTACCCCACCTCACAAAATTATAAATATCCCATCCACTATATGACCAAACAAAAATTATGTACAAATTCATATTCCTTATGTTGCTTGTCCTTGCAAATGATGTAGAGTCTACCCTTGTTCCCTCAACAGATTCCATTCCTAACTTTCCAGCTAAAAAAGGCCTCTCCTTTGTGCCCTTTAATATCCGCATCTTACTACCAAAAATTGATGCACTGCAAGCATGGTGTTCACATTACAAACCCAAAATCATTGTGCTCTCTGAATTGTGGCTAACTGTATAAATACCTGACTCTGCCATTGCAATACGTGGGTATTCTTGCTATAGAAATGACAGAGCAAAAAGAGGAGGCGTCATTGCAATTTATGTTGACAATTCCATAAAGTTTACCCCCTTACAAAACCATAGCTCTCCTGCCACCTTTGATTTCTTTTCTGGCACAATTGAAATCCTGTGCAGTAAATCAATCATTGTTGCAGGAATCTACCGCCCACCTAACTCCCCCGTGCATTCCCTTTCTGACATAGCCCTATCTTCTTAGTAAAACCATAGCTCAAAATCCAAAAAGTGAAATTTTGGTCTTTAGAGATTTTATATTGATTGGCTGAATTCTAAAAATAATAGTTCTTGCTCGCTGTTTAAGACTTTGCAACTAACACAATTAATCTCCTCCCCAACTCACATAAACATTAAAAGCCATAACCACACACTGCTCGATTGGATTCTCTCCACTTCTCCTGATCGGATCCAGGAAACAGGTGTTCTCCCTAACAGTTTCAGTGGCCACTGCTTTGTGTACTGCGTGCACAAAATAAAGGCAACTAAATCCCCTCCCAAGATTAAAATAACCAGGCCTTTCAAAAAATGTAATCTTGATTCATTTCTAAATGACATCAAGAACCTCCCCTGTCACAGATTAAACCTAATCCCAGATATAGACTATTCTGTTGAATTCTTTCAGTCCGAACTTCTACAAGTTTGGAATTTGCATGCCCCGCTGCTTAAGGAGAGAGTTAAAGGAGCACACTTGGATTGGATCACAGCTGACCTCATTCAGATGTTCCAGTTTCAGGATTCATTGTGGTCAAAGTTCAAGCATACTGGTTCTATGTATGATTACTGTGTATATAGACAATGGCGAAATGTATGCACTAAACAAACAAAACTGTCCAAGGCCCAATATTTCTGTGAAAATCTGAACTATAACATATCTAACCCTAGAAAGTTTTGGAAAATCATAAATAACTTACAAACTCCCCCAATCCACTCCCAACCCTCCACTGTCAAAGTGAACAACCAAATCCTGCAACTTCCCTTAGAAGTGGCAAATGCCTTTAACAATTCTTTTCTCCAACATTGGTGTGTCCGGTCCACGGTGTCATCCATAACTTGTGGGAATATTCTCCTCCCCAACAGGAAATGGCAAAGAGCACAGCAAAAGCTGTCCATATAGTCCCTCCCAGGCTCCGCCCCCCCCCCAGTCATTCTATTTGCCGCTCTGAATAAGTAGCATCTCCACGGAGATGGTGAAGAGTATGTGGTGTTTAGTTGTAGTTTTTATTCTACTATCAAGAGTTTGTTATTTTAAAATAGTGCTGGTATGTACTATTTGCTCTGAAACAGAAAAAGATGAAGAGTTCTCTTTGTGAGAGGAGTATGATTTTAGCAGCAGTATCTAAAATCGATTGCTGTTCCCACACATGACTGTTGAGATGAGATAACTTCAGTTGGGGGGAGCAGTTGGCAGACTTTTCTGCTTAAGGTATGACTAGCCATATTTCTAACAAGACTGTGTAACGCTGGAAGGCTGTCATTTTTCCCCTCATGGGGATCGGTAAGCCATTTTCTTAGTCTCAAACAGAATAAAGGGCTTAATATGGGCTATAAAACTGGTAGACACTTTTATGGGCTAGATCGATTGCTTTATTTAGGCATTTTATACAGTTTGATGTTGAAATTCACACTTTATAACTTTGGGGAACGTTTTTTTACGTCAGGCACTGGTTTAGACACCTTCCCAGTCAGGAAGGGCCTTCTCTGTAGTAGGCAGAGCCTCATTTTCGCGCCATTACTGAGCAGTTACTTTTGAGAGCAATACATGCAGCTGCATGTGTGTGGGTCTGGAATTAGTTGAAAAGGTTCCTAGAAGGCTTCATTTGGTATCGTATACTCCCCTGGGTTTGTTGAAGTCGCAGCAAAGGCTGGGGCTGGGACTGTAGGGGGGTTAAAACTGTAAAAGGCTCCGGTTTCCACATTTTAAGGGTTAACAGCCTGCAATTTGGGGTGCAATGCTTTGAATGCTTTAAGACACTGTGGTGAAAATTTGGTTAAAATTGAACAATTCCTTCATAGTTTTTCACATATTCAGAAATAAAGTGTGCCCTGTTTAAAATTTAAAGAGACAGTAACGGTTTTGTTTTAAAACGTTTTTTGTACTTTATTGACAAGTTTAAGCCTGTTTAACATGTCTGTGCCTTCAGATAGACTATGTTCTGTGTGTATGGAAGCCAAAGTGTCTCCCCCTTCAAATATGTGTGATAATTGTGCCATAGCGTCCAAACAAAGTGAGGACAGTACTGCCACAGATAGTAAAGTTGCCCAAGATGATTCATCAGATGAAGGGAGTAGACATAGTTCTACATCATCTCCTTCTGTGTCTACACCAGTTATGCCCACGCAGGCGACCCCTAGTACTTCTAGCGCGCCAATGCTTGTTACTATGCAACAATTGACAGCAGTAATGGATAACTCCATAGCAAATATTTTATCCAAAATGCCTGCATTTCAGAGAAAGCGCGATTGCTCTGTTTTAAACACTGTAGAGCAGGAGGGTGCTGATGATAATTGCTCTGTCATACCCTCACACCAATCTGAAGTGGCTATGAGGGAGGTTTTGTCAGATGGGGAAATTTCTGATTCAGGAAGAATTTCTCAGCAGGCAGAACCTGATGTTGTGACATTTAAATTTAAATTAGAGGTCCCGGTGCACCCCGACGCTTTTCCAATACCCAAGTGGGTGGCAGACATAGTGAATAAGGAGTGGGAGAAGCCTGGCATACCTTTTGTCCCTCCTCCTATATTTAAGAAATTATTTCCTATGGTCGACCCCAGAAAGGACTTATGGCAAACAGTCCCTAAGGTCGAGGGGGCAGTTTCTACACTAGCCAAACGCACGACCATTCCTATTGAGGACAATTGTGCTTTCAAAGATCCTATGGATAAAAAATTGGAGGGTTTGCTTAAAAAGATTTTTGTACAGCAAGGTTACCTCCTTCAACCGATTTCGTGTATTATTCCTGTCACTACAGCAGCGTGGTTCTGGTGCGAAGAACTAGAAAAGTCGCTCAGTAGAGAGACTCCGTATGAGGAGGTTATGGACAGAATTCACTCACTTAAGTTAGCTAATTCCTTTATTTTAGATGCTGCTTTGCAGTTAGCTAGATTAGCGGCGAAAAATTCAGGGTTTGCAATTGTGGCGCACAGAGCGCTCTGGCTAAAATCTTGGTCAGCGGATGTATCTTCCAAGACAAAATTGCTTAATATCCCTTTCAAAGGTAAGACCCTCTTTGGGCCAGAATTGAAAGAGATTATTTCAGATATCACTGGGGGTAAGGGCCATGCCCTCCCACAAGATAGGCCTTTCAAGGCTAAGAATAAGTCCAATTTTCGTTCCTTTCGCAATTTCAGGAACGGACCGGCCTCCAACTCTGCAGCCTCTAGACAAGAGGGTAATGCTTCCCAGACCAAACCAGCTTGGAAACCGATGCAAGGCTGGAACAAGGGTAAACAGGCCAAGAAACCTGCTGCTGCTACCAAGACAGCATGAAGGGGTAGCCCCCGATCCGGGACCGGATCTAGTAGGGGGCAGACTCTCTCTCTCTTTGCTCAGGCCTGGGCAAGAGATGTTCAGGATCCCTGGGCACTAGAAATAGTCTCTCAGGGTTATCTTCTAGAATTCAAGGAACTACCCCCAAGGGGAAGGTTCCACATCTCTCTTTTATCTTCAAACCAAATAAAGAGACAGGCATTCTTACATTGTGTAGAGGACCTGTTAAAGATGGGAGTGATACACCCAGTTCCAACTGTGGAACAATGACTGGGGTTTTACTCAAATCTGTTTGTAGTTCCCAAAAAAGAGGGAACCTTCAGACCAATTCTGGATTTAAAGATTCTAAACAAATTTCTCAGAGTGCCATCGTTCAAAATGGAAACTATTGGAACGATTCTACCTACAATCCAGGAGGGTCAATTTATGACTACCGTGGATCTAAAGGATGCGTATCTACATATTCCTATCCACAAAGATCATCATCAGTTCCTAAGGTTCACCTTTCTGGACAAACATTACCAGTTTGTAGCTCTCCCATTTGGGCTAGCCACTGCTCCAAGGATTTTCACAAAGGTACTCGGGTCCCTTCTAGTGGTTCTAAGACCAAGGGGCATTGCAGTGGCACCTTACTTGGACGACATTCTAATACAAGCGTTGTCTCTTTCAAAGGCAAAGGGTCACACAGACATCGTTCTGGCCTTTCTCAGATCTCACGGGTGGAAGGTGAACATAGAAAAAAGTTCCCTGTCTCCGTCAACAAGAGTTCCCTTCTTGGGAACGATAATAGATTCTTTAGAAATGAAGATTTTCCTGACAGATGTCAGAAAGTCAAAGCTTCTAAACGCTTGTCAAGTTCTTCACTCTGTTCTACGGCCTTCCATAGCTCAGTGCATGGAAGTAGTAGGGTTGATGGTTGCAGCAATGGACATAGTTCCTTTTGCGCGAATTCATCTAAGACCATTACAACTGTGCATGCTCAAAAAGTGGAATGGGGACTATACAGACTTGTCTCCAATGATTCAAGTAGATCAGAAGACCAGAGACTCACTCCGTTGGTGGCTGACCCAGGATCACCTGTCCCAGGGAATGAGCTTCCGCAGACCAGAGTCGGTCATCGTCACAACCGACGCCAGTCTATTAGGCTGGGGCGCGGTCTGGGATTCCCTGAAAGCTCAGGGTCTATGGTCCAGGGAAGAGTCCCTTCTCCCGATAAACATTCTGGAACTGAGAGCGATATTCAATGCTCTCAGAGCTTGGCCTCAACTAGCAAAGGCCAGATTCATAAGATTCCAATCAGACAACATGACGACTGTTGCTTACATCAATCATCAGGGGGAACAAGGAGTTCCCTGGCGATGAGAGAGGTGACCAAAATCATCAAATGGGCGGAGGATCACTCCTGCCACCTATCTGCGATCCACATCCCAGGAGTGGAAAAATGGGAGGCGGATTATCTGAGTCATCAGACCTTCCATCTGGGGGAGTGGGAACTCCACCCGGAGGTATTTGCCCAATTGACCCAATTATGGGGCATTCCAGACATGGATCTGAACTTCAAGGTTCCTTGCTACGGGTCCAGATCCAGGGATCCCAAGGCGACTCTAGTGGATGCATTAGTGGCGCCTTGGACCTTCAACCTAGCTTATGCGTTTCCACCGTTCCCTCTCATTCCCAGGCTGGTAGCCAGGATCAAACAGGAGAAGGCCTCAGTGATTTTGATAGCTCCTGCGTGGCCACGCAGGACTTGGCATGCAGACCTGGTGAATATGTCATCGGCTCCACCATGGAAGCTACCTTTGAGACAGGATCTTCTAGTACAAGGTCCATTCGAACATCCAAATCTAGTTTCTCTCCAGCTGACGGCTTGGAAATTGGACGCTTGATGTTATCTAAGCGTGGGTTTTTAGATTCTGTGATAGATACTCTGGTACAAGCCAGAAAACCTGTGACTAGAAAGATTTACCATAAAATATGGAAAACATATATCTGTTGGTGTGACCCAAGGGATTCTCATGGAGTAAGATTAAAATTCCTAGGATCCTTTCCTTTCTCCAAGAAGGTTTGGATAAGGGATTATCAGCGAGTTCTCTAAAAGGACAGATTTCTGCTTTATCTGTCTTGTTGCACAAACGACTGGCAGCTGTGCCAGATGTTCAAGCTTTTGTTCAGGCTTTGGTCAGGATCAAGCCTGTTTACAGGCCTTTGACTCCTCCCTGGAGTCTAAATTTAGTTCTTTCAGTTCTTCAAGGGGTTCCGTTTGAACCCTTACACTCCATAGATATCAAGTTGTTATCTTGGAAAGTTGTTTTTGGTTGCTATTTCTTCTGCGAGAAGAGTTTCTGAATTATCTGCTCTGCAGTGTAATCCGCCCTATCTGGTGTTTCATTCAGATAAGGTTGTTTTACGTACTAAACCTGGTTTCCTTCCAAAAGTTGTTTCCAACAAGAATATTAACCAGGAAATAGTTGTGCCTTCTTTGTGCCCGAATCCGGTTTCAAAGAAGGAACGTTTGTTACACAATTTAGATGTAGTCCGGGCTTTAAAGTTCTATTTAGAAGCAACAAAGGATTTCAGACAAACGTCTTCTCTGTTTATCGTTTATTCTGGCAAGAGGAGAGGTCAAAAAGCTACTGCTACCTCTCTTTCCTTTTGGCTGAAAAGCATCATCCGATTGGCTTACGAGACTGCCGGACGGCAGCCTCCTGAACGAATCACAGCTCACTCTACTAGGGCTGTGGCTTCCTCATGGGCCTTCAAGAACGAGGCTTCTGTTGATCAGATATGTAAGGCAGCAACTTGGTCTTCTCTGCACACTTTTGCCAAATTCTACAAATTTGATACTTTTGCTTCTTCGGAGGCTATTTTTGGGAGAAAGGTTTTGCAAGCCGTGGTGCCTTCTGTTTAGGTAACCTGATTGGCTCCCTCCCTTCATCCGTGTCCTAAAGCTTTGGTATTGGTTCCCACAAGTTATGGATGACGCCGTGGACCGGACACACCAATGCTGGAGAAAACAGAATTTATGCTTACCTGATAAATTACTTTCTCCAACGGTGTGTCCGGTCCACGGCCCGCCCTGGTTTTTTAATCAGGTTTGATAAATTTCTTTCTTTAACTACAGTCACCACGGCACCCTATAGTTTCTCCTTTTTTTCTCCTGTCCGTCGGTCGAATGACTGGGGGGGCGGAGCCTGGGAGGGACTATATGGACAGCTTTTGCTGTGCTCTTTGCCATTTCCTGTTGGGGAGGAGAATATTCCCACAAGTTATGGATGACGCCGTGGACCGGACACACCGTTGATGAAAGTAATATATCAGGTAAGCATAAATTCTGTTTTTTCTGTTGTTCCACCACCCTGATTGCAATCTAATAAATGACACACATCCTGAAACTACAAATGTTGATCAGGCCCCACTAAATTTGCAAAGTCCAAATATAGAGAAGTTCAATTTTAGACCTGTACCTATCAATGTCATTAAGAAACACCTTAAAGGGACAGTCAAGTCCAAAAAAAAAATAATTTTTCAAATAGGGCATGTAATTTTAAACAACTTTCCAATTTACTTTTATCAACAATTTTGCTGTGTTCTCTTGATATTCTAGTTGAAAGCAAACCTAGGAAGGCACATATGATAATTTCTAAGCCCTTGAAGGCTGCCTCTATTTTATTTACTTTTCACAGCAGGGGAGAGCTAGCTCATGTAGGCCATATAGATAGCATTGTGATCACGCCCGTGGCTAGTGGCAGACGCTGCACTAATTGGCTAAAATGCAAGTCAATAGATAATAACTAAAAATCATGTGATTAGGGGCGGTCAGAAGATGCTTAAATACCAGTTAGTCACAGAAGTAAAAAGTGTATTAATATAACAGTGCTGGTTATGCAAAACTGGGGAATGGGTAATAAAGGGATTATCTATTCTTTTTAAACAGCAACAATTCTGGTGTTGACTGTCCCTTTAATAATCTAAAAATGAAAAACCAGTCTGGACCTGATCAAATCCCAGCAATGCTGTTGAAGCTTAGTGCGTCGGCAATTGCTAAACCTTTCACAACCCTAATTAACGAATCCTTGGTGTCTGGATACATACCTAAACTCTGGAAAACTGCAAGAGTAGTGCCTATCCATAAAAGTGGTGACATTACTTTGGTTTCTAACTATCGCCCAATATCACTGTTCCCAGTATTGTCAAGGAGACCTAACTGGAGCTATTTTCCTTGATTCTGCAAAAGCCTTTGACACAGTAGACCACAACATTATATTGCACAAACTAAAAAACTCAGGTATTGGTGATCGTCCACTAACCTGGTTTCGATCATATGTATCGGATCGATCACAATATGTCTCCATTTCTGACAGCGGCTCCCTCCCTCTCCCAGTCACATGTGGTATTCCCCAAGTTTCTATTCTTGGCCCCCTACGTTTCACATTATTTATAAATGATCTACCTAATGTCTGCAAATCCTCAACTGTACACATGTATGCGGATGACACAGTAATCTATGCAAGCAAATTCGATCTACCGCAACTTGAGGCTGTGCTCCAAGACCAGTTCACAGAGGTAGAAAAGTGGATCACAAAAAACAAACTCTTCCTAAATACTGACAAAACTGTCACAATGATCTTTGGAACTGTTCCTAAATTGCACAAATTACAAAATTCCCATCTATGCATTAAAACAAGATCATATAGCACACTGACCACAGTCCACTCTTTCAAATATTTGGGTATTTTGTTAGACTCCAATCTATCTTTTGGCCTTCACATAGAAAAAACTTGCATCTAGACTTTATCCAAAACTAGGTGCCCTGTACAGAAACAAATCCTGCCTAAGTCCTACAGTAAAGGAAAAGATTGTACAGTAAATGCTGATGCCAATCATTAATTATGGGGATGTAGTATATGCACCTGCACCGCAAACCCACCTTAATAAACTTAATACATTGTATAACTCGTTCTGCCACTTTGTGCTACAATGTAACTACAAGACCCACCATTGTGACATGCTAAAAGAACTAAACTGGCTGTTGTTGGAATCCAGACGCACCCTCCATCTTTCCTGCCTTGTGTTTAAGAGCTTTTCTGGGAAGCTCCAACCATACCGGAGACAAATGCTCTCCCCGGCTGCTCCCTTCTCCTATAACCTCCGATCCAGTACCTGCAGTTTGTTTAGTTTGCCTCAATACAAAAAGAAAGCAGCCTGATCCTCCTTTTTCTAAAGAGCACCGAAAATATGGAATGACCTCCTGCACACTTTCAAATCTTCCCCTAGCCTAAAATCCTTTAAGAGATCCCTCTCTACATATCTCAAAACAGAATGCACCTGTTATGGTTGATTTTATATTTCCTACCTGTTCTATGTTACATTTTGTAATATTGTTTATTAATATTGTTTTGGTATTTTATTGTACCCTATTTTATCAATGCAATGTTTTGTTCATCCAGGACATACTTTAAAACGAGAGACATCTCAATGTATCCTTCCTGGCAATTTTTTTATAAATAAATAAATACTAAGTAATGCCTGGGATAAGCACGAGGCTATCCAACATACTAATTAATGCCTGGGATACGGATAAGGCTATCCTACATACTAAGTAAAGCCTGGGATATGCATAAGGCTATTCTACATACTATTTAATGCCTGGGATAAGGATAAGGCTATCCTACATACTAAGTAAAGCCTGGGATATGCATAAGGCTATTCTACATACTATTTAATGCCTGGGATAAGCATAAGGCTATCCTACATACTAATTAATGCCTGAGATAAGCATAAGGCTATCTTATGTACTAACTAATGCCTAGGATAAATATAAGGCTATCATATATACTAATAATTACCTGGGATAAGCATAAGGCTATCTTATGTACTAACTTATGCCTGGGATAAGCATAAGGCTATCCTACATTCTAATTAATGCCTGGGATAATCATAAGGCTATCCTACATACTAATTAATACCTGGGATAAGCATAAGGCTACCCTACATACTAATTAATGCATGGGATAAACATAAGGCTACCCTACATACTAATTAATGCCTGGGATAAGCATAAGGCTATCCTACATACTAATTAATACCTGGGATAATCATAAGGCTATCTTATGTACTAACTAATGCCTGGGATAAGCATAAGGCTATCCTAAATACTAATTAATGTCTGGGATAGGCATAAGGCTATTCTACATACTAATTAATACCTGGGATAAGCATAAGGCTATCCTATGTACTAACTAATGCCTGGGATAAGCATAAGGCTATCCTACATACTAATTAATGCCTGGGATAAGTATAAGGCTAGCCTACATAATAATTAATGCCTGGGATAAGCATAAGGCTATCCTACATACTAATTAATGTCTGGGATAAGCATAAGGCTATCTTAAGTACTAATTAATGCCTGGGATAAGCATAAGGCTACCCTACGTACTAATTAATGCCTGGGATAAGCATAAGGCTACTCAACATACTAATTAATGCCTGGGATAAGTATAAGGCTATCCTATGTACTAATTAATGCCTGGAATAAGCATAAGGCTATCCTTAATACTAAGTAATGCCTGGGATAAGCATAAGGCTACCCTACATTTCAATTAAGCTGTTAGGCCCTTCAGATAGTTCTCTACCAAACCAATCCCAGCCAGTAGTCTTGTTATCCCGGCTTCAAATTGAATGATAAAGTAATATATTTGTGGCAATAGTGCTAGGACCAAGGCGATAGATGACTGAGTAGAAAATAAAATATAAAAAGAAAAAAGGGGAAGCGTCTAAAAACAATCAGCTATAAAACAATAATAATCGGTGTGCTATCTGTTACTTAGTGTTATATGGTAATACAATACTTAAAACACATCTATAAAATCCAATGTTAACTTTTAATTAATAATATTAATAAATTAATAAACATTAATAAATTGGCTCCTAAGTCTTGACTTTAAAGTTATACCAACATTTCTCTAGCAAACGGCGGAACACATCACAGGTAAATACTACCTACTACTTATACCTGCCATTCATTTTGGGACTGTTCTTACCATGAAAGCCAACTTCTAACACATCATAAATTGTTTGTAACAATCCTTTATGGGACACGAATATATTGTAATAATTACAATAGATAGCCTTGATACCAACAGTTACTAAGACATTTCTGATCAATATGCAAACAACTAATTTCTCATAGGCGAACTTTGGGTGCCCGCATTTGATATTACAGTTTGTATAGGAGCCATTTTCAGTATACTTGGATAAAGGATTCCTTAATAGTGATTCATTTTTTAACTTGTATATTAGTACTACTTTGTTTTTATATTTCTATTGCTAGATACCACCGGTGGTAAAAAAAATATGGTTATATTTGTGTGTTATATAAATAAATTAACATTGGATTTTATAGATGTGTTTTAAGTATTGTATTACCATATAACACTAAGTAACAGATAGCAATAGTTGCACATCGATTACTATTGGTTTATACCTGACTGTTTATAGGCGCTTCCCCTTTTTTCTTTTTATATTTTATTTTCTTAAGAACTTAGATAGACCTTTTGGAGGGGCAGCAAAGCTATATCTTTAGGGTATTTTTTCTCTTATATAAATAGAGTAGAATCAGCGGGCATAAATGAATACTAATTTGTTTATAAACTTACATATCCCCATTCACATCTATGTTGCTCATAACAGAATATGCTAAGCTCCTACAACCCAGGAGCTAAAATATACATTATCATTAACACTGCAAGTGCTGCAGTTAATAGGAAACCTTCCTCTGTAAAGTTTTCCCCAAATAGCAAAATATATCTAAATGATTAAAGATAATAGCATACGGGGCAATGATAATATGCTATTATCTCTAATCATTTAGATATATTTTGATATTTGGGGACAGCTATGCTAAGGAAGGTTTTCTATTAATTGTAGCACTTGTAGTGAAAATGATAATGTTAATTTTAGCTCCCGGGTTGTAGGAGCTTAGCATATTCTGTTATGAGCAAGTCGCTGCAATATTAGATATTTTTTGATTCCCCCATATCGATACAGGTATTATGATGGAAGGTATAGCTTTGGTTGAGTGTTTTTAAGTTTATGTGTGTGACTGCATGACTGTGTATATATAATAAACATAGATGTGAATGGGAATATGTAAGTTTATAAACAAATTCATATTCATTTCAAAAGGTGGTGACTTCTGATTTATAATACAGGGCTTGGCATGCTTTCTGCTTGTAGGTCTATGAACAATTATTTATTAATTGTCCAATTGGTACCTACACCCTGCCAGGAGAAATTCTGCTACAGTGATTAATTTAATAATTTCTCCTGGAGATTATTTCACTACTGTCCTCTTACTTAGTTTTGTATTAGAAGAATGGTCAAGGAAGATACGAGTCACAAGCCAGAAATCGAATGAAGTAATATAGCATGACTACAAGATTGGGCAATGAAAACAGACAGCCCAGAAGGTATTTAAAGGCAAAAAGGCACCAAAGGTGAAAAGAAAAAGACGCAACAAAAATAACGAGATGCATGAAAACTTGATGCAATGCTTCAAAGGTGGCGCATCGCAGAAAATGATGCGAGATAGACTGTGTAGTCGAAGCAACTGTGGCATAGTAACCCAGAGACAGTACATAAGCTTACACTCAGGGCCGTCTTTAATATTGATTGGACCCTGGGCAAAAATTTTCTTGGGCCCCCCCCCCTCCCCCACCCCATGCAATTTCGCTCTCCACCCCAACATCCAAAAAAACAACTAAATCCATTTTTTTTTTATTATTAGCCCAGCGGTGGATCATTCACTGCTGGGCTAATCATTTAAAAAAAAAAAAAATTGCAATATGTGAAACTGGACCTAAGCAGAACTAATAAGTAAATAAATATATAAATTCCTCCACTGTGGATTCATTTAATATTCTTTTGAATGTGATTCTGGTGTGAGGTTAGCTGGTTAAAGAGATTTAGGGCAGCCAACAGGAGCAAAGCAAGGTAAAGGAGGAAGCATTGAGGTGCAGACAAATATAAGTTTACTGACTGGAACAGCAGAACTACTATGGGAAGCTGTAAAATCTGAGACAGAGAGAAAATAAAAACTATAAAAATAAACCTTACATTAATGTGTGAAGTATCAGCATGACGCTATACATCAGCCACACCAGCACATGTAGCTTCTTTGCTAGGAACAAGTTCCCTCTCACCCTGAACTAGACAATGCTGCATGGGGAGGGGCGTGTGTGCACTCACTTATTCTTCCCACTGACACCTTTCTACAAAACACTATTCCCCTAAGAAACTTCAGTTAGTTGATCTTAGGGCCACAGCAGAAAGAGCAGGGCTAAGGGGACCAGTAGACATGATGCTGTCTGTCCAAGGCTGCATGGATACAGTGTGAGATGAGTCACACAGCCTCAAGACCGAAGAGAGCAGTGTATGCAGCTGCACAGATGCTCAAATCCTCATGTGCCTGCCGCTCCAGCTTTCTGCTGCATGCGCCTACAGTCAGCCCTACCCAGAAACAATCCCCACCACCAGAGCAGTTACCTGGTAACAGTGGTAACCCCAGTAAGACCTTTTCTGATGCAGTGGGAAATGGCTGGATGCCGAGTTAGGGCTTTGCATTCAGTGCTGCACAGTGCACATCTAAAACAGCACATGGCACTAGCTTGGCATGTCACATGACACCGGCACGGTCTGGCACAGTTTTTTAAAAAAAATATAAGCAGAGTACTTTTGACTGTGACAGTATTAGGACTGAATGTGTGTGTTCCCCATGTTACATCAGCAGTCTGGTATGAACCATTAAAAAAAAAAAAAAAAAAAAAATTTTTTTTTTTTTTTTTTTTTAGACTCTTGGGCCCCTCAACAGAGACTGGGCCCAGTGCAGCTGCCCCTTTTGCCCTGTGTTAAAGACGGTCCTGCTTACACTTTGTAGGAAATGTGATATTGTTGGACCTAGGTCCTTATCTGTCATCAAAGTCTATGTTTCGGTGTTTTCTATGTTTAACGCTGGTGTGTAAATGCTGCAGCAATATTATAAGTATAATTTAATCTAGCTGTACCATTCTAATACCCTGTGCTGCCGCCGCAAACTTCAGGAATCATATTTTTTGGGTGAAGTAACGGTTTAAACTGTGTTCTCAATCAGTGTTTTTGAAGTACAACACTTTTTTTTGTAGCTAAAACGCCTATAGGAGAACAGTTCAAACCTTTAGCTCACAAAAAATATGAGTTTAGAAGTGGGTGGCCGGAGGGTATTAGAATGTCATGGCTAGATGACAAAGTAAGTTATAGAACATCTTCATTAGAAGTGATCAAATAAAGTCCATCTAAAATTTTGCTTAGATTCCGGACCTGGTCTTAAAACATGTTATGTTTACCATTACTAATCTATCCATATTGATTCTCATAAAGTTAAGAGCCAGGCAGCGGGCCCCTCTTACCTGCACCCCCCCCCCAACGCATTGCGGGCCCAGGATTGGCGCCACTGTGTTTACAGCACCCCGTTGCCTAGTCAGGTACCGGTGGTCACATAGGTGGGAGTACCAGGGAGCACAGCTGACATTACTGGTGTGTTACCAAGGCTTCCCAGTATGCTACACCAATGTGATTACAGGTACCGGGCGGGGAGACAAGTGCTGCTATACGTGCCTTACCTTACAGGCTGCACCTGTTGGGGAGGGGGAAGGCGGAAGTAGACGACCAGAATTACCCTACTGAGGGAGATTTACCCCTGGATCATTTATTGTTACAGAGGGAAGGGGGATCATGTAGCAAAATAATAAATATATTAAAAAAAGAAAAGAAAACAATAAAAAAAAATAATCCTGTCTATTTTTACTTCAAATAGAGGGAGTGGTGGTAATTTGGGACTGCATGCTGCCTCAGCTGGTTGAACCTCATAGTTTGAAACTGTCCTGCACAAATTGGGACAGATGGGAGGTTGAAAATGTAATAGATTAAATTCAAAAGGCAGTCACAGGGTCTGAATCCAAAGCTAGTTGATTACATTTTCTTTTAAGTGAAGGGCATAGGCATTTGAACTATTCTTAACGTACTTTCGGCTTTAGAGCAGTTTGCCTAGGACCTTAGAGGTCTATGGGGATATAGGAGCTCCTCCTGTCCCATTATCCAATCTCAAGATGTTAGTGCGTCTGAGTCTTTCACTTGAGCGCTAACTTGTAATACCAGAGCAAACATAGCACTATTTATTTTTCTTTGAGCGGTGTTAGTGGACAACAGTGGTAAAAAAAATTGAGCTCCACTTGTAGTAAATCCCTATGTGTTTTGCTTGTTTTAAATGTGTTTCACGTTTTTAAATACCATTTTTGTCCTTTACACCAAAGAGAGTGGACTGTAAGGTTGAGTTCATTAACCTTCGATAAGCCTAAGATATTAATAAGATCAATGTAAACTGTACACAAATTATTTTTTGTCTCCCACAGACTTGAATAGGAGCCAAAATCAGCCACTCTGTAGTCTGGCAAGAACAAAATGAAAATCTGACAGTTTTGTAAGCTGCCAGATGGTATTGTTTTTTCATCAGCGATTGTAATGGCTAACAGACAGACAAAAATGATAAACATGGAAACTCAGTGGATTAAATTTTACAGATTTCAGATTTTTTTAATAGACATACGAATTGGGTTGCAGTTTGGCACAAACAAGATGACTGATTGATATCATAAGATTCAAATTTAATCTTGTTATCATAAGTGGCTACCAAAGGGGTTTTATTTACATTACAAAGAGCTTAGAGCCTGCTCGTCAAAATATTACTCTTTTTCTTTACTTTGAAACAGGGAGTATAGAAGTTTGAGAATTTGAAGAGATATTTGAATAATTATTATTTATTTTGGTTTGTTTATGATTTAAGCACACAAATCTCCTATTAGTACATATGTGTCTGATTAAATAAGTGTTCACTCAGCTTAGTGGATAGAGCACCTTGCTACTGAGCTAAACTATAAAAACTAATGTAGTATTCAAGGCAGTTTGTAATTCTAACATTTAATAGTAATGTAACATACCTTTGACTAAAATGCCATAAACGTATTCACAATCAATAGTTTGCTTCTAAACATATTTAACCTGTGTCTAAAATGAGCTAACAGTACAGTATACATCTGTAGGTGATGTCGTTATAAATAAAATGTAAAACTACTAAAAAAACTTTCCAAGTGTTCAGAGAGCTCAGGAGTTCTTGGCTCCTATGCTTAAATTCAGTGGTTCAAAACACACTACAGGTGGTATATAAATATACATTATTTAATACAGAAATTACCAAAATGCTCAAGAATATTTGTTTACTCAGATAATTTTTTTTGTAGTTTTGTAGCAAATTCAAATACCAGATGAATTTAAAAATATTTTGAATACTTTAAGATAATTGTATTCTAATTGTCAGACTCCCATTATCACATGCCTTATTTGGAGAAACCAATCAGGACCTGTTACTGAAAGGGACATGAAACTCAAATGTTTTCTTTCTTGATTCAGATAGAGAATACAATTTTAAACAACAATCCAATTTACTTCTATTATTTAATTTGCTTTATTATTTAGATATCCTTTGTTGAATAAATGTCAATGCACATGGGAAGCCAATCACATGAGACATCCATGTGCAGCCACCAATCAACAGCAACTGAGCCTATTTAGATATGCTTTTCAACAAAGTATATCAAGAGATTGAAGCAAATTAGATAATGGGGGGCTGATTTATCATAGTGCAAGTTACACCTTTACCTAAGTGGATAAGGACAGTTTATTTACTGTGCGACTCTTCATAAAAAAAAACCAAGTAAAATTAATGAATTCCAACTGATTTTACAAACACTTCTCCACAGGGTGTTGTGATACTCCATTTTATTAAAACGACACTCAAGTCAAAATTAAACTTTCAAGATTCAGATAGAGCAGCAATTTAAGACAACTTTCCAATTTACTCCAATTCACAAAATATGCACAGTCTTTTTATATTTACACTTTTTGAGTCACCAGATCCTACTGAGCATGTGCATTTGTGATTGGCTGATGGCTGTCACATGATACAGGGGGAGTGGAAATGACATAAGTGAAATATGTCAGAAAAAAATCTACTACTCATTTGAAGTTCAGACTAAGAGGCCGATTTATGAAAGTGCGAGCGAAGATGATACAATGTAGCGTATCATGACTGCGGCACATGGATAAATGCTGACAGCATACGCTGTAGGCATTTATCATTGCACAAGCAGTTCTTGTGAACTGCTTGTGCAATGCCGGCCCTGCCCTGCTAGCAGGGGGTGTCAATCAGCCCGATCGTATAGGATCGGGTGGATTGATGTCTGCAGCCTCAGAGCAGGCAGACAAGTTATGGTTATGGAGCAGCGCTCTTTAGACCACTGCTTCATAACTGCTGTATCCAGCGAGCCTGAAGATTCGCACGGAAACAGGGGGCATCATGCTCATTCGGAGCTTGATAATTCGGCCCCTAAGTGTTATTGCATTGTCTTTGTATCATGCATTTCTTTATTACGCAAATCTACTGTATTTACTCGTCCTTTAAACAGTTTTTGAATAACAAATTATGTTAAATTGTCAGATACTAAGTGCAGCCCATCAGCACTTTTCACACCAGTTTTCACCTGATATTCCTAAAAAAAAAACCCATCAATTTCTACCTTTATAAAACCCATTATTTTCTCACAGTACATTTAAAAATGTTAATTTTTTTAAGCCAAAAAACATAAGTTCACATCATAGCAAACTTGATAGTTTTCTAGTTAAATTTAAACATCAAAACAGTGAACAAATCACATCTTTAAAGTATAAAACATGTTCACAAACAAAATCATTTGAATGTCTGCTTATGATTAGCTCTGCGGAATCTGTGGGTGCTCTACAAATAACTAATAATAATATTATGATTGCAATGCACTTTATAAAACAGTTACTCATCAACATGAAAGGGTTACAAGCATAAATTGAGCTTGTTATGAGATAATGAATAATTAATAAATTTTGATGACTTTCTCCCCATTGGCTGCCTGATTTTATTATCTATGTAAGCCAGTGAAAACCAGGCACAAATGGCTATTAGATACTGGAATTATCTCAGGCCTTGGGCAGTATAATGTAATCACTAGCGCTTTGCAGGGACTGGAATAAAGTTGAAAGGAACAAATAACATTAGAGTTGAGAAATATGAATTTATGTACTTTGTAAAGTTTTGATGGGAACGCTTTTTATCAGTCTTGTGCAGTAAGGTGTGATTACATCCTAAGGGGGAGGGAGGAAGTTTGAAAAATGTGTGCTGATTGAATGTTCCTAGTTTAGGGAAAGGCTTTGGCTGCCCAGTAGCCCTGAGCAGTGTATTTTCATGTGTTCCCTTTAAATTGGGAAAATAGTGACCACTTATTAAAGCAACATGACTTACCTAATGGAGATGGTTGTCGTATTTTGAAAGATTTAAACCCCTGCGTCTTCTACAAAAGCGATATTTGCGCTCAACTGAGTAATACCAGTGCACGCAAATGCACGGAAGCCTTGTGCTCACGAAAGTGTGCTTCCATAGGCTCCAATGGGATCCTCGTTCTCATGCTATTCGAGACGCGATGAGAACTAGCTCAGCACTTGATTATTTATTGCACGCCCACAAACGGGTTAATTTGCGGGCACGTGATAAAAAAGCGCTCCACTTGTAATCTAGCCCTTAATATATAGAACTGAACACACCAATGAAGAAGAGGCAGACTGTAATTCCCTAGCTGCTAATCCAGGTGACAGAGTTTGGTAAATCAGACCCAGTTGTACGATTTATTTAGAGAGATGAAACAAAAGCTAGGTTTTGCAGGTCTGTCTGGTGTACGGAAAGAGGTACTTATGTACATATCTGGTGGTACTTACTGCCCAGCTGCGCAGACGAAATAGAAAAAGCCTTATCACTTAAATTACCAAGAAACAGTTTCTCTTTAATAATTTGCCTTCAGTCTTGCTCTTGGGAGGGACAGAGAGTCATTTTAATTACAATTAGAGAAGTTCCCCTAGGTGCAGACTGTTATGATTTGTTTGGGACAAATACATGTCTAAATGTGTGTAATGATATTATCTGATTTTGTTCTGTTATATTCACAAAAAGCTTTGTTAAAGAGGCCTTTTACCTCTATAATATTTAACATTATAGACACTGGACTAAGGGACATTTGACAACTGGGCAGTTAATTCTGAACTATCAGAAACAAGTAACAATGCGCTTAACAATGTGATCTCTGTACTTTTACCATTTTTATCGCAAATTTTTCATAAAAATTAAAATTTAAAATAAAAGACAGGTCTGTTAGAGAAAGTCTTATAGACAACGAGCTAAAGCTGTGAGTAAGTGTTTAACATAGCAACTGTCTACTGTATGACCTGGTACATTGTTCTGTATCATATTATTCTATGGAAGTATCAGTTATTTGTAACCCCCAGGTCTCCCCACTCACCTCATGTCTGCTGCTGTCGTCTTGCTCTGTACTCAGTACTAGTTCAGTATGTGGGGGGTTTATGTTACCTGTTTGTTCACAATGTATCACTGTGTACCTTTGGTCACTCTCACCCACTCCAGAGGTCGCTGACCTATCTGGACTTAGTATTTTCTGTTTGCTATTGTTTATCTGCTGCTCTGTGGTGAATAAACACAGGAGGAGTGTGTGAGGCCTCTGAGCCTGAGATTTTTGAAATAACATGAAAGCCATCTGTGAACAAACGTACAATCTTTATGTGCTGGTGTCTGCTCCTGACCACAGCTCAGGGGAGGCTGAACTTCACAAACCACACAGTGTGTCTGACATGAGAAGACAGTGACAGTCGTAGAACACATACAGTGGAAGTTGGTTCAGATGGATACAATAGCATTGGCTTATTTCCGCACGTCTTTTCTGTCTTGTCTGAGAGATGCTTGTCCTTCAGGATTTGTCTCTTATAAGAGCAACTTGTCTCGCTTCACTTGGCGCAGAATTGGTAAACATCATTTACAACACAGTTTAAATTCGCTCCGTCCAGAAACAAACAACATTTAAACCAACTCTAATGCTTTTGTTTGGTTTATAAATTACAGCGTCACTTTCACAAAGTCAGTTTTGTTTAATTTATTAATTAAAACACTAAAACTTTTAAATGACAAGGAGTCATTAGAAACGTCATTAGATAAAGGTTACACAGGGTGTCCAAACTTTGCTCTCCAGTGGTTTTGGAACTACATTTACCATGATGCTCAGCTAGATAAAATGCTGGCTGAGCATCATGGGAAATGTAGTTCCAAAACCTCTGGAGAGCAAAGTTTGGACACCCCTGCGTGACGTTACAGTAATACAAGGTACTGGACTTCTCACGGGAATGACAAGTTGATATCCCAACAAGTGAACAACAAATGTACAGTGCATATACATTATAATGTGGTTTAATTAAAAGGACATCAAAGTCACAAAACTACTAACTTAAAGCATTAAAATAATAGTGTTGCTACATGAGAATAATAATGTGATACAAAAAGTGGTATACTTGTGCAATTGATACACTAACAAAGGATATATGGTATTATCAAGAGCTTGTCAGCTTCCACACATTGGTGTCACATTTTCATCCTAATAATACAATGATCTTCTTGCCTCAAGAAAAAAATAAATAAAAATAAAACAAAATAGTGAAGTACAGTAAGGATAATCAGTGCTATATTTTGAAGCTTAGCCAATGGGCTACTCACGTGTCTTACTCCATTGTGTAGGTATAAACCAATAGTTATTAAAAAAAAGTAACAAAGATAAAAAAGACACAATATTGCCCTTATATTAAAGTTCGTCATGTATAGTTCCACTGTATGTATTCAGTGGGCATAGTCTACCGGTCTAGAGGTCAGATGGAAACGGATTGTATCAGACCTTATATCAAACTCATAGCCCTGCAGCTCATCTCAGTTATATCCTCACATCAGACCTTATACTAAACCCATAGAACTGTAAACCCTTTCAGGGAAATGCCGACATCAGATCGTATATCAAACCCTAGCCCTGCAGCTCCTGTCAGATATATGCTCATATCAGATCCACAGCCCTGCAGTCCCGGCCAGTTATATGCCAAATCAGATTTTGGGGCTGATTTATCATGGAAACAGGAGTTAAGAAGCAGCGGCCTTAAGACCACTGCTCCTTAACTCGTCCGCTGCTTCTGAGACGGTGGACAGCAATCCGCCCGATCGCATACAATTGGGTTGATTGACACCCCCTGCTACCGACAAATCTGCTGGGGCGACATTGCACAAGCAGTTTACCAGAACTGCTTGTGCAATGATAAATGCCAACAGCATATACTGTCAGCATTTATCGATGTCTGGCGGACATGATCGCTACAGTGGATCATGTCCGCCAGACACTTGATAAATTGGCCCCTTTTTATCAAACCCACAGCCCTGCAGCTCCTTTCAGTTATATGCCCACATCAGACCTTATAACAAACAAATAGCCCTGCAGCTCCTGTCAGTTATATGCCCACATCAGACCTTATAACAAACAAATAGCCCTGCAGCTCCTGTCAGTTATATGCCCACATTAGAACTTATATTAAACCCATAGTTCTGCAGCTCCTGTCAGTTATATACCCACCCCAAACCTTATACAAACCCATCAGCTTTGCAGCTCCTTTGAGTTATCTGCCAACATCAACCTTATATCAAACTCATAGCCCTGCAGCCCCTTTCAGTTATATGCCCACATCAGACCTTATATCAAACCCATATCCCTGTAGACCCGGTCATATATTTGCCCACGTCAGACCTTATATCAAACCCATAGCCCTACTGCTCCTGTCATTTATATTACCACATCGGACCTTATATCAACCCCATAGCCCTGCAGCCCCTGTCAGTTATATGCCCACATCAGATCTTATATCAAAACCATTGCTCTGCTGCTCCTGTCAGTTATATGCCCACATTAGACATTATATCAAACCCATAGCCCTGCTGCCCCTGCCAGTTATATGCCCACATCAGTCCTCAGATCAGAACTATAGGCCTGCAGCTGCTGTCAGTTATATGCTTACATCATACCTCAAGTCAGACCCATAGCCCTGCATCCCCTCTTAGTTATATGCCCATTTCAGACTTTATGTCAAACTCATAGACCTGCAGCCCCTTTCAGTTATTTGCCCACATTATACTTAAGATTAGACCCATAGCCCTGTCAGTTATAAGACTACATTATACCTCAGATTAGACCCATAGCCCTGCCAGTTACATGCCCACATCAGACCTCAGATTATACCCATAGCCCTGTCAGTTATATGCCCACATTAGATCTCAAATTAGACCCATAACCCTGTCAGTTATATGCCCACATTAGACCTCAGATTAGACCCATAGCCCTGTCAGTTATATGCCCACATTATACCTCAGATTAGACCCATATCCCTGTCAATTATATGCCCACATTATACCTCAGGTTAGACTCATATCCCTGTCAGTTATTTGCCCATATTATACCTCAGATTAGACCCATAGTCCTGTCAGTTAGACCTTAGATTAGACCCATAACCCTGTCAGTTATATGCCCACAATAGACCTCAGATTAGACCCATAGCCCTATCAGTTATATGCCCACATTAGACCTCAGATTAGGCCATCGCCCTGTCAATTATTTGCCCACATTATACCTCAGATTAGACCCACAGCCCTGTCAGTTATTTGCCCATATTATACCTCTGATTAGACTCAAAGCCCTGTCAGTATTTTTGCCCACATTATACCTCAGGTTAGACTCATATCCCTGTCAGTTATTTGCCCATATTATACCTCAGATTAGACCCATAGTCCTGTCAGTTAGACCTTAGATTAGACCCATAACCCTGTCAGTTATATGCCCACAATAGACCTCAGATTAGACCCATAGCCCTATCAGTTATATGCCCACATTAGACCTCAGATTAGGACATCGCCCTGTCAGTTATTTGCCCACATTATACCTCAGATTAGACCCACAGCCCTGTCAGTTATTTGCCCATATTATACCTCTGATTAGACTCAAAGCCCTGTCAGTTATTTGCCCATATTATACCTCAGATTAGACCCATAGTCCTGTCAGTTATTTGCCCATATTATACATCAGATTAGACCCATAACCCTGTCTGTTATGTGTCCATATTATACCTCAGATTAGACCCATAGCCCTGTCAGTTATATGCCCACATTAGTCCTCAGATCAGACACAAAGCCCTGCAGACCCTGTCAGTTATATGCCCACATTAGTCCTCAGATCAGACACAAAGCCCTGCAGACCCTGTCAGTTATATGCCCACATTAGTCCTCAGATCAGACACATAGATAGCCCTGCAGACCCTGTCAGTTATATGCCCACATCATGCCACAGATCAGACCCATGGTCATGCAGCCCCAAATGTTATTTGCTCATGTCAGACTGCACAATAATAAGGGATTAAATGGATATCAATCACTACAAGCAGAGAGGTGAACCTTAATATACAAATTAAATGAAATAAACACACAACTGTTTATGGGTAAATTTTGACAGCCACAGGTCACAAAAATATTTATTAAACTTAAATAACATAATTAAATGAACCGACAAGAACTAAGATGGTGACAATAGAGAATGCTAATCAAACCCAGCGCTGCTGGAGGTCAGCGGCCCAAAACAGAATCTGCAGCAGAGGGACCCTTTGCTCAAGGAAATGCTATTAAGGGGTTGCTGAGATCACGTGACCCACCCACAAGGGGAAGGGCGGGCTCCTCACATGCACTTGAGGCTGTCCACACCTCTCACTTTTAGATGGGTTATCACTCCCCCCATTCACCCTTTTCAGCGCAACTGGGCCGCTACCTCCGGCAGTCAGGGTGCGAAAAAAGTTCTCCCCCCAGAAGGGTATCTGTTTCTTAGCTGCTTGAACCAGGTAAACAGAGATGGTAGATACATTATTACTGCTCTGGACTTACTGAGATTAGTCTGATTAGGCATACCTAATCCGTCGCCCTAAATGTTTATTATTGATAGCCGCCATCTCTAAATATCAGGGGATGGAGGGAAAAAACGTCTCTGCTCCAGGATCCAGGAAGAAGAGGGCCAGGAAACTGTGTTCTCCACTTTTAAAGGGACAGTCAAGTCCAAAATAAACTTTCATGATTCAAATAGGGCATTTAATTTTAAACAACTTTCCAATTTACTTTTATCACCAATTTTGCTTTGTTCTCTTGGTATTCTTAGTTGAAAGCTAAAAATAGGTAAGCTCATTTGCTACTTTCTTAGACCTTGAAGGCCGCCTCTAATCTGAATGCATTTTGACAGTTTTTCACCACTAGAGGGCATTAGTTCATGTGAGTCATATAGATAACATTAAACTCACGCACATGAATTTACCTAGGAGTCAGCACTGATTGGCTAAAATGCAAGTCTGTCAAAAACAGAATTTATGCTTACCTGATAAATTACTTTCTCCAACGGTGTGTCCGGTCCACAGCGTCATCCTTACTTGTGGGATATTCTCTTCCCCAACAGGAAATGGCAAAGAGTCCCAGCAAAGCTGGTCACATGATCCCTCCTAGGCTCCGCCCACCCCAGTCATTCGACCGACGGACAGGAGGAAATATATATAGGAGAAACCATATGATACTGTGGTGACTGTAGTTAGAGAAAATAATTCATCAGACCTGATTAAAAAACCAGGGCGGGCCGTGGACCGGACACACCGTTGGAGAAAGTAATTTATCAGGTAAGCATAAATTCTGTTTTCTCCAACATTGGTGTGTCCGGTCCACAGCGTCATCCTTACTTGTGGGAACCAATACCAAAGCTTTAGGACACGGATGTAGGGAGGGAGCAAATCAGGTCACCTAAATGGAAGGCACCACGGCTTGCAAAACCTTTCTCCCAAAAATAGCCTCCGAAGAAGCAAAAGTATCAAATTTGTAAAATTTGGCAAAAGTGTGCAGTGAAGACCAAGTCGCTGCCTTACATATCTGGTCAACAGAAGCCTCGTTCTTGAAGGCCCATGTGGAAGCCACAGCCCTAGTGGAGTGAGCTGTGATTCTTTCAGGAGGCTGCCGTCCGGCAGTCTCATAAGCCAATCGGATAATGCTTTTAAGCCAAAAGGAAAGAGAGGTAGAAGTCGCTTTTTGACCTCTCCTTTTACCAGAATAAACAACAAACAAGGAAGATGTTTGTCTGAAATCTTTAGTAGCCTCTAAATAGAATTTTAGAGCACGGACTACGTCCAAATTGTGTAACAAATGTTCCTTCTTTGAAACTGGATTCGGACACAAAGAAGGTACAACTATCTCCTGGTTAATATTTTTGTTGGAAACAACTTTCGGAAGAAAACCAGGCTTAGTACGCAAAACCACCTTATCTGCATGGAACACCAGATAGGGCGGAGAACACTGCAGAGCAGATAACTCTGAAACTCTTCTAGCAGAAGAAATTGCAACCAAAAACAAAACTTTCCAAGATAATAACTTAATATCTACGGAATGTAAGGGTTCAAACGGAACCCCTTGAAGAACTGAAAGAACTAGATTTAGACTCCAGGGAGGAGTCAAAGGTCTGTAAACAGGCTTGATCCTAACCAGAGCCTGAACAAATGCTTGAACATCTGGCACAGCTGCCAGTCTTTTGTGAAGTAAAACAGATAAAGCAGAGATCTGTCCCTTCAGAGAACTTGCAGATAATCCTTTCTCCAAACCTTCTTGTAGAAAGGATAGAATCTTAGGAATTTTTATCTTGTTCCATGGGAATCCTTTAGATTCACACCAACAGATATATTTTTTCCATATTTTATGGTAAATTTTTCTAGTTACAGGCTTTCTAGCCTGAATCAGAGTATCTATTACAGAATCTGAAAACCCACGCTTTGATAAAATCAAGCGTTCAATCTCCAAGCCGTCAGTTGGAGGGAAACCAGATTCGGATGTTCGAATGGACCCTGAACAAGAAGGTCCTGTCTCAAAGGTAGCTTCCATGGTGGAGCCGATAACATATTCACCAGGTCTGCATACCAAGTCCTGCGTGGCCACGCAGGAGCTATCAAGATCACTGAGGCCCTCTCCTGATTGATCCTGGCTACCAGCCTGGGGATGAGAGGAAACGGTGGGAATACATAAGCTAGGTTGAAGGTCCAAGGTGCTACTAGTGCATCTACTAGGGTCGCCTTGGGATCCCTGGATCTGGACCCGTAGCAAGGAACCTTGAAGTTCTGACGAGACGCCATCAGATCCATGTCTGGAATGCCCCATAATTGAGTTATTTGGGCAAAGATTTCCGGATGGAGTTCCCACTCCCCCGGATGGAATGTCTGACGACTCAGAAAATCCGCTTCCCAATTTTCCACTCCTGGGATGTGGATCGCAGACAAGTGGCAGGAGTGATCCTCCGCCCATTGAATTATCTTGGTCACTTCTTTCATCGCCAGGGAAGTCCTTGTTCCCCCCTGATGATTGATATATGCAACGGTCGTCATGTTGTCTGACTGAAACCTTATGAATTTGGCCTTTGCTAGTTGAGGCCAAGCTCTGAGAGCATTGAATATCGCTCTCAGTTCCAGAATGTTTATCGGGAGAAGAGACTCTTCCCGAGACCATAGACCCTGAGCTTTCAGGGATTCCCAGACAGCGCCCCAGCCCACTAGGCTGGCGTCGGTCGTGACAATGACCCACTCTGGTCTGCAGAAGCTCATTCCCTGTGACAGATTGTCCAGGGTCAGCCACCAACGGAGTGAATCTCTGGTCTTTTGATCTACTTGAATCGTCAGAGACAAGTCTGTATAATCCCCATTCCACTGTCTGAGCATGCACAGTTGTAATGGTCTTAGATGAATTTGTGCAAAAGGAACTATGTCCATTGTTGCAACCATCAATCCTATTACTTCCATGCACTGCGCTATGGAAGGACGAGGAACAGAATGAAGTACTTGACAAGAGCTTAGAAGTTTTGATTTTCTGACCTCTGTCAGAAAAATCCTCATTTCTAAGGAATCTATTATTTTTATCTTAAGAAGGGAACTCTTGTTGACGGGGACAGAGAACTTTTTTCTTTGTTCACCTTCCATCCGTAAGATCTGAGAAAGGCTAGGACGATGTCCGTATGAGCCTTTGCTTTTGACAGGGACGACGCTTGAATCAGGATGTCGTCCAAGTAAGGTACTACTGCAATGCCCCTTGGTCTTAGAACCGCTAGAAGGGACCCTAGTACCTTTGTGAAAATCCTTGGAGCAGTGGCTAATCCAAATGGAAGTGCCACAAACTGGTAATGCTTGTCCAGAAAAGCGAACCTTAGGAACTGATGATGTTCCTTGTGGATAGGAATATGTAGGTACGCATCCTTTAAATCCACGGTAGTCACAAATTGATTTTCCTGGATAGTAGGTAGGATCGTTCGAATAGTTTCCATTTTGAACGATGGTACCCTGAGAAATTTGTTTAGGATCTTTAGATCCAAAATTGGTCTGAATGTTCCCTCTTTTTTGGGAACTATGAACAGATTGGAATAAAATCCCATTCCTTGTTCTCTTATTGGAACTGGATGTATCACTCCCATCTTTAACAGGTCTTCTACACAATGTAAGAATGCCTGTCTCTTTATTTGGTTTGAAGATAATTGAGACCTGTGGAACCTTCCCCTTGGGGGTAGTTCCTTGAATTCCAGGAGATAACCTTGAGAAACTATTTCTAGCGCCCAAGGATCCTGAACATCTCTTGCCCAAGCCTGAGCAAAGAGAGAAAGTCTGCCCCCCACTAGATCCGGTCCCGGATCGGGGGCTATCCCTTCATGCTGTTTTGGTAGCAGTGGTAGGCTTCTTGGCCTGCTTACCCTTGTTCCAGCCTTGCATTGGTTTCCAGGCTGGTTTGGGTTGTGAAGTATTACCCTCTTGCTTAGAGGATACAGAATTAGAGACTGGTCCGTTTCTGCGAAAGGGACGAAAATTAGGCTTATTATTAGCCTTAAAAGACCTATCCTGTGGGAGGGCGTGGCCCTTTCCCCCAGTGATGTCTGAAATAATCTCTTTCAAATCAGGTCCAAATAATGTTTTACCTTTGAAAGGAATGTTAAGCAATTTTGTCTTGGAAGACACATCCGCTGACCAAGACTTTAGCCAAAGCACTCTGCGACAGCAAACCCTGAATTTTTCGCCGCTAAACTAGCTAATTGCAAAGCGGCATCTAAAACAAAAGAGTTAGCCAATTTAAGTGCTTGAACTCTGTCCATAACCTCCTCATACGAAGATTCTTTACTGAGCGATTTTTCTAGTTCCTCGAACCAGAAACACGCTGCCGTAGTGACAGGAACAATGCATGAAATTGGTTGTAGAAGGTAACCTTGCTGTACAAAAATCTTTTTAAGCAAACCCTCTAATTTCTTATCCATAGGATCTTTGAAAGCACAACTATCTTTGATAGGAATAGTAGTGCGTTTGTTTAGAGTAGAAACCGCCCCCTCGACCTTGGGGACTGTCTGCCATAAGTCCTTTCTTAAATATAGGGGGGGGAACAAAAGGTATGCCGGGCCTTTCCCACTCTTTATTTACTATGTCCGCCACCCGCTTGGGTATAGGAAAAGCGTCGGGGGGCACCGGAACCTCTAGGAACTTGTCCATCTTACATAATTTCTCTGGAATTACCAAATTGTCACAATCATCCAGAGTAGATAACACCTCCTTAAGCAGTGCGCGGAGATGTTCTAATTTAAATTTAAATGTCACAACATCAGGTTCAGCTTGATGAGAAATTTTTCCTGAATCTGAAATTTCTCCATCAGACAAAACCTCCCTCATGGCCCCTTGAGATTGGTGTGAGGGTATGTCAGAACAGTTATCATCAGCGTCCTCTTGCTCTTCAGTGTTTAAAACAGAGCAATCGCGCTTTCTCTGATAAGTAGGCATTTTGGATAAAAGATTTGCTATGGAGTTATCCATTACAGCCGTTAATTGTTGCATGGTAATAAGTATTGGCGCACTAGATGTACTAGGGGCCTCCTGTGTGGGCATAACTGGTGTAGACACAGTAGGGGATGATGTAGTATCATGTTTACTCCCCTCATTTGAGGAATCATCTTGGGCAATATCATTATCTGTTGCATTACTGTCCTTACTTTGTTTGGACACTATGGCACAATTATCACATAAATTTAAATGGGGAGACACATTGGCTTTCATACATATAGAACATAGCTTATCTGATGGTACAGACATGTTAAACAGGCTTAAACTTGTCAACAAAGCACAAAAAACGTTTTAAAATAAAACCGTTACTGTCACTTTAAATTTCAAACTGAAAACACTTTATTACTGAATATGTGAAAAAGTATGAAGGAATTGTTCAAAATTCACCAAAATTTCACCACAGTGTCTTAAAGCATTAAAAGTATTGCACACCAAATTTCAGAGCTTTAACCCTTAAATTAACGGAACCGGAGCCGTTTTTACATTTAACCCCTATACAGTCCCAGAATGAGGCTCTGTCTATAACTAGAAAGGCCCCCATCTGAAAAAGGTGTCCAACACAGTGCCTGCCGTTTTTCTAAACGTTCCCCAAGATTATAATACCAATAATTAGTTAGAATCTGCATAATATGCCTAGTAAAGCAATTGTTTTAGCCCAGAAAAATGTCTACCAGTTTTTAAGCCCTTTTTGAAGCCCTTTATTCTTTTATGTTTAACTAAGAAAATGGCTTACCGGTCCCCATGAGGGGAAATGACAGCCTTCCAGCATTACATGGTCTTGTTAGAAATATGGCTAGTCATACCTTAAGCAGAAAAGACTGCTAACTGTTTCCCCCAACTGAAGTTACTTCATCTCAACAGTCCTGTGTGGAAACAGCAATCGATTTTAGTTACTGTCTGCTAAAATCATCTTCCTCTTACAAACAGAAATCTTCATCCTTTTCTGTTTCAGAGTAAATAGTACATACCAGCACTATTTTAAAATAACAAACACTTGATAGAAGAATAAAACTACATTTAAACACCAAAAAACTCTTAACCATCTCCGTGGAGATGTTGCCTGTGCAACGGCAAAGAGAATGACTGGGGTGGGCGGAGCCTAGGAGGGATCATGTGACCAGCTTTGCTGGGACTCTTTGCCATTTCCTGTTGGGGAAGAGAATATCCCACAAGTAAGGATGACGCTGTGGACCGGACACACCAATGTTGGAGAAAGAACTGAAATAAGGGGGCAGTCTGAAAAGGCTTAGATACAAGGTAATTACAGAGGTAAAACGTGTATAATTATAACTGTGTTGGTTATGCAAAACTGGGGAATTGTAATAAAGGGATTATCTATCTTTTTAAACAGCAAAAAATATGGTGTTGACTGTCCCTTTAAGGTAAGAAGGGGGGTGCTCCTCCCTACTCTAGCAACAATGTTGCCACTAACCTCACAAGCCAGCCCTCTTCTCCTATCTCACTCCCTTTGGCCTTAACCCTTAGATTGCTACAGGCCCATGCTGGGCCTTACACTGCCTTAAAGGGACAGTAAAGGTTCAGAATAATGTTATATAACTCTGCACACAGTGCAGAATTCTATAACATTATTTAAGCGGTAACTTCGAAAATGAAAAGTATTTCCCAATACCCGCTCCAGGATCTACTGCTAGTCACAGCACGCCCGGTCATGCTATTGGAATAAATGTAGCTCGCTCCCGCTCTAGACCAGAGCGGGAGTGAGCCACATTTATTCCAATAGCGGCCCAAAACGGAATCTGCAGCAGAGGGGCTCTCTGCTCAAGGGAATGCTATTAAGGAGTTGCTGAGATCACGTGACCCACCCACAAGGGGAAGGAGGGGCACCTCACGTACACTTAAGGCTGTCCACCCTTCTCACTTTTAGATTAGTCATCACTCCCCCCGTTCTCCATTTCCAGCGCAACAGGGCCGCTACCTCCCACCACAAGATAGTATCTCGATGATATACTTGTTGTCACCTGTAAATTAAGCCACAACCTGACTTACAGGAGGGTTGCTATAGATCTACTGATATCTGGTATAAAAATATCTAGGGCCACATTCTCCAAATAAACCCTATCCCGCCTATAGTACTGCAACTTGTCGGCCATGATGGAATCTTGTTTAATCATAAATCCCTCTGCACATGTGATGGTCCTTCCGACTGAGGAGTTCATTTTATTTCTCACTCTGTATGCTGCACTGTGATACGACATGTTTCGCCATTCCAGTCTGGGAATTATGTTGGACCAACCAACTATCACATTTGGGATATGTGCCCTTAACCATGCGATGTCGGCTTGCATGATTTTAATTAATTCCAATAATGGAATGGCAGCTAAGTCGTTTCCCCCTAGATGGATTATCACTAATGGCTAGATTTAGAGTTGGGCGGTAGCCGTCAAAACCAGCGTTAGAGGCTCCTAACGCTGGTTTTTACCGCCCTCTGGTATTTGGAGTCAGTCAGGAAAGGGTCTAACGCTCACTTTACAGCCGCGACTTTTCCATACCGCAGATCCCCCTATTTGCGTATCCTATCTTTTCAATGGGATCTTTCTAACGCCGGTATTTAGAGTCGTGGCTGAAGTGAGCGTTAGAAATCTAACGACAAAACTCCAGCCGCAGAAAAAAACCAGGAGTTAAGAGCTTTCTGGGCTAACGCCGGTTTATAAGGCTCTTAACTACTGTGCTCTAAAGTACACTAACACCCATAAACTACCTATGTACCCTTAAACCGAGGTCCCCCCACATCGCCGCCACTCTATTAAATTTTTTAACCCCTAATCTGCCGCTCCGTACACCGCCGCCAGCTAAGTTATCCCTATATACCCCTAATCTGCTGCCCCTAATACTGCCGACACCTACATAATATTTATTAACCCCTAATCTGCCCCCCCCAACGTCGCCGCCACCTACCTACACTTATTAACCCCTAATCTGCCGAGCAGACCGCACCGCTACTATAATAAAGTTATTAACCCCTAATCCGCCTCACTCCCGCCTCAATAACCCTATAATAAATAGTATTAACCCCTAATCTGCCCTCCCTAACATCGCCGACACCTAACTTCAAGCATTAACCCCTAATCTGCCGACCGGAGCTCACCTCTACTATAATACCTTTTTTAACCCCTAAAGCTAATTCTAACCCTAACCCTAACACCCCCCTAAGTTAAATATAATTTTTATCTAACAAAATAAATTAACTCTTATTAAATAAATTATTCCTATTTAAAGCTAAATACTTACCTGTAAAATAAATCCTAATATAGCTACAATATAAATTAAAATTATATTGTAGCTATTTTAGGATTAATATTTATTTTACAGGCAACTTTGTAATTATTTTAACCAGGTACAATAGCTAAAATAGTTAAAATAATTACAAAATTACCTGTAAAATAAATCCTAACCTAAGTTACAATTAAACCTAACACTACACTATCAATAAATAAATTAAATAAAATACCTACAATTATCTACAATTAAACCTAACACTACACTATCAATAAATGAATTAAATACAATACCTACAAATAACTACAATTAAATAAACTAACTAAAGTACAAAAAATAAAAAAATATTTACAAGCATTAGAAAAATATTACAACAATTTTAAACTAATTACACCTACTCTAAGCCCCCTAATAAAATAACAAAGACCCCCAAAATAAAAAAATGCCCTACCCTATTCTAAATTAAAAAAGTTCAAAGCTCTTTTACCTTACCAGCCCTGAAAAGGGCCATTTGCGGGGCATGCCCCAAAGAATTCAGCTCTTTTGCCTGTAAAAAAAAACATACAATACCCCCCCCAACATTACAACCCACCACCCACATACCCCTAATCTAACCCAAACCCCCCTTAAATAAACCTAACACTAAGCCCCTGAAGATCTTCCTACCTTATCTTCACCATGCCAGGTTCACCGATCCGTCCTCGGAAGTCTTGATCCAAGCCTCCGAAGTGTTGATCCAAGCCCAAGCGGGGGCTGAAGAGTGACGTCCATCCTCCGGCTGAAGTCTTGATCCAAGCGGGCAGAAGAGGACATCCGGACCTGCAAACATCTTCTTCCAAGCCGCATCTTCTATGTTCTTCAATCCAATGACGACCGGCTGATCTTCAAGACCTCCAGCGCGGATCCATCCATCTTCACCGACGACTTCCCGATGAATGACGGTTCCTTTAAGGGACGTCATCCAAGATGGCGTCCCTCGAATTCCGATTGGCTGATAGGATTCTATCAGCCAATCGGAATTAAGGTAGGAAAATTCTGATTGGGGCGCTGGAGGTCTTGAAGATCAGCCGGTCGTCATCGGATTGAAGAACATAGAAGATGCGGCTTGGAAGAAGATGTTTGCCGGTCCGGATGTCCTCTTCTGCCCGCTTGGATCAAGACTTCAGCCGGAGGATGGACATCACTCTTCAGCCCCCGCTTGGGCTTGGATCAACACTTCGGAGGCTTGGATCAAGACTTCCGAGGACGGATCGGTGAACCTGGCATGGTGAAGATAAGGTAGGAAGATCTTCAGGGGCTTAGTGTTAGGTTTATTTAAGGGGGGTTTGGGTTAGATTAGGGGTATGTGGGTGGTGGGTTGTAATGTTGGGGGGGGTATTGTATGTTTTTTTTTACAGGCAAAAAAACTGAATTCTTTGGGGCATGCCCCGCAAATGGCCCTTTTCAGGGCTGGTAAGGTAAAAGAGCTTTGAACTTTTTTAATTTAGAATAGGGTAGGGCATTTTTTTATTTTGGGGGTCTTTGTTATTTTATTAGGGGGCTTAGAGTAGGTGTAATTAGTTTAAAATTGTTGTAATATTTTTCTAATGTTTGTAAATATTTTTTTATTTTTTGTAACTTAGTTCTTTTTTATTTTTTGTACTTTAGTTAGTTTATTTAATTGTAGTTATTTGTAGGTATTGTATTTAATTCATTTATTGATAGTGTAGTGTTAGGTTTAATTGTAGATAATTGTAGGTATTTTATTTAATTTATTTATTGATAGTGTAGTGTTAGGTTTAATTGTAACTTAGGTTAGGATTTATTTTACAGGTAATTTTGTAATTATTTTAACTATTTTAGCTATTGTACCTGGTTAAAATAATTGCAAAGTTGCCTGTAAAATAAATATTAATCCTAAAATAGCTACAATATAATTATAATTTATATTGTAGCTATATTAGGGTTTATTTTACAGGTAAGTATTTAGCTTTAAATAGGAATAATTTATATAATAAGAGTTAATTTATTTCGTTAGATTTAAATTATATTTAATTTAGGGGGGTGTTAGTGTTAGGGTTAGACTTAGCTTTAGGGGTTAATCCATTTATTAGACTAGCGGCGAGATCCGATCGGCAGATTAGGGGTTAATTATTGTAGGTAGCTGGCGGCGACGTTGTGGGGGGCAGATTAGGGGTTAATAAATATAATATAGGGGTCGGCGGTGTTAGGGGCAGCAGATTAGGGGTACATAGGTATAATGTAAGTTGCGGCGGTATATGGAGCGGCAGATTAGGGGTTAAAAAATATATGCAGGTGTCAGCGATAGCGGGGGCGGCAGATTAGGGATTAATAAGTGTAAGGTTAGGGGTGTTTAGACTCGGGGTACATGTTAGGGTGTTAGGTGCAGACATAGGAAGTGTTTCCCCATAGAAAACAATGTAGCTGCGTTAGGAGCTGAACGCTGCTTTTTTGCAGGTGTTAGGTTTTTTTTCAGCTCAAACTGCCCCATTGTTTTCTATGGGGGAATCGTGCACGAGCACGTTTTTTAAGCTGGCCGCGTCCGTAAGCAACGCTGGTATTTAGAGTTGCAGTGGCGGTAAATATGCTCTACGCTCCTTTTTTGGAGCCTAACGCAGCCATTCTGTGAACTCTAAATACAGGTATACCCCGCTCATACAGCGGGTTAGGGACCAGAGCCCCGCTGTAAAGTGAAAACCGCCTTAAAGTGAAACAAGGCAATTTTAACTTTCTTTTCACTTGCCAGTGTGTTTAAAAACTTGAAAACATGTTTGAACTAACATATATTAGGGGTACAATAATGTTATGTTTAGTTTAACACTAGCACAGCACAGTATTCAATTAGTATTCAATAAATACTGTACCTGTAAAATAGTGACAATGACTATAGTAAAATTTGCTAGATTATAGCACTGAGACACCGATTGCACTGTAATGCTGTAAACAGAGTGAACTTAGCATAACAAAATGGTGCTAGTCACTTTTCTCGCAATCTCACGATGATTACAGTACTGTTTCAAAATCCTTGGAGGTTGAACTTCAGCTCCACAAAGCGCTGTATTAACGAAGCGCTGTAAAGTGAAGCGCTGTAAAGTGGGGTATACCTGTACCAGCGGTATTTAAAAGGTGCGGGGGGGAAAAAGCACACGTAGCTAACGCACCCCTTTGGCCGCAGAACTCTAAATCTAGCCGTAAGTCAGGTTTACCCCAGTGTACTAGGGCCTCAGATATGAGTTAAGGGAACCTTGGCCAGCACATTCCTCTTTCGCCTAACCATCTAACTGAAGCTTTGGAAGATGGGAACCCCAAACTTTGCCCCTCAGGGAGAGATAAACAGTGAATGGAGGCCCAGTGCACATACGAGTGCCCCACAATCCATATTCTTTTAGTGCTGTGGGATATTCCTACAAGAACAAACTAGCAGGTAGATCACGAGTTATGCGCGCTATAGGGAATTTAACGAACGCAACAAAAGTTTCGTTATTTAACCCTCTATAGTGCAGCCATTACAAGTTTTGAAACAGCCGGCTTGTGCGTGCGATATGGTGGTTTTAAGCTCCATACCGCACAAAATACAAGCGCTGTTTTGACGTGTTCATGCATGCTTTTCCCATAGTCATCAATGGGGAGAAGGTGTCAGAAAAAAAACTACAACATGCGATCGCGGAATAAAAAGCTCTGTAACGCAGCCCTATTGATGTCTATGGGGGAAAAAAAGATATGTTTAAACCTAACACCCTAACATAAACCCCAAGTCTAAACACCTCTAATCTGCCGCCCCCGACATCGCCCCACCTACATAATGTTATTAACCCCTAATCTGCCGCTCCTGATATCGCCACCACTATACTAAAGTTTTTAACCCCTATTCCGCCGCTCCCCGACATCGCCGCAACTAAATAAAGCTATTAACCTCTAAACCTCTGGCCTTCCACATCACTACCACTAAAGAAATCCTATTAACCCCTAAACCGCCAGCCCCCCAGATCGTAACAACCGAAATTAAACTATATTAACCCCTAAACCTAACCCTAACGTAACCCTAACGCTAACACCCCCTAACTTTAACATAAATAAATAGAGCTAAATTAAAGTTACAATTATTAACTAAATAATACCTATTTAAAACTAAATACAAACTTACCTGTGAAATAAAACCTTAGCTAGCTACAATATAACTATATTGTAGCTAGCTTAGGTCTTATTTTTATTTCAGTTAAGTTTATATTTATTTTAACTAGGTAGACTAGTTAGTAAATAATTATTAACTATTTACTAACTACCTAGTTAAAATAAATACAAACTTACCTGTCAAATAAAACCTAAGCTGCCTTACACTAAAACCTAACATAAAAAATAAAAAACACTAAAATTAAAAAAAATTAAAAAAACTACCATTACAAAAAATAACAAACAAAAGTATCCAAAACAATAAAAATTATTCCTATTCTAATACCCTTTAAAAAAAAAAACACCACAAAATTAAAAACCCTAATCTATAATAAACTACCAAGGGCCCTTAAAGGGCCTTTTGTAGGGCATTGCCCTAAAGCTAACAGCTCTTTTGCTAATAAGGAAAATCAAACACCCCCTAACAGTATACAAACCCCCACCCCCCAAACCCACAAAATAAAATAAAGTAAAACCTAATCTACCCATTGCCCTGAAAAATAAAAAATGTCTATTCTAAAAGAAAAACCCACCCAAAACAGAAAAAAAATTACGCAAAATAACAACCGAATAAGCAAAAATAATAACAATTATTTCTATTCTAATACCCATTTAAAAAAAAACACCCCAAAATAAAAAACCTAATCTATAATAAACTACCAATAGCCCTTAAAAGGGCCTTTTGTAGGGCATTGCCCTAAGTTAAACAGCTCTTTTACCTGAAAAAAATGTACAAAGACCCACTAACATTACAAACCCCCACCCCCCAAACCCAAAAAATAAAAAAAACTATCTAATAAAACCTAATCTACCCATTGCCCTGAAAAGGGTATTTGTATGGGAATTGCCCTTAAAAGAGCATTTAGCTCTTTTGCATTGCCCTGAAAATGGCATTTAGCTCTTTTACGAATAGCCCAAACCATAAACTAAAAAAAAACCACCCAAAAAAGTTTAAAAAATCCTAGCACTAACTCCCGAAGATCCACTTACAGTTGCTGAAGTCCCGCTTGAAGGATCTTCATCCTGGCGGCTCCATCTACATCCAGGCAGCTCCATCTTCTATCTTCATCCTGGCAGCGTTTTCTGACTTGAATAGCCAGTAGAATTTTAGTAGCTCTCATCCTATTGGCTGATTTGGACAGCCAATAGGATTTCAGTAGCTCTCATCCTATTGGCTGATTTGAATTTCCAAAATCAAATCAGCCAATAGGAATGCAAGGGACGCCATTTTGAATCCCATACCTTGCACTGAAGATTCAGTATACGGCGGCGATCATATAAAGAGGATGCTCCGCGCCAGATGTCTTCCGCGCCACCGGGATGAAGATAGAAGATGCCGCCGGGATGAAGATAGAAGATGCCGTCTGGATGAAGATGGAGCCGCCAGGATGAAGATCCTTCAAGCAAGACTTCAGCAACTGTAAGTGGATCTTTGGGGGTTAGTGTTAGGATTTTTCAAACTTTTTTGGGTGTTTTTTTTAGTTTAGGGTTTGGGCTTTTCGTAAAAGAGCTAAATGCCTTTTTCATGGCAATGCAAAAGAGCTAAATGCCCTTTTAAGGGCAATGCCCATACAAATGCTCTTTTCAGGGTAATGGGTAGCTTAGGTTTTTGTTAGAGTTCGTTTTTTTATTTTGGGGGGTTGGTTGGGTGGTGGGTTTTACTGTTGGCGGGTCTTTGTATTTTTTTACAGGTAAAAGAGCTGTTTAACTTAGGGCCATGCCCTACAAAAGGCCCTTTTAAGGACTATTGGTAGTTTATTGTAGGCTAGGGTTTTCTTTTTATTTTGGGTGAGCTTTTGTATTTTTATAGGGCTATTAGATTAGGTGTAATTCTTTTTTATTTTTGATCATTTCGTTTGTTATTTTTCGTAATTTAGTGTTTGTTATTTTGTGTAATTTAGTATTTTTTATTTTTTGTAATTAGATAGTTTGTCATTTTTATAGTAGTGTTAGGACTTTTTAATGCATATTTTTCTTTATTGGTAATTAGTTTAATTTTTGTATAATAGTTATAATAGTTTAATTGTTAGTTTAAACTTAGTTTTTTAAATTTGACAGGTAAGTTTTAATTTAATTTAAGATAGGGAAATTGTAATTTTAATATAAAGTTAGGGGGCGTTAGGTTTAGGGGTTACTAGTTTAAATTAGTTTATTGGGATGTGAGTGGCTTTCGGTTTAGGGGTTAATAGTTTAATTTAGTATATTTTGATGCAGGGGCTTGCAATTTAGGGGTTAATAGGTTTATGATAGTGGCAGCGGTCTAGGGCTTAATAACTTTAGTATAGTGGTGACGATGTCAGGGAGCGGCGGAATATGGGTTAATACATTTTATTAGTGGCGGCGATGTCGGGAGCAGCAGATTAGGGCTTTATAAGTTTAATTTAGTGGCGGCGATGTGGGATGTCCTCGGTTTAGGGGTTAATAGGTAGTTTATGGGTGTTAGTTTACTTTGCAACAGTTTAGTTATGAGTTTTATATAACAGTTTTGTAGTGTAAAACTCAGAACTACTGCTCTCAGATGGCAGTACGGATCTTGTCGTTATAGGGTGTAACGCAAGCTTTTTAGCCTCACCACAAAACTCGTAATGTTGCGCTATGGAAGTCCCATGAAAAAACGTAATTTTTACGAGTGTGGTACTGATGTTGCGTTACAGGCTAAAAGGCTTGTGGTACAGCTATACCGACAAGACTTGTAATGGCTGCGTTGCTGTTTTAACGCTGAAATGACAATTTTTTCAGCGTTAAAACCCGAACGCAAAACTTGTAATCTAGGTGAAAGTTAGTAACCTGAATACAGTATTACAATATTCAAACAACTGGTCGAACATAATCCCTGCATCTGTTAGAGCGCCACCTCCCCAAGTGGCGAATAGCTTCTGCAGAGGAGCCTCACAAAGCAGCAGTAGTTGCAGCCCCTATGTGGAAGGAATGAGGGGCAATTCTAGTCACAACTGAACTGATATACAGATAAGGAAGTTCCGTTTGCATGCATTAGAAAGGATCCCTGAGTTGCGAGTTTGCACTCCAGGAACTGATTAATTGCAAGAACCGGGCAGCATCTGACTTGCGTTTTGGGGATAGTAATCCACACGCCCTTACCCTGCTGATCCATTTTTGTCCGCGGTATGTACAGTCCTGAGAATCCTGAGAAACTCTTAAGTGATTGCTTTGCACGCCCTTGTCAGTCTGGTTTTTAGAAGGGGATACTACTTCTCCTATACGAAGGGCCGCTGAATAAGCTAACATGAACACGGCTCGGAATAATTTATAGGTAGTTTATGGGTGTTAGTGCACTTTGTAACAGTTTAGTTATGAGTTTTATGTAACAGTTTAGTTATGAGTTTTATGTAACATTCTTGTTGTGTAAAACTCAGAACTACTGCTCTCAGATGGCGGTATGGATCTTGTCGTTATAGGGTGTAACACAAGCTTTTTAGCCTCACTGCAAAACTTGTAATGGTTGCGCTATGGAAGACCCATAAAAAAACTTCATTTTTACGAGTGTGGGACTGACGTTGTGTTACAGGCTAAAAGGCTTGCAGTACAACTATACTGACAAGACTTGTAATGGCTGCGTTGCTGTTTTAATGCTGAAATTACCATTTTTTCAGCGTTAAAACCCAAATGCAAAACTGTAATCTAGGTGAAAGTTAGTATCGTGACTACAGTATTGCAATATTCGAACAACTGGTCGAACATAACCCCGGTATCTGTTAGAGCGCCACCTCCCCAAGTGACGAATAGCATCCGCAGAGGTCCGCAGTCTGGTTTCTTGAAGGGGATACTAGTTCTCCTATGCGAAGGGCCTCTGAATAAGCTAACACAAACGTGGCTCGGAATAACAAAAACTCATAAGAGGTGAAGCAGACATGCCCCAAAGCCTCGACTACCCACTCGAGCTGGTCATGCGCAATGGGCTCTCTAAAGTCTCTATATTGAGGTTGTGATCTACCCCAGCCTTTGACAACTTAGTTAGCTGGATCAGGCAAGGCTAGAGTACGGTAAAAAAAAAAGAATAAAGCTGCTAGTCGCAAATGAACAGCCCCTTGACGGGCGCCCGCATACCAAAAACTCACCAGCCAGTTACACAGAGAGACCTGTGATGCCTCTGCCGCCTCTGATTGTGACAAAAGAGTTCCCATTCCTGCCATTTAGGTGCTTTCATTAAATATCTCTCTTTGTTGAAAGGTTTATCTTGGTAAGCTCAGGAGCAGCAAAGAATCTAGGTTCTAGCTGCTGATTGGTCACTGCATATATATACTGATTGTCATTGGCTCACCCATGTCTTTAGTTAGAAACCAGTAGTGCATTGCTGCTCCTTCAACAAATGATACCAAGAGAATGAAACACATTAGATAATATAAATAAATTAGAAAGTTGTTTAAAATTGTATTCTCTATCTGAATCATGAAAGAAATTTTTTTTATGTCATTTTAAGTTCTAGACAACGTAACACCAAGTGCCGTAACAAGCAGGCTACTATGCCAGACGTAGCCGAAAGGCCATTAATGGGTTGTACTACACTCAGATTATCTGTCCAGAAGATAACTATTCTGTTGGAAAATTGAGTACCCCATAGTTCTATAGCTAATACTATAGGAAAAAGCTGCAAAAGGGTAAGATTACAAGTTAAGCCCCTAACACTCCAAAATATGCCCCATAGCCTTTTGACCCTGTAGCATCTGTGAACAGATGTAAAAGCTGACTGGATATGGCGTTGGAGCGCCAAAAAAATTTAATAAAACCTCCCAAACTTTTAAATCAGCTCTCATACCTTCTGTAACAAATATTCTGTCGGAGGGCTTTCTCTACTTCTCAGCTTTCCTTCCAACCCTTCCCATTGGAATGACTATTCCCGCAAAATTAAGAAGGCCAAGGAGAGACTGCAGTTGTCTTAGGGGAATGGTTCTTCTTCTTCTTTATTTATAAAGCACCAAAAGATTCTGCAGCGCTGCCCATGGGTACAAGGATAAAAATACAACAGAGAAACAATACAATAAAAGACAATATTTTACAGACAAATACAGGGGGGAATTGAGGTCCCTATTCCTGTGGGAACTTACAATCTAGATGGGTAGGAGGATGGGAAGCAGGAGGTGGGGACTGCAAAGGTGAGAATGATATTAGTGAGGAGATAGATGAGGGCAACTGCTAGGTAAGTGAAGTTAATTTGTTAATTTGTTAATGAGCGGGTGATAAGCTTTCCTGAACAAAAAGGTATTTAGGGAGCGTTTAAAGGAGGAGAGGTTAGGGGAAAGTCTGACAGCTCGAGGAAGTGCATTCCAGAGGGTTGGTGCCACACGAGAGAAGTCCTATAGTCTAGCATGAGAGGAGGTGATGGTAGAGGACGCAAGAAGCAGGTCATTGTTGGATCTTAGGGGGCAGCTGGAGTATATTTGTTGACTAGTGAGGGCAGGTAGGGTGGGGCATGATTAGTGAGGGCTTTGTAGGTCAGGGTGAGAATTTTGAATTTAATTCTGCTGTGAATGGGGAGCCAGTAAAGGAACTCACAGAGAGGTGAAGCAGAAACAGAGCGTTGAGAGAGGTGTATTAGCCTTGCAGATGCATTTAGGATGGATTGAAGGGGAGAGAGGCGGGAGAGAGGGAGGACAGATAGTAAGTTATTACAGTAGTCAATTAGGGAAATTACCAGGGATTGGATTAGCTGTTTAGTAGTTTCAGCACTTAGAAACGGACGAATTTTGGAGATATTGCGTAGGTGGTTGCGGCAGGATGAAGAGAAAAATTGAATGTGGGGAATGAAGGACATATTTGAGTCAAGTGTGACTCCGAGGCAGCAGACTTGGAGTGATGGGGAGATAGTGGTGCCGCCAACAGTGATGGAAAAATTAGAAACTGGAGTAGAGTTAGAGGGGCAGATTAGAAGTAGTTCGGTCTTGGACATATTAATTTTTAGGTGGTGAGAGGCCATCCAGGAGGAATAAGATAAGCAGTCGCTGATGTAAGAATTGACAGAAGGAGAGAGTGCAGGGGTGGAAAGTTAGATCTGGGTATCATCAGCATAGAGGTGATAGTTGAAGCCTTAGCTGTTGATGAGTTTACCCAGTGAAGAAGTGTAAATAGAGAAGAGTAAAGGACCCAGGAACAGAGCCTTGAGGTACTTCAACAGACAGAGGCAATGGAGAGGAGTCACCAGCAAAAGAGACGGAGAAGGATCTGTTAGAGAGATAAGAGTGAATCCAGGAGAGGGCAGTGTCACAGAGCGGACACAGAGAGGTGTGAGGAAGACAATATGGAAGCCACTTCACTCTCAGTGGTTGGGAGGAGGGTGCAGAGAGTGGCAGAGGGGGTGACTGGGAGCGAAGTTGGGAGATTGCAGGCTTGTGTTGGGATGTTTCTTTGGATGGTAAGTGTGTTATTTAGAAGCAGCCATTTTAACCTCCTTGAGCATACTCTGAACTTTATCGGAGGATAGTCTGCAAAGCATTGATTTAGTATCAATTTCAATACCCAAGAATGTAAAGTAAGTGCAAGGGCCTTCAGACTTATCCTCCACTAAAGGAACTACAAATTGGAACATGAGTTCACGCATTACCTGCTTTAATTGCTGGCACTACTCTGTACCTCTTTGACCTACCAGTAGAAAATCATCTAGGTAGTGAGCTATGTGATTGCATCCCACTAGATGAGTTACTGCCCAGTGCAGAAATGTACTGAATGTTTCAAACAAAGCACAAGAGATGGCACAACAAACGGGCAGGCAGCGATCCACAAATAAACCACCTTCAAATTTACAACCCATAAGGTGAAAGGCAGATGGATGTAAAGGTAGGGCGACCATATTGCCTCTTTAAAAAGGGACATATATTAAAATGCATATGTCAGGGTTCTTATACAAAACATTTCTTTAAACAGCCCTGAAAACAGCCCTGACATGTATTTTTCATATGTGTCCCTTTTTAACGCGGCAATATGGTCACCCTATGTAAAGGCAGACTCAATGTCTAATTTTTCCAATAAAGCACCTCGTCCCACCCCGCGAACCAGCTCTATGGCACTATCAAAAGATTGATTGCGTACCGAGCTCAGTCCCTGGTCAATTGCATCCTTAACAGAGCTGCCCCTAGGGTGCGAGAGGTGCTGTATCAGGCGAAATTTACCAAATTCTTTTTGGACACTACTCCCAAGTGGGATAATACTAAATTTGGCAAGGGAGGGGAAGACAAAGGACATTTAATCCGTCCCATACTAATTTCTTTTGAAAGTGTATCCCTCATTACTTTTGGGTACTGGTACGCTGAATGCAAGTTGCGATGGCATGCCGATCCCTTAATACCCAGTGTTACAGGAATCATAAAACCACCATTAAAACCGTCGAACAGTAAATTCACTGCTTGGCGGTCTGGATACGCCCAAAGCCAGGGTTTAAGAGCGTGCACCTTCACTGGTGTTGGCGCTTTTTGAAGCAGGAGTGAATCTAGTTGGCGGGCTGCTGGCAGGTGTTTCATTTTTCATGGCACATTCACTACCTGGGTGCGATCCACCACAGAACTTGCAGGTGTGCCTGAAGTTGCAGGAGCTACCTTTATCACATCTATTTTCCTGAAATGCCCAACAGGCATCCCCTCTACGTTTACCCTTGGAAGCCTGAAAGGATTGCGCTGTAAAATTAGTGGAAGAGGAGGGAGAGCCATGAGCACCTAGGCGTTGCCACAAGTGTGTATCTGTGGTATCAAAGGTGAGCATAGGATTACCGGCCATCTTTTGCCTAAATTCAGAATCATAGTCTCTGCAAGCTTCATCACCAAATTTCCTATGAATCCAGTGGATAGTGTCTGTGTATTTTAATATTGTATGACATTGACTGGGGTATTTCTCTAGATAGCATGAAGAGTACACTCTAAAGCATATTAGGGCTGCTCTCCTGCAGTTAAATGGAAATAAACTACAGCCCATCCCCTACTGTTCCCGCACACTGATGGCTGCTGAGTCAAAATACGCTTAAATTGAGAAAGAGTGCCTGGCTGCAGTTGGGCCTGTGAGCGCTTTCAGCGTTATCTAGTGGGTTTAGAGAAATTTAGTCTGGAGACTGACCACAAACCGCTAGTCCCTCTAATCAACTCTTATGATATCGACAAAACACCCTTAAGATGCCAGAGACTTTTAATGAGACTACTCAGGTTCAATGTTCAGGCAGTGCATGTGCCGGGGAAACAACTGGTTGTGGCAGATACACTATCCAGGCTCCCACTGGCTGCTGCTGAAGAATCCTCAACCAAATCTGATGTGAAAGTGTATGTTGATTCGGTTCTGGCCTCAAAGTCCATTTCTTCAAGGAAACTGGAAGAAATAAAGAAAGAGACATATTTGGACACAGATCTGCAAGAGGTTATAAAGTACATAAAAGAAGGCTGGCCCGAGAGCCGGGCAGCCTGGATGTCTTTAAGTTCTTACCAGTCAGAGAGGTCGCAGCTCACAGAGCTGGAGGGGTTGGTGCTGTTCCAAGACCGCATCGTTATTCCTGTCAGCATGAGGAAGGAGATGTTAAACAGGATTCACGATGGCCACTTAGGCATTACAAAGTGCAGAGAAAGGGCAGCTACAGCTGTGTGGTGGCCTGGGATCAGCTCCGACATTGCAAATCACGTGTCTACTCAGAGAAGGGAGCCCTTGATTTCAACTCCGCTGCCTGCGGGTGCCGTGGCAGAAAATAGCTGCTGATTTGTGTGAACTGCACGGGAAAAAGTTCCTTGTTGTGATTGACTACTATTCCAGGTATTTGGAAATTGCACCTTTGAATGATATCACAAGTCAAGCCGTTATCATTCATCTGAAGAGCTTGTTCGCCTGGTGGGGCATTCCGTTGGAGCTGGTGAGTTATAATGGCATGCAGTTCGCTTCTACAGAGTTCAGTGCTTTCAGCAGGGAATATGACTTTGTACATTCCACGTCAAGTCCACATTACCCGCAGGCCAACGGAATGGCTGAAAAGGCAGTTCAAACAACAAAGTTCATTTTAAAGCAATCTGAGCCGTACCTAGCCCTCTTGTCATACAGGGCGACGCCCATTCAAGCCACCGGGTTTAGCCCGGCAAAGCTGATGCTAGGACGCCAGATTCGCACCACTTTACCCTCAGTGGGTGTCTTCAAGCTGACTGGCTCTGTTCCTCGGGACAAAGTCCTTAGGAGGGATGAAGAGGCCAAAAAGGGCTATCATTTCTTCTACGACAGGAGACATTCTGTCAGGCCCTTACAGGAACTAAATGCGGGGCAAAGTGTCAGAATTAAACTTGATGATGAGAAGAAATGGAAGATGCCTGCTACGATAATTGGACGCTCTCCAGAACCAAGGTCTTATGCAGTCCTTACGGATGGAGGGACGGTTACACGCCGTAACCGAAGACATCTTCAGCCTGTACCTGAGAGTCTGGAACTGGATGCCTCAGTACCACTGCCGGTGGGATCCCCTGTTCTAAGAGAGGTGCCTTCCCCTCAGCAAGATCACAGCGGGGATATGTCTTTGCCTCCAGCGGACTCTTATTCACCTTCTTCTGTATCAGAGGACAGTTCATGCAAAGTTACATCAAGGGGAAGAGTGGTGAAACTTCCGGCCCGATATAGGGACTGACTTTAGCTAGAACAGTGACCGGAAGTATGGGCAGAATAATCCCATGGTCACTGTGGACTAGGGTAGTCTACCCCAATGTCCAAGTCAGGATGTAATTAATGTTGTTTATTTTTCTGTAACCAATTTGCTATATACTGTTCAAAATGTTGTTGTATGCTCTTTGTATACCCTATTATTTGTTATATTTAAATGTATGCTTTGCCCTTTGAAAAGGGGGAAGATGTGATGAGAGCAGGAAGTGATGTCACTAGTTTGGGGGCGGGCTTAGGTCCAGTAGTCTGTGTCGCAGTTAGTTAGTGAAATCAACCTGACTAGATATATGTTTCTATGCTCTGTAATAAAATAGAGTTGTACCATCATTGCTGTGTCCTGCATATGTCCTGCATCTCATGACAGTAATGGTTTCAGTTCCCGCTGAGCTGCACCAATAGGTTAAGATGATCTGTGACCCACTAGGTATCAGTCACGTGTCAACCACAAGATATGCGTAGCAGGCAGGAGGAAAGTTCAAGACCCCCCAAAAAATTAAACAAAAAAATTTAAATTAAAAAAAATGTGTGCTGCAGCTGGGACTCCCCTACACACTGTAGCCGACACACTAATGTGTCACGACACACAGTTTGGAAAGCACTGTTCTAGACAATTGCAGTAAAAAAACATCTCTGCTTTAGGATCCAGGAAGAAGAGGGTCAGGAACCTGTGTTCTCCACTTTTAAGGTAAGAAAGGGGGGGCTCCTCCCTACTCTAGCAACAATGTTGCCACTAACCTCACAAGCTAGCCCTCTTCTCCTATCTCACTCCCTTTGGCCTTAACCCTTAGATTGCTACAGGCCCATGCTGGGTCTTACACTGCCTTTGTGTTGTGTTTTCTTACAGATAGTTTTGGGACAGTCTGTGGAGGAAATAATGGAGTCTCTTGTTAAATACGGGACCCCTGGTAATGCTGTCTGTAAGTGTAGGTCAGCTTGTTTCTGGAAGTGCTTTATATTAATTTTTTGCCTTATTGCTCTTGCCTCACACATTATACTGCAGGGAATATCTATTTATTACAGTGAGAGGGTAATAACTCTTATGTAGAAATCATATTAATCTTCCTCTGGTGTCTTCCACCCTGTACAGCATTATAATGACTATGAATTAGATTTGATGAATCAATGCCGAAGGGCTGAGGCTCTGCGCACAAAGCTCATTAGTCTTCCAATCTGGGAATTAGATATGAGTTAGGAAATCACTGGCTCCTGCTATGGCTCTGTGCAGCACAGTACAAGCTACAGAGATCCTGTATCTGTGTGGTACCCCCTCCCCATGGTAACACCCTAGCTGTGGAAACCCCCAGCCATGGTAACTCCCCAACCATGGTAACCCCTCAGCCATGGTAACCCTCAGCCATTGTAACCCCAGCCTTGGTAACCCCCCCCAGCTGTGGTAACTCCTCTTAGCAACTGCTTAATGCTCTCAGATTAATCAGGTTTCTCATATCTCTTAATTATAAACTTTAATTGGCTGTATATGAACTGTGTAATGATCTCTGCACAACAGATTACAATAAAATTGCTGTAGGGTGTTTGTAAACATAGAGAACAATTGTGTTAATTAAATTTTTATATTTGATAGTAAAACTGAGTGTTCTGCAGAGGAGATCATTACTTCTATGGTTGCTAATAAGGTAGAGACTCTGCAATGGTACACGGCTAAATCAGACAAAAGGAATATTAAATTAAAAAAATGTTTACTTAGAAAACAAAGTTGTTAAAAATGGTACTAAACTACCCCTAGTGATTTCTATAAAGTACTGAAATACCATTGCCAGAGGAACGTGAAGGCGCAAATGCTTATTTTATTAAGTTTCCAGTTCACTTCTGTTAGCAAATATACTTTGTTCTCATGATATTCTTTGTTGAAAAGATACCTATACCTAGGTAGGTAGGTCTGGAGCACTACATGGCAGCAGTTTTGCAAGAAAGCATAAAGTGTAGTGCACAAATATCAGCACTATTGACTGCTAGTTACACTCAAATTAAATCAATAGCGATCCTATTTTTGCGCTTGCATTACAAGTTGAAAGTAAAACGTTAGCGTGCAACCAAAAGACTCAGGTGAGATAACATCTTCTGTAGGTCAGATAGCGCAGCCTCTATAACGTCCTTTCCCCTTCTATGGGTGCACTACAAAAGCTTCTGTCTTTAGCTTGCGTGCTAACCCCAAGGCGCAACCGCGCTAAAGCCGAAGGTGTGTTAAGAAATACTTCTAATACCTTGTTATGTTATTTTTCATATTCATATATATATATTAAAAAAATAAAGTAAAATGGGAACCCCAAAAAAGGCTGTCCTACCCAGCACAAGATTATTATACCAAATTAATCCAACCCAGAAGGTCAAGAAACAGTGAGCATAGGTTTCAAATCAATGTATATTTATTAAAGTATAAAAAATACATATATGTTGTTACACCACAAAAGACCGGTCATACTGCTTATTGTCTTCCCGGGAAGATGAAAGTTTCACACCACACAAAGCTATTCATAGATGCCTTAACTTACATTAACATTGATCAGCCCTTAGAATTATTAATGTTCCTTTTAATATAATCCATATAGGATAATTTTACACAATGTTGGAGTGACTCAAATACACCCTAATACAGCCCGACTCCTGAGAAATCAAAAAGTTCACTTTACATGGTAGGAGCTTTTTCCTGTGACAACCTGTCCCAGACCTTGTATTCACAACATCAGTGTGTGTATATATGTATATACACTCACCGGGCACTTTATTAGGTACACCTGTTCAATTGCTTGGTAACACAAATTGCTAATCAGCCAATCACATGGCAGCAACTCAATGCATTTAGGCATCTAGACGTGGTGAAGATGACTTGCTGAAGTTCAAATCGAGCATCAGAATGGAGAAGAAAGGAGATTTAAGTGACTTTGAACGTGGCATGGTTATTGGTGTCAGACGGGCTGGTCTGAGTATTTCAAAAACTGCTGATTAACTGAGATTTTCATGCACAACCATCTCTAGGGTTTACAGAGAATGGCCTGAAAAAGAGAAAAAATCCAGTGGGCGGCAGTTGTGTGGACAAAAATGCCTTGTTGATGTCAGAGGTCTGAGGAGAATGGGCAGACTTGTTCGAGATGAAAGAAAGGTAACAGTAACTCAAAAAACCACTCGTTACAACCAATGCATGCAGAATACCATCTCTGAATGCACAACACGTTGAACCTTGAAACAAATGGGCTACAGCAGCAGAAGACCACACCGGGTGCCACTCCTGTCAGCTAAGAACAGGAAACTGAGGCTACAATTCGCACAGGCTCACTAAAATTGGACAAAAGAGGATTGGAAAAATGTTGCCTGGTCTGATGAGTCTCGATTTCAGCTGCGACATTCAGATGGTAGGGTCAGAATTTGGCGTAAACAGCATGAAAGCATGGAGCCAACCTGAGTATTGTTGCTGACCATAATATACCACGAAGAATTAAAGGGACATTAAACCCAAAACTTTTCAGTCATGATTCAGATAGAGAATACAATTTTAAACAAATTTCTAATTTACTTCTATTATATCATTTGTTTCATTCTCTTGGTATCATTTGTTGAAGGAGCAGCAATGCACTACTGGTTTCTAACTTAACACATGGGTGAGCCAATGACAATCAGTATATATATGCAGCCATCAATCAACAGCAAGAACCTAGGTTCTTTAGTGCTCCTGAGCTTACATAGATAAACCTATCAGCAAAGGATAACAAGAGAAGGAAGCAAATTAAATAATAGAACTAAATTGGAAAGTTGTTTAAAATTGAATTCTCTATCTGAATCATCAAATAAAAAATTTGGGTTTCATGTCCCTTTAAGCCGGCACTTCTGAAGGCAATCTCTGACTAATTTTCTAAAAGTGCCCCAAATGCCCTTAAAAATATAGGGCATTATAGTTTTAATTAAAAAATAAAAAGTAGTTTTTTGAAATTAAAAACAACTGCACTAGGCAGTTTTGGGGTCTAAAGTTGGTGAGAGTGGGGCATTAGCAAAAAACGGCACTAAATGTGCCTTTATATTGCGGGCTATGGGAACTGTGTGTTCCCAGTAAATATATATGTATATGACTATATACATATATATTTATGTGTTAATATATACACTTATTAACACATAAATATATATGTAAATAGTCATATACATAAATATTTAAAAATGCCCATCTCTGCACTCGTGTTCACATTGTTGTTAACTTGAAATACCAGTGCACTTCAGCGTGCGCTGCAGTGACGTGCAGTGACGTCAGAGGCTGGTGAGGCAGTAGCTAGGATATGCCTTCATTCTTTAGATATCCTTTGTTGAAGAAATAGCAATGCACATGGGTGAGCCAATCACATGTGGTATCTATGTGCAGCCACCAATCAGCAGCTACTGAGCATATTTAGATATGCTTTTCAACAAAGGATATCAAAAGAATGAAGAAAATTAGATATTAGATGTAAATTGGAAAGTTATTTAAATTTGCATATGGGTTTCATATGGGTTTCATGTCCCTTTAAATGGTGTCTTGGAAAACTGGTCAACTTAGTAAACATCTGATTTTAGTCTAAAAGGATTGTAACAGAAACTCTTGCCAGATAACACAATGCTTGCTCTGATTATGAGATCTAGAAATCCATGCCCATTAATATATGTTTAAAACATACTTTTTACTTTAATGCTGTAAATTATGCTTATAGATTCTTTCATTATTCAGTAAATATAAAAATGTCTTGATCCAGTGGCGGCTGGTGAAATTTAAAGATGGTGGGGCGCTTGACCCCACCCCTTTAAATAAAGCCACACCATCAGATGGCACTACCAATTAATTAATTAAATAAATAAAAGGTAGACAGAAACACAGACAAGCACTTGGGGGGGAAAGGGAGAGAGAGACGGGGGGAGAGAGACACAGAGGGTTAGAGAGAAAGAGAGAGAGAGACACAATCACACACAGAGGGTTAGAGAGAAAGAGAGAAAGACACGCAATCACACACAGAGGGTTAGAGAGAGAAAGAGAGACACAATCACACACAGAGGGTTAGAGAGAGAAAGAGAGACACAATCACACACAGAGGGTTAGAGAGAGAGAAAGAGAGAGAGAGACACAATCACACACAGAGGGTTAGAGAGAGAGAAAGAGAGAGAGACACACAATCACACACAGAGGGTTAGAGAGAGAGAAAGAGAGAGAGACACACAATCACACACAGAGGGTTAGAGAGAGAGAAAGAGAGAGAGACACAATCACATACAGAGGGTTAGAGAGAGAGAAATAAAGAGAGAGAGAGACACAATCACACACAGAGGGTTAGAGAGAGAGAAAGAGAGAGAGACACAATCACATACAGAGGGTTAGAGAAAGAGAGACACAATCACACACAGAGGGTTAGAGAGAGAGAAAGAGAGACACAATCACACACAGAGGGTTAGAGAGAGAGAGAAATAGAGAGAGACACAATCATACACAGAGGGTTAGAGAGAGAAAGAGAGACACAATCACACACAGAGGGTTAGAGAGAGAGAGAAAGAGAGAGAGAGACACAATCATACACAGGGTTAGAGAGAGAGACACAATCACACACAGAGGGTTAGAGAGAGCAAGAGAAAGAGACACAATTACACACAGAGGGTTAGAGAGAGAGAGAGAAAGAGAGAGAGACACAATCACACAGAGGGTTAGAGAGAGAAAGAGAGAGACACAATCACACACAGAGGGTTAGAGAGACACACACACACACAGAGGTTTAGAGAGAGAGAGAAAGAGAGACACAATCATACACAGAGGGTTAGAGAGAGAGAGAAAGAGAGAGACACAATCACACACAGAGGGTTAGAGAGAGAGACACAATCACACACAGAGGGTTAGAGAGAGAGACACAATCACACACAGAGGGTTAGAGAGAGAGAGAGAGAGAGAGAGAGAGAGACACACAATCACACACAGAGGATTAGAGAGAGAGAGAAAGAGAGAGACACAATCACACACAGAGGGTTAGAAAGAGAGAGAGACACAATCACACACATAGGATTAGAGAGAGAGAGAGACACAATCACACACAGAGGGTTAGAGAGAGAGAAATAGAGAGACACAATCACACACAGAGGGTTTGAGAGAGAGAAATAGAGAGACACAATCACACACAGAGGGTTAGAGACAGAAAGAGAGAGAGACATAATCACACACAGAGGGTTAAAGAGAGAGAGAGAAAGAGAGAGAGACACAATCACATACAGAGGGTTAGAGAGAAAGAGAGAGAGAGACACAATCACAGACACAATCACACACAGAGGGTTAGAGAGAGAGACACACAATCACACACAGAGGGTTAGAGAGAGAGAAAGAGAGAGAGACACAATCATACACAGAGGTTTAGAGAGAGAGAGAGAGAGAAAGAGAGAGACACAATCACACAAAGAGGGTTAGAGAGAGAGAGAAAGAGAGAGACACATTCACACACAGCGTTAGAAAGAGAGAGACACAATCATACACAGAGAGAGAGAGAGACACCCAATCACACACAGAGGGTTAGAGAGAGAGACACATTCACACACAGAGGGTTAGAGAGAGAGAAAGAGAGAGAGACACAATCACAGACAGAGGGTTAGAGAGAGAGAGAGAGAAAGAGACAGACACAATCACACACAGAGGGTTAGAGAGAGAGAAAGAGAGAGAGACACAATCACACACAGAGGGTGTTAGAGAGAGAAAGAGAGAGAGACACAATCACACACAGAGGGTTAGAGAGAGAGAAAGAGAGAGAGACACAATCACAGACAGAGGGTTAGAGAGAGAGAGAAAGAGAGAGACACAATCACACACAGAGGGTTAGAGAGAGAGAAAGAGAGAGAGACACAATCACACACAGAGGGTTAGAGAGAGAGAAAGAGAGAGAGACACAATCACACACAGAGGGCTAGAGAGACACATAAGGGATGAGAGAGTCAGAGGGGGAGGAAAAGAGGCAGAGAGAGAAAGAGACCATGGGGGAGAACAACACATAAGGAGAGAGATGGATAGATAGAGAGAGAGAGAGAGAGAGAGAGAGAGACACACACACACACACACACAAACAAGGGAGGGGGAGAGGGACCACTGCATTTTAAGTAATAAAACAGCAGATTTACAGAGAGTTCAGAAAATGAGTCTATAATTTAGTGTGAAGTACAGAGGCAAGCTGCTAAGTTAGTGGGTGTAAAGTTTGAGTAAACAAAATACAAAAACGATCCTTTGCTGTAAAAGAGTAAAAAAAAACACTAAACCACATTCATTAAATTATCATTTTCACTAACAGAATCCTTTTCAGTAAAATCTTACTTAAATAAGATGTGGCTGAAACACTGCTCTCTGCCTCTGCTCTGTAAGGATTCAGGAAGTGACAGTGGCACATTCCACTGCACTTAGAGGGGAAGAACAGAACTCTCTTTTTCACTTTAGCAAAGATAGCAGGTTCACAGGACAGCAACAAAATATATGAAAGTTGTTTTTTTCCGTTTTTGTTTTGTTTTATATCATTTAACATCCAGCCCCAACCCTAAGTTCCACTTACTAATGCTTCTCACTGGATTGGTTCAGCCCAAATAGGACTGCCTCAAATAAGCAGTTAATGGGCCATGCAATGATCTTAACCACTTTCATCCAGTAGATGGCGCAGCATGTTGTGTAATGGTGGGCAGACCTGCTTGTGCCTCTCCATTGCACAACATATAGCTGTGGGAAAAAAATGCTGGGGGGGGGGAAATACATTTTTTTTTTAAAGCCAATAAAAATATATATATTTTTGCCCATATGAGAGGTGAAGCACTGCCTCACCTGCCTCTAGTGACTGCACATCACTGGTGCGCTGGTATTACACAGTGAAGCGCAAACATCACTTTCATGAAAGCGATATTTAGCACACGACTTATAATCTGTCCCTTAATATGTATACATGTATATAATACTTTATTTTAATATGTTTTACATGTATATATATTTTAACCCTTACACTTTACTTCAGGTCTCAAGTCGTGTTAACTGTTTTAGTGCCCCAGGGAATCACATAACTCACAACTTGTAATATGAGCTGTGTTTAGCATGGATGCGATATCCTTTAAAACTAGAGGAATGTTGGCCGTGCCAGATTGTGCGCTAATCCTAGTGCTGTCCAGCAATATTGATAGCGCACCCTGCGTTATAAGTAGCGCTACACTTGTAATCTATGCCAATATTGTTAAAAGCATTTTTGCTAAACTTCTGCCATACAGTGTTAAAGATATGTGCATGCTCCTGACTCTATATTGCTTTTCAACAAAGGATACAAAGAGAATAAAGTGAATCTAATAGAAAGGATAAGCTGAATCACGAAAGTATTTAATTCCCTTTAATACAAAGTACTGTTGGAGTTTAGAAGGTTTAAAGCTATCACAAAGCAGCAACCACACGATATATCATAATGGACCTCATACTGATAATAATTTACTACATATTTGTGTTCTGGCGATTAGATGACGTACAACAACCATCATTAGAGTTGAGCAACGTCCTTGTATAGCGTAACGGCCTATAAAGCACATCAAAACCGAAACTTACTAATGCCGCTGGTATATACAGGCACATTATACTTACAATTTTCTCTGTTCCATTAAAAAGAGAATGTTTCAAAATTCATTACTTTTAAAAAAAAAAAAAAAAAATTATAATTATGTTCCTGTGCTTAATATACCAACTTTTTATGGCGCACTGTCCCTATCAGCCAATGAGCAATAGATTCCCAGGGCCCAGATGCACATGATTAGCCACTTCCTGTTAGCTTTTCACACAGCTTTTACTTAACTTTTTTACATACAAAAAATATTTTCTACATTAACACGAAGTCGCTGAAGTCACAGTGTTCTGTAGCCACCAGTGCTTTACTGAGCTGACATTTCATTTTTAGCCTGTGAAAGGTAATTAACAGTTTGCGCTAGTTGTGGCTTTTGGGGCCATGACTTGCTCTCAAGGGCCGTCAAGATGCATTATGCTGAGTGACAGATTCACAGCTTGTTGCTTCTGCTCTCTAGAAATCTGCCAGAGACTGTTAGTCGTGCAGGTAATCTGAGCCAGAAGCTGATGCTGTGAGATGCTTGGTGCTTAAAGTGTCACTACACTCACTTAATCTATCATTGTAAGTATATACAAGCAAACATACCCAGGTGTAACTATGCACTGGGCACATACAGACAGTACATCTCACCAAGTGCCCACATACCGGTCCAGCATCTCACCTAATGCCCAGACAGACTCATCGCCTCACCTAATACTTACACAAAGATACATCACCTCACCCAATGCTCACACACAGATACATCCCCTCACCTAATGCTCACACACAGACATCACTTCACCTAATGCTCACACACAGACTCATCACCTGACCTAATGCTCACACACAGACTCATCACCTCACCTAATGCTCACATACAGATACATTACCTCATCTAATGCTCACACACAGATACACCACCTCACCTAATGCTCACATACAGATACATCCCCTCACCTAATGCTCACACACAGACATCACTTCACCTAATGCTCACACACAGATACATCACCTCACCTAATGCTCACACACAGATACATCACCTCACCTAATGCTCACACACAGATACATCCCCTCACCTAATGCTCACACACAGACTTATCACTTCACCTAATGCTCACACACAGACTTATCACCTCACCTAATGCTCACACACAGATACATCACCTCACCTAATGCTCACACACAGACTTATCACTTCACCTAATGCTCACACACAGACTCATCACCTGACCTAATGCTCACACACAGACTCATCACCTCACCTAATACTCACACACAGATACACCACCTCACCTAATGCTCACACACAGATACATCACCTCACCTAAAGGAAATGTAAGGCAAATTGCCTGGAATGCACATAAAGGTTAAGGCCAGGACGGAGGAGTGGTAGTGTTCTTGTATGTGTGTGTGAAACAAATGTTGCAGTTAGACAGGAGGGGCTTGGCTTACCAAATCCTCTTTCTGCTTGTTTCTTTGAAGTTTTCACATGAAGCGTTCCAAGAGAATTAAAGTACCTCCAAAACGATTCATGGAGTCCCCAGAGGAATTTGCAGAAAGAAAGGAAAGTGAAACAGAGGAATGGATCGCAGCTTTGCCTGATGCGGTGGGTCATACTCCATTACTTAACCCTCCCCATGTCCCTTCCCAGGGTGGGTCTGGTGAGGGTGTCAGCTCCATGATTATCACTGAGATTTCGGATCAGGCCTTGTTGGAGGCCATTGGTCCGGAGGGTGGCTGGGTTGCACAAGGTGATATGGGCCTCTCGAATGCGGTGTCTGAGTTATTGGTCCCTATGGCCCAGGCTGGGCCTTCACAATTTATCGGCGATGCGGTCACCAGTCCCTCCTGTAACTTTCCCATTTGATCCCATTGGCCTGTGCAATTCCCTTCCATTGGTGGTGGGCATAGTGGGAGCGCCGGGGTCTTACCTGGGCCTTCAATGGCTTTGTCCAGTGAATCCATCATGGCAGCGGTGTCCCTCTTTCAGATGCTGGTGGCAGCAATGTCCGGGGTTCCGGGTGGGTCCTCCGCAGTCCAAGGTTCATCTCCCAGTGGTCCACGTGCTCATCCGGTTGGCGTTGGTCTTCTCTGTGATCACTTCCGGTCTCGGGTCCTCCAGCGGCGATACTTCCAGTGACATCACTTCTGGTGAAGTCACTTCCAGAATCGCCATTCGACGCCCGGCCGTTAATAGGAGGGCATCGAGTTCCTCTCACGGCTCCATAGGTAAGAAAGGAGTACCGCATGGGGTAGGCCTCAAGACGCGACAGGTGCTCAGCTATCGCAGGGGGCCCAGAAACTTAGTATGGCTAAAAAGGGAGGCAGCAGAGTTAATTTGGGGCAAGCTGGAACCAGAATGGGGTCAGAAAATAGGCAAAAGGGGGCCAATAAAAGCGCAAGTACACGATCGGCGGCAAAGGCCTCTACAGGCCGTTATAAAGGTGCAGAGTGTCATAATCATCTCAGGAATACTTACCATGGTATGCACCTTTAAGAGGCGGAGATTACCTTCCTGCTGCCTATAAAATCACTCAACTGCTTTTAGCTCATTGCTTGATTATTTTGTATTCCAAGTTCTCTCAGTAGGAATCTACCTACAGTCAAGCCGTATCTACTGAGCGTTTACAGTTCCGTCTACTACAGTCTGAAGTATTCCAAGTTGCATCTAACTACTAACCTGTCATTTGGCTTCAAAGTATATCCAGGGAAAAGCTTAACTTCTAAAAATAAGACTTTTGTATCTGCTCCGTATTTGGATTATTCCAGCGGCACCCACACTTCCTGGTGGGCGTGGTCTCACTCGCAGCATCACCCTCTGACTTCTCCAACCTGACTGAGCGTCTGCTGACGCTACGCAGAGGTTCAGTATTGGGACTAACTGCGGATTCTGATCCAGAGCCTCTACTGCCGTTGAAGTATGCAGCTTACCAACTAACTTACCGGTACTCATACTTAGCATATTACTGGCATCTATCTGTTGCGCTCACCAGTAATAGTATGACTGAGAGTAAACCGGTATACATGCCCACACATTTATAACATCCTGTTTTATATGTAAATAATTTCACTGCACAGCCATCAACTCCGGATACTATATCCTGTGCCTAGGTAAAAACAGCACTTAACCAAAATCTATTGTACATATTTTATTCAATTTTAAGATTGGATATCAGAGCGCCAAACAACGTAGGCAGGGTCTATGGGCAGATAGTCAAATACCAAAGGTAACACTAGGTTGAAATAATATGATTTAATACATAAGATAAAAAAGTTGGTACATTTAAAATTATACAACAATTAGTCATGGATCCATGTTACACTTTAAAATATATATTGAAACACTAGGAACAATTTAAAAATGCTTGTAGAACAATAAATAACAACAAAAAAAACCTAACAAATAATGTCTATCGCATAAAACTTAAATTCTAATATGTGAATGCTAGGAGCGCTTATGCACACTCTATTTATAAAAACAATGGGTTACAATGCACAGGTGGATAGATTCCAGTCTTGAGAAAGGTCAGTGGAGACCGAAACCGGTTGACTGGTAAGGAGTATTTTAATTGTGATCACATTAAGAAGCCATCTGCACTATTGTTTGCCTTTCCTTTTTTGGCAGGTAAGGGACAACATTGCAAGTTGGAATTATTTGTTAACTACCGCCCAAGAAGATTTCTACATAATCAGCAGTTGGGATCCATATTGAGACAGACTATAGCAAGATTCTTATTATCCAATTTGAATATTTATTTGGACTTTTAAGCATTTTATGTTATATCATCTGTTTTTTAACCCAATGTTGTTATATGGTCTCTTTTAATTAACCTCTCGAGGCTCTTTGAGCAAGTCCCTTATATCTAGCTCAGCAACTCTGAGCCCTTTAGATTTGTATTTTAGGGTATCAATTTAGAGCCTGTGTTCAATTTCAATCCAATCACAAAGTTTTGCCACTATTCAGTGTTTATAATAGATATTTGTTCACATCACAGTTTGCAAGCAGAAACACATTTGAACACACGTTAAAGTTGTGCTGTTGTTTTTTTTGTTTTGTTTTTTTGGTTCTATTTATGCTTTATGTTTGCATTAGTTGATTTGTCAAAAATTCACTTGTATATCGTTTTATTTTGAATTCATTGTTTATTTTGAAAATAAGGTTCACACACCCCTGCAATATTTTTCTCACATTTTTTCACTTGTTAGGATTTACACCCTTTTTGGATAAACACATAGGCACAATCTCAGGTCTTATATTTTGAATTCAGGTTCCAGACATTCCTGTAACATTTTTTGTCCACCTGTTAGGATTTACACAATTTTGGATAAACACATAGGCAAAACCCCAATTCGGAGCCACTTACATTTCACACCCACCGGTTTCAAGCAACCTGGAATCTATCCACCTGTGCATTGTAACCCATTGTTTTTATAAATAGAGTGTGCATAAGCGCTCCTAGCATTCACATATTAGAATTTAAGTTTTATGCGATAGACATTATTTGTTAGTTTTTTTTTGTTGTTATTTATTGTTCTACAAGCATTTTTAAATTGTTCCTAGTGTTTCAATATATATTTTAAAGTGTAACATGGATCCATGACTAATTGTTGTATAATTTTAAATGTACCAACTTTTTTATCTTATGTATTAAATCATATTATTTCAACCTAGTGTTACCTTTGTTATTTGACTATCTGCCCATAGACCCTGCCTACGTTGTTTGGCGCTCTTATATCCAATCTTAAAATTGAATCCACCCTTGGCAACTAGGTGCGAATTTATTAGAGCTGGAGGTCTGTTGCATTATATAGTTGGCGCTTAGTTATCACCTTTCCGTACATATTTTATTCAAAAGGAAAATGTCTTGTACTTCACATTTTAGCACCTGAACGGTTATGTATTGCTAAAGACCGGTATCAAATTATAGCTAGCAAGTCAGCAGTTGTGATTCACATAACCTTTGTTTGCACCTACTCCAGTTCAATCAAACAGAAAGGTGACACAGAGGCGCCTCACAGGCCTAGTATGAATGTGGCAGATAATGTGGACTCAGATTCCACAGGCATGGCTCTCGGCATGGATGATGGCAGTATGGATGGTATGAAAGTCACGTCTAGGGACACTAGGCCCCAGTGTGTTGCAGCTGCACAGGCTAGCACTAGGAAAGTGGTCACTAGATCCACGGTTAAGCAGGGTCAACCATCCCAATTCCATAGTCTAGATATGGAAATGGGGTTGACTAGAAGTCGTAGAAAGCCTTCACCCTAGGCCCCTAAGACAGTTTACTTTAATGACAAAATTGAGGATTTTTTTGAGGATGAATATAGTGTGCAAGCGAGAGAAGGGCGGGGCAAGCACCCAGGTCTGCCAAGAGTGCTTGAAGGGAGGGGTGATGAGAGTGTGAATAAAGGGATGGGGAGAGCTGAACTTCTCCCACGTGATACTCCTCTCTTGCATTCTGTTTTTCAGGATAGCGATATGGTGACTACAGGAGACTTAGGGAGTGGCCTGGAGAGAGGTATAGAGAGCAGTGCTGATTCCATCATGTAGGAGGATGAGCATCCATTGACATTGGGTGTGGTGGTTCTACCAACCAGGATGGGGACACAGGCCGGTAAGTCCTCAGTTTCAGTGGGGTTTAGGGGTTTCACGTCATCATCCGATGACTCTGGTTCTGAGAATGATAAGGCTTTGTGTTTAGACAACAAAGGGCATAAACGCATGTACAGGATGCTTAGGTGGTTTAAAGATAAGGAGGCTGCTAGGAAAGGATTACAAAGGTCCTCAGAGCCTGTTACATCTGATATGTCAGCTAGGGCATCTCAACCCCGGACACAACTCACTGACATACGTAGACCTGCCAACCGCAAGGTGGCGCTCCACGGTGACACACACTCCTGGTCCGTATATGATCTGCACGAAAACTAAGATGGTCTAGCGCATTTATGACTGGAAGTACGTTAATATCTTCAAGCTCTCTGTGGAAGCCTCTAGGCAAAAGGAGAGAGCCGAGGATGGGACTGGACCTAGAAAATTCCAATGCCTGTATACGTTCCGCGAGCGGAGAAAGTGTTTCAGGGTCTATACTTCTTTTTATTTAGAGAAGAGACTTCATCAGAATTTGGTATATGGACAACATGGAGATTATTGAGGAGAACTACTGCGAAGGAGCCTGGCATGATTACGATGAGGCTTTTCAAAGGAAAATGATAGGTATCCCTCTCCTGGACCTTGGATGTGTGGAGATGCAACTCTGGGCCCGGCTGGGTACAGAAAGGGTCCGCAGGACTTCTGCTCCTCCTATGGGTACACCACAGGTACGTCCTACAAACAGATTCCGAAGGCGTCCCACTGGGGTGTGCTGGAAATTCCAAGACAAGCATGTCAGGTAATATTACCTGTTTGTCATGGATTTCCCTTACTTCCTTCTGTCCCTTTAATTTTACCTGTGCTCACACCTAGCAAGGTTATTTAAAGCCTGGACACGCCTCCCTCCCTGCTTCAGTATTGTTTCCAGTTTAGCATACAGCTTCACAGACCTGCCACAGGGACTTACCTCTCTCTGTTCAAGTCTACCTATCTTAAGGTATTAAAGCCTTTCCTAATACGGAGCCTACCTGAGCTACTGAAAGAGACTTATATGCTAAGTCTGAACTGTTCCTAATCCGGATTAACAAACACCACTGCTGCATTGTTTTCCTGCTTTAATTGCCTCTTGCAGATCGAGTGTCTCTCATACCGCAACTGCGGTCTCATCCGTTATTCAGCTTGTGAACTTTTGTGACCTTGTACAGACGCTTTTACTTTTACTGAACCCCACTCACAGGATACTTCCTCTCATTCCTCTTCACACGCTTCAGGAGTAGCGTGATAAACAACAGACTGAACCGCTTGTGAGTATCGCTACAGCACAGCACACAACCGGACTCCACCCATCTGCCTGTCAGCTCTCACAAACAGTGCAGCTCTCAGTGTGAATCCACCTCAATAGACTTACAGCGTGCAGCATCTGTACACACCTAAGGCTCTCCCTGTGTACTCAGTGACTCTCAGGAAAGGAGTATCCCATCCACGGAGCGATTGGTTAACAACTGCTGTGCAACCTGACTCAGAAATACTGATCAGGAATTATATTCAAATAGTAACTTCAGCTGCCATACAGACAGATACATTGTAACTTCCTCACTGTATCTTAAAGTAAGGCATACAATCCTATTATTTCCGCAGTTGTGATCCACAACCTTAACCAGCTTATTACATAATACTGAAACCATAAAAATGGATCCAGCGGAATTACCCAAAATTGTTTACGCTCTCTCCCAGAGGGTGGATCAGCTAAGTCATGGCCTTAGAGAATTACAGGTCCAAAATGAGACACTCAACAATATAATAAAAGACTCTATGGGTAAACCAGCCACACCAGAGGCTACCCCAGAACCCCAAGTCTCTATGCCCGATAAATTTCATGGAGACAGGGCTATGTTCTCTCAGTTCAAAAATTCTTGAAATCTACTTTTCAGTCTAAAACCTAAAACCTACGCAACTGAACGTGTTAAGGTTTTAACGGTCATTTCTTTTCTGCGAGGTGAACCCCGCAAGTGGGCAGACTCATTCTTTGAACAAGATCATCCTATTTTAACATCACTGGAAGACTTCTTCAAGGAAATGGCAATCCTTTATCAAGATATTAACACTCAGCTTACTGCAGAAACTAAAATGAGATCCCTTAAACAAGGGAAAAAGCAGGTGGAAGAATATTTAAGTGAGTTCAAGCAATACAGTAAAGATACTGAGTGGAGCGAAATTGCCCTTAGGAATCAGTATCGTCTAGGTCTAAACGATGCCCTTAAAGATGAACTCGCTCGCACAGAGCTTCCTAGGTCCTTGGAAGGACTAATCACACTCAGCATTCAGATTGATAGAAGGTTGAGAGAACGCAAATCAGAAAAACAAGGTATAGATACTATCACAAGACCCTCTTCTACTTATCAAAAACCTACAGTCACTCAAACCTCAGAACCTATGGATTTGGGATTCACTAGAGGCCCTTTACAACCAGAAGAAAGGAATGGCAGACGCATAAACAACCTCTGCATGTACTGTGCTTCTAATGCACACACTGTAAGAGAGTGTCCTATCTTACAAAGGCAGAAGAAACGTAAGTCCTTCAGAAAAAACACATGCTTAACCACTAATGTTAACAGAGAACAGTTAAAATCTAAAGCGCCAGTACAGGCAAAATATACCCAAGAAAAAGAGAGCATGCAATTTAGTGTTTAAATAAAAAAATAATTTATTCTTCAACAAATGTCACAAAAAGAACCTAAAAAAAAAAAAAAAAATATGTATAACATGAGATGAAAATCTCCTAGGTATAAAAGCGGATCTCCTAGTGTGCATCAATTGGAAGAAAAGAAAGGATCAGCTGTAGAGCCGGCACCCCACAGCTCAAACCAGACACTCCCATAATACTAAGCTAATCAGTGCCCTAACCGGTATAGGTGATAACTGAGCAAGAGACAGAAGTGTTTGTAGCTGGGGTTTACAGCGTGGCTTCAAGATCAGCAAAAACAGTTACACTGCTTGTCTTATTTTGGAGGCATTTTCTTCTAAAAGGTGACATCGGACAAAGAAGACAGCTCATTCCATTCTAAGAGCTGAACTTAAAAGGATCACTTTAACAGGTACCTGTAGTTTCTAGTGGATCCATTTGAGCACTAAAAAACACTGTGCTACACTAAAGGAATCACGGATACCAGTAAATCACTCATATTCATCTGCACCTTTGTGGACATTTTACTGATATGCTGACTTAGCCATATTTAACGGAAGCTATTTGGTTTATGCACTTAGTGCACATACTCTTAGATTATCAGTAGATAATTTGATGATAGATATTGTGTTACAAATTGCTTGATATTCTGATACTTACAGTTCTAGTTGCTTACATTAGTAACCTACAATATATGTGTAATTTTCCTTGTGTAAATGCTTTTATAGACTACTCACATTTTAATAGAGATTGGCCAATCACATATTTTATTGTCTGAATTCTTGTATAAGGTTTAATTTATACCTAGGAGATTTTCATCTCATGTTATACATATTTTTTTTTTTATTTTTTTTTTAGGTTCTTTTTGTGACATTTGTTGAAGAATAAATTATTTTTTTATTTAAACACTAAATTGCATGCTCTCTTTTTCTTGGGTATATTTTGCCTGTACTGGCGCTTTAGATTTTAACTGTTCTCTGTTGTCCTTTCCCCTGGGGATTTAGGAGAAATATCCCCTTAAATCTTAAAGCATATATACCCTAACCTTTGCGCAGTCTGTATAACCTTTTGTAGATTAACCACTAATGTTAACCAAGTTGCTTACTGCTCTTTATCTCTTACCTTACAGTGGGATCTACACCAGCAAATCAGTGAAGCCATCATCGATTCTGGGGCACATTCTTCGTATATTGATTCTGTTTTTGTCACTGTAAATAAAATACCCACTGTGTTGAAAGCAAGACCTGTGTCCATTAGAGTTATTGATGGTAATACAATTAGTTCCGGTCCTATTACACACCAAACTATTCCCATCAAGGTTTCCACGTCAAGTGCACACATTGAATTCATATCCTTTGATGTGATAAATTCTCCCATGTTTCCCCTGGTGCTTGGTCTACAATGGTTACAGATGCATCAACCCACCATACATTGGGATCGCCTCGAAGTCGAATTCCTCTCAGACTATTGCAAGAACACCTGTTTTCATCACTCCTTGATCTGTTCTATAAATTCTACCGGAAGAACTATTCCTTCTGACTACCAAGATTTTCAAGATGTATTCAGTGAAAAGGAAGCAGAGTCCCTTCCTCCACATCGTCCGTACGACTGTCCTATTCAACTACTTCCAGGTGCTTCCATCCCTTACGGGCACATATACCCTCTATCACAACCTGAATTAGATCACCTCAAAACTTACCTTTCAGAGAATTTAAGGAAAGGATTTATACAACCCTCTTCTTCCCCTGCTGGGGCCGGCATTTTCTTCGTCAGAAATAAGGACAACTCTCTACGCCCTATAATTGATTATAGGGAACTTAATAAACGGACAGTCAAGAACCGTTATCCCTTACCTCTGATTCCCGAACTCATCGAACGTCTCAGTCAAGCCACCATATACACTAAATTAGACCTACGTGGAGCCTATAATCTCGTCAGGATCCGAAAAGGAGACAAGTGGCTCACCACCTTTAGAACAAGATATGGGCTCTACAAGTATAAGGTGATGCCTTTCGGGCTCTGTAATGCCCCGGCAACATTCCAATATCTAATAAACGATATATTCCGTGATCTCCTTGACATCTGTGTAGTCGTATACTTGGACGACATTCTGATATACTCTAAGAACATCATCGAACATATAAAACACGTCCGTTGGGTGCTCTCTCGCCTTAGACAACACCGACTTTTTGCCAAATTGGAAAAATGCATCTTCCATACCTCTGTTATCACATTCCTGGGTTATACTATCACTCCCACAGGAATTCAGATGGATGACTCAAAGGTGCAAACTATTAAAAAATGGCCCATACCTTCCTCCAAAAAGGACCTGCAAAAATTCCTTGGATTCTCCAATTACTATAGGAAATTCATCAAGAATTATTCCTCTCTTACTAAGCCTTTAACTTCTCTTACAAGCGTCAATGCTACCTTCCATTGGACATCTCAAACACAGGCTATTTTCGAACACCTTAAGGATGTTTTCACTAAAGCACCGATTCTTAAGTTCCCAGACCCTGATGCCCATTATGTACTTGAAGTTGACGCCTCCAACTACGCTCTAGGGTCCATTTTGTCTCAACGTAAAACTCCAGAAGATCCACTCCACCCTGTTGCCTTCTTTTCACGAGTAATGACACCAGCCGAATATAACTACCCTGTAGGCGAAAAGGAGTTGTTAGTGATTAAGGTCTCATTAGAACACTGGAGACATCTCCTAGAGGGCAGTAAGTTTCCGATCCTAATATATACGGACCACAAAAACCTGGAATACCTTCTGACTAACCGAACATTATCCTCTAGACAGCTAAGATGGAGTTTATTCCTATCAAGGTTTGATTTCCATATAACGTACAGACCAGGGAGTAAGAACGGGAAAGCGCATGCCTTGTCCAGAAAAGATACCAATCCTCATTATTTCGATACTCCCGGTACAGTCATTCCAGCTGAGCATATCATTACACTATCTCCTACTTACCCTGAAGTCCTTAAACTCCTTCAACAGAAAGATACTTCCATTCCTAAGCTTACACTCACACTGGGACAAGATGGTCTCTATTACCACCAAGGACGTCTTTATGTACCACCTACCCTTCGAGACAATTTGTTAAAAGAACATCATGACTCACCGATGGCAGGACATCTTGGAATCCACAAAACCTTTGATCTTCTCTCACTTACCTACTGGTGGCCTGCTATCAGAACTTCTGTGCAAAGATATGTTCAATCTTGCCACATATGTACCGTTTCCAAGACTGAAAAAAGACCTCCTTTTGGACTACTCCTACCATTACAGATACCTGACCGACCGTGGCAAACCATAGGAATGGATTTCATCGTCGAACTTCCATTGTCACTTGGTTACAATACCATACTTGTCGTTGTTGATCATCTTACCAAGATGGCCCATTTCCTACCATACCATAAGCTCCCAACTTCATCAGAACTTGCAGTCCTTTTCTTGAACAACATCGTCAAATTACACGGACTCCCAGATTCCATTGTAACTGACAGAGGTAGTCAATTCACCTCTCGTTTTTGGAAAAAATTATGTGACACTATGCAAGTAGAATTCCGATTTTCCTCCTCATTCCACCCCCAATCAAATGGCCAAACGGAGAGAATAAATCAATGGCTCGAACAGTATATTCGCTCTTATTGTTCCAACCAACAAGACCAGTGGGCTACTACCCTTGCTATGGCTGAATATGCATACAACAATTCTACAAGTTCCACTACTTCCAAGACACCATTTTTTGCAAATTATGCTTTCCACCCTTCCTTCCAACTTCACCCTCGGACAGATTCAAACTGTCCCAAGGTTGATGACCTCACTAAGGACCTCCAAGATCTTTTTAAAGAACTCAAGGGGCATATAGCTGATGCTCAGGCTCATCAGAGACGTTACTATAACCTCCGAAGACGTAAACCACCTTCCTATAAAATAGGTGATCTGGTCTGGCTGTCGACCAAGAATATCAAACTGAAAACCCCAAGCAAGAAACTTAGTGCTGTCTTCATTGGTCCCTATCCTATCACAAAGATTGTGAACCAAAATGCTGTTACTTTGGACCTGCCTTCTAGTTTTCGACTTCATCCCACCTTCCACGTCTCTTTATTAAAACCTCATTGTGAAACTAGACAGGTGACCAGCCAGATTCCTCCTCTGTTCTTACAGGATTCGGACACGGAATACGAAGTTGATGCCATCCTGGACTCCCGTATTTACCGTGGATCTCTTCAATACTTAATCCGTTGGAAGGGATTCTCTGAGGAGAATGACTCTTGGGAACCTTCCTCGAATGTCCATGCTCCCAGATTGGTCTCCCTATTTCACAGGAGGAATCCCGAACGACCTAGATTTGTAGCTGCGGGGCACCTACCCTGAGGTGGGGGGTATGTCATGGATTTCCCTTACTTCCTTCTGTCCCTTTAATTTTACCTGTGCTCACACCTAGCAAGGTTATTTAAAGCCTGGACACGCCTCCCTCCCTCCTTCAGTATTGTTTCCAGTTTAGCATACAGTTTCACAGACCTGCCACAGGGACTTACCTCTCTCTGTTCAAGTCTACCTATCTTAAGATATTAAAGCCTTTCCTAATACGGAGCCTACCTGAGCTACTGAAAGAGACTTATATGCTAAGTCTGAACTGTTCCTAATCCGGATTAACAAACACCGCTGCTGCATTGTTTTCCTGCTTTAATTGCCTCTTGCAGATCGAGTGTCTCTCATACTGCAACTGCGGTCTCATCCGTTATTCAGCTTGTGAACTTTTGTGACCTTGTACAGACGCTTTTACTTTTACTGAACCCCACTCACAGGATACTTCCTCTCATTCCTCTTCACACGCTTCAGGAGTAGCGTGATAAACAACAGACTGAACCGCTTGTGAGTATCGCTACAGCACAGCACACAACCGGACTCCACCCATCTGCCTGTCAGCTCTCACAAACAGTGCAGCTCTCAGTGTGAATCCACCTCAATAGACTAACAGCGTGCAGCATCTGTACACACCTAAGGCTCTCCCTGTGTACTCAGTGACTCTCAGGAAAGGAGTATCCCATCCAAGGAGCGATTGGTTAACAACTGCTGTGCAACCTGACTCAGAAATACTGATCAGGAATTCTATTCAAATAGTAACTTCAGCTGCCATACAGACAGATACATTGTAACTTCCTCACTGTATCTTAAAGTAAGGCATACAATCCTATTATTTCCGCAGTTGTGATCCACAACCTTAACCAGCTTATTACACTGTTTCACATGCACTCATTCACTCCACATCACCATAATGTTATACACTTATGCTTTCATTCTGCACCACTCGTAATTTTGCTAACATTATTTTTTGTCTGCTCTTGTCTGTACAACCTGTGTTTCACTGATACTTCCCCTTTTTTTCTGACCACAACGTTCAGCTAAAGACATATGTCTGACCACAACGCTCAGCTAAAGACACATGACCCATATGTTGTATGCATTATCCTCTGTAGCCACAAACGCTAATTTTCCTGTCACCCTCCTCCAATACATATCATGTTATGTCATGTCATGCCATATTATGCTAAGTACCAAATAGAGTTATGGGGCTATAAGGTGATTTGCTCAGCCAATAGTAATTTGTTACGTATGGGATGCCTACGTGTACCCATGGCTATATAACCCAGTGTTGTATCCATAATAAATGAGCATTTACTAATGACAACCTGTCTGGTGTGTTATTTCTGTAATTGTTCCCGGAATTGTTCCCGGAATTCCGAAGATCCTTGTTTTTCCAAGACTCAGCATCCAAGAATTTCCCTGGGAAAATCCCTTATCTCTACAATCTGGTGTCAGAAGTGGACTGTGGCTCAGCGCTCCCAAGGGGGTAAGTGATTTTGTCTATAAATTGTGACTTCATTTTTACCCTGTTGGGGGCCTATTAAAGCCCATCTACTTATATAGGGGATTAGTCTTGTGGTAGACCCTGGGGTGGGTAAAGTGTCTATGGGAGACCTCCGGAGTTATAGTAACGGTATAATTTGGCCCCCTGAAGTCTTGGCTAAACCAGTATCTTACTGCTTGCTATTTGTGTTATATGCTGCTTGCTATTTGTGTTATATGTTTTTCTTGTCTCATTGTTGCTATTCTATTATAAGTACATATAGACGCAGGTGTAAGACGCCCCATTCACTATGTGGATGATAGCAAGTGACACCTATGTCTGATGTTCACTATGGCTTACTATTGTAACTGCTGTGTTATTTGTGCTGTATATATTGTACTCTTTATTGCTATTCTATTATAAGGACATAGAGACACACTAGGTAAAACCTGTGTCCTATGTTCACTATCGCATACTATTTCTTGTTGTATATGTATTGTATATTTTTTTGCTGCTACTCTATTATAAGGACATAAGGACTTAGATGCAAGACGCCCCATTTACCGTGTTGAAGGGAAACCTAATGATACACGGATAGATGATAGCAAGTGGTGTCTGAGTCCTGTGTCTACTATCGCATGAGCTAGTGGAGACAACGTGTAACTTTAAGGTGTCACATTCGTCCTATCTATCTATCAGTTTTGTCAAATACAGTTAACCCTGTATGGCACAGCTGTTGTTAGTGATTCCCAGTGACATAGCTGCAGCTTGTCTCCAGTAGACGCTAAATCCTTTTGACTGTGTGTAAAAAATAATATTATTGGCAAGGGATCATGGGGACTAGTTAGAATAAGCAAATCCCGGGAGAGACATGTAAAGAATATGTGGCCAGGCAGGAAGATATAGGGTGGGCTATGGTGGACCCCTTTGTGGATAACGTTGTCGGTTGGACAGAGTCATTAGACCCCAGCACTGCATTTCCAAGGGATGGTGACAATTGTAAATTTCATAAGGACATGATAAAGGGTTTATGCTTAGGGGATGAGAAAGCATTTAACTGGTATACAGGGGATCCCAATTGGGATATGAAGTATATATGAGCACATCAGCCCAATATTGGTTAAAATATTGTGATGGATATAAATCCACCAGCAATAAGAAACACAAAATAGACAAATCTAAACCCCCAATCTATCGCCCCCCCCACAATCTACCCGAAACACATCCCAAATACTATGCCCACTGCCCCAGACCCATTATCCCCACCCCCACTATATACGGGATTATATCCCAGTATTCCTAAACATAAGGACGATGATATAATTGTGGCTTATACTACAACTAGACCACATCCCCTTAATCAAAATGTACCCCCCCCTTAATCAAAACCCACAAGGGGCCGAGGAACCTGATGATGTAAAAGTCCAGGAACCTCCTAAAAATGATCCAGAGCCTGAACCCCAAGTATTAGTCCATGGGGTCGACACACCCGAGTCTCCGGACGTATCTGTCCGTGACAGACCATCCCGAAAACGACAACCTATACAGAGATTCACAAGCGCAAACTGGGGAGACCCCCGGTTTAGTCCCGGTATCAGTACTTCAAGTACTATGCCTGCCATATTTAATTTCTGGGGACCAAATGATTATTAAACCCCTTACGGCAGGCGAATTAAGTGATATTACTAAAGACTGTCCCTTTAAGACAGTCTGCTGCCGGTATCCTTCACCTTAAACGATATTTACAGGGAGCTATGTATACCCAGACTGACATTAGAATGATAGTTGATAAATTGCATAATTATCATGAACATGATGAATGGCTTTGGTCTAATGTTCCTATGATTGACCAAAATGACGCCAGTACTTCAGTTACCTCATATGGTCTAGCAAACCCCGATACTAGGGCGACCATGTGGCTTGAACTAGAATGTGAAATACTACGTTGTAGTAAGACCGGACAATCCATGAGTGCAGTGTTAGCATGTAAACAGAAGCTCTGTGAGGCAATTTTAGACTTTGTTAAAAGATTCTTTAAATGTTGGGCAGAGGAAGGAGGCTTATCCTCCGGAGCTGACATGGCTGTATTAAAGAATCAGAATATGTTAGGATGTATGACAGCCTCTGACAGCCTTTTGGTAAAACAACTTATACCCGACTGGCCCACAATGACATCTATTGAATCCCGTCACGCTGCGGGATGTTTTGACAAGGGCGCATATGTTCAGTTTAATGACAATACACTCCCACCACAACGTAACAGACAAAGAGGGCCCAGAGGTAGTCAGGACGACCGTAACATTTGTTTTAATTGCTGAGGCACAGGACATTGGAAGAAATGAATGCCCCCACCTGCCCTGTAGGGGCTGGGTTAACTCCCACCCCAGAGACAATAGCCGACCGCATTCACCCCTGGACATGACAACCGACCTCCACAACACAGAATACAATGGCCATAGGGAGGCCTGGAGGGAGGTACCCTACTCTTACCCAAGGTTATATCACATTACTATTGTGAACCCTGTGTTACCCTTAACATAGAAGGCACCGAATTACGATTCCTCGTGGATACGGGAGCAACTTACTCCACTATCATGGGTGATTCGTATGATGGACCCTTGCAGGAGTCTGGACCCTCTATGGGAATCTCTGGTGTGCCCACTCCCACCTTCCGCACCCCACTCCTCACTGTCCAAATCCCAGACTCTCCCAACTGTCCCACTCGTTCCACATCATCCAGGTTGCCCATTCAATCTCCTGGGTCAAGATTTGATGGGTAAGCTGGGAATAATGATGACTATATCCCGGAACGGAGCCATGACTGCCGACTTTGACCTCAGTGAATCTGGCAAATCGCCCCGAGATTCACTTTCGTCTGAGACGGCCCAGTTGATTGATAAACTAAACCACATTATCGACTATAACCTACCCTCATCCACAAATTTGAACACTATCTTTGACCGTGTTCCTCATACCCTATGGTCCACCGGTCCTTATGACACGGGGACCATTGACTGCACCCCATATACGGCATCTTTGCATGAAGACTGTTCCCCAGTTTTCATCAAACAATTACCTATTAGTGACAACAAACTAGACGGCATAGACCCCATGATTAAAACATTTCTAGAGAAGGGTATTCTCAAGTATACCGTCTCTCTTTATAACATCCCCATTAACCCCCTGCCTAAGCCGGCCAGTGGTTACTGTTTTATTAAAGACCTAAGGTTCGTGAATAAACTAATCATCCCTCTCCCTCCCCTAGTCCCAGACGTGACCGCGCAGGGTATGCCTTCATGTCTGCGATCCCTCGCAGCGTGTGCCATGGCCGTTGAGATGTGCGAACCTATTACACTGGGACACCCCCTCATCCTCCATTGCACCTCCTTAACAACCTCCAGACACAACACATGACTGCCCAAAGACTTAGTGGTTATGAAATACTGGTTACCAGTACTTCTGAGCTAACCATTAAGTACTGTGCAACTAACTCAGGCCCTGCTTCAATACTTAAGGCCCTGTTATCCTCTGATGTACCACAATCTGACCTCCCCCTTCATGACTGTATTGCACTCATCCACTCTAGCACAACCCCCCGTCCTGATCTTCGGGACACCCCTGTTCCAGGGGCCCCTGACGTTTTTGTAGACGGGTCATTTAGCCGTCCAGACGACCACACATATCTTTCAGGGTACGCAGTAGTCCAACTTCTCGACATTATACTTGAGTCCGGTCCTGTCATGCATAACTCCGCCCAGGCAGCTGAACTAATAGCTCTCACTCGTGCCTGTGAACTGTTTGCTGCTACAGTTACATTACATGTGCAATCTTACATTGACCGTTGCATCACCTGTCTCCAAACCAAACACAACAACAAACCCGGAAAACATGACCACCTAACACCACCAGCTGCACCCTTCGCCCTGCCTTTGTTAGCAAGGTATTGCAGGAACTGGTATCTCACCTACAGATAAAATGGAAGTTTCACATACCATATCACCCCCAGAGTTCAGGGGTGGTAGAAAGAATGAACCAGATCATTAAGAAAAAACTCGGGAGGGAATTGGGTCAAATGGCGGGATCATCTACCTGCAGTATTAGCTGAAGTATGGATGTCCCCAAGCAAATCCACTCAGCTGTCCCCTTTTGAGATTTTAATGGGTCGACCGTTCCCCACCCCCTGGGCCAGGACCCCACACATATTCACTGGTGATTTAGACTTCATTAGAGAACGATATCTACATTAACTAATCTCTGTTTTGAATGACAACTATGGTGATGTGGCTTCTCGTTTTCCTCTTCCCTCACAGGAACCAAACCACCGCTTCAAGGCCGGAGACACAGTGTGCATCAGACAGCTGAATAAAGCAAAGAAAGGAGGATTTCCATACGGCCCACCCACCAAAGTCGTGGCCGTCACCCGTACTGCTGTCCTCACAGCCCAGGAGCCCATCTGGATCCATGCATCTAGGGTAAAGCTCTGTCCAAAGAGGGGTGAAGCTGGCTGTCTAGTCCCTTCTGAAACATCTATACCGCCCATACAGGACGACCCAGGATAACAGTTGTGCCTAAAGAGGGGTGAAGTGTTCACAAAGTCCCTTCTGTAACACCTATATCATCCTCAGCTACCAGTCCAGAGAGGGGTGAAGTTAGTTGCATAGTCCCTTCTGTAACATTTATATCCACAGCACCATGATCACCATTCAGGGTTCTCCCTGCCTGGTGTACCTCTTCCTCCTCTCCTCAGTGCTCTTGGTTGCAGTGCCAGCATGGATAATAGCCTTCTGCCATTATGAAACGCTGGATGAACAATATATTATTGCCCCTGCTTGCAGCTACTTTGCCCCCCCCCGACTCACCGACGGAACAAAAGAGAACAAAGCATGAGCCATCCCACGGCCTTCGCAGGTTCAGGGCACAGGACAAGGACTCTCCACAAGTGACCATTACAAACTTAACAACCCCCCCAGCACCACCCATTCCAGCTCTCCGTAGGACCCGGAGATCATCCCTTATTAAGATGACCACGTACCTTACCACGGCAACCTCACAAGTGGCCATTACACAAACCACAACACAACCTTTCCTTACAACATTTTGGTATAATTCCTCCAATACTCATGTCGCCACCTTCACCTTTGACTTTTGTGACATTATTGTTTCATGCTCCCCTGTACCGTGGCAATGTCACCTATCCGATCACATTCCAACCAGGTCTATCTATATTTGTGTGGAGGATAACTATTGGGGAAAGAACTGTAAACATTGGGGATCGGTGGGATGGAATACGGGCCTGGGCCCTAACTGGGGATACAAGCCCAAAAATGCATTAGACAGGAAGGATAAAAATGGCAAATCCTTAATTGATAGGATGTCTCTCTTTAAGTCTGGGTCCTGCCTTAGTTCAGGCCGCTCCGGCTTTAGTATGAGACTAACCTTGACCATTGAAAACCCCAGTCCAAACGATAGTGGCTCTTATATTCTCTCCATATGGGTAAGTGGTGGCACAAGCTCCCCCAAGGATAAATTTCATATCAAAGATATGGTTAATTCCTCTGAATGGGCCAAAATTGCCTCTGCACTTAACGACAAAACCCCAACTAAACCCCAGTCCCAATCACAAACTATGGTTGCTATGACTGATCCCTCACCAAGGGATACTATGTCTACCGAAACAGGTTATTCAGATATTAATTTATAGTTAGAATGGATGACCTTCTCAGCCAAGCAATATAATAAATCCAACTGTTATGTCTGTGGTAAGCCCCCCCCCCTTAGGTACTGTCCCCTTTAACATCCCCAGTAGTGCTGAGTCCTGTTTTCTCAGCCTTTATACCAATGCCTTTGTCAATCAGACAGCCTGTACCACCTGGAAAAAGGAATACCCCACCCTTACAAAAAACCCACACCCTGGTGAGGGCATTACTATATATCCTGTAAGCTACACTTGCTATAGGGGCAAAGGTGAGGGTAGATTCCTAGGTAACTTCACATCTAATTACTGCTCTAAGTATAGTAATCTCACCACCCAAAATCACACTCAGTGCTTAGGTGACATATATTGGATTTGCGGGGATATGAAAATCCATGCTAGGTTAGAGGGACAGTGGTCTGGGGAATGTGCTTTAGCAAAAGTTATTATGCCTCTCCATATTTTAGGTGAAAATAACACATATACACACACACTCACCCAACCTCCTCTCGCCGTACACGGCGAGAGGCTATCCCAGATGAATTTAAGGCCCGTGACCAGGTCAAAGCTGGCTTTGAATCCATCTTTCCCATCATAACCGTCAATAAGAACGTTAACTGGATCAATTATATATTTTATAATCAACAGCGTTTTGTTAACTACACCAGAGATGCCCTTAAGGGTATTGCTGAACAACTTGGCCCAACCTCTTACATGACATTCCAAAACAGCATGGCTCTAGATATGCTCTTAGCAGAGAAAGGGGGGTTTGTAAAGTCATTGACGCCCAAACTGGTGGGTCCTGCTGTATGTTTATCCCTGACAATACAGGCCCCACAGGGAAAGTCACGCTTGCTATTAAGAAATTAGAAGAATTATCCGTTAAAGAAAAACTCTGGCATTGATAACCCCTGGGATAAATTATTCACTGGTTTAGGTCTTTTAGATTGGCTCAAAAATATTGGTACCATTATTGTTTTTATTGCTCTCTTTATCCTTTTCTGTTATTGTGGTTTTAAAATATTTGTTTCATGCATTGCTAAATGTGCTGCAACCCCTGCTGCTTCTAATCCCCATTGTCCACAATACCTGTACATTCACCCTTCCACACATTCCTCTGCCCCATACCTCCATGTCCCACTCCATCCCAGACACTAGTCCTAAGGTAGTCATTGTTATGACTAAAGAGGGGAATTTTCAGGTAATATTACCTGTTTCACATACACTCATTCACCATAATGTTATACACTTATGCTTTCATTCTGCACCACTCGTAATTTTGCTAACATTATTTTTTGTCTGCTCTTGTCTGTACAACCTGTGTTTCACTGATACTTCCCCTTTTTTTCTGACCACAACATTCAGCTAAAGACATATGTCTGACCACAACGCTCAGCTAAAGACACATGACCCATATGTTGTATGCATTATCCTCTGTAACCACAAACGTTCATTTTCCTGTCACCCTCCTCCAATACATATCATGTTATGTCATGTCATGCCATATTATGCTAAGTACCAAATAGAGTTATGGGGCTATAAGGTGATTTGCTCAGCCAATAGTAATTTGTTACGTATGGGATGCCTACGTGTACCCATGGCTATATAACCCAGTGTTGTATCCATAATAAATGAGGGTTTACTAATGACAACCTGTCTGGTGTGTTATTTCTGTAATTGTTCCCGGAATTCCGAAGATCCTTGTTTTTCCAAGACTCAGCATCCAAGAATTTCCCTGGGAAAATCCCTTATCTCTACAAAGCATTACGCACTGGGAACTTCGTGTGCCTTTCGGCACTTATGCCGCAACTTCGCGGGGCCTCACCCAGCTGAAGATTGCGTTAAAAAGGTTGAGAAACAGGAAAGGGCAAGACCAAGAGGCACTGCTGCAAGTAAGGGGGGACACTCCGCTGAGGGTGGCCGCAATTAGACCATGGATCACTGTAACGCTTGTTATACTCTTTTGTAACAAGTGTATCTTAAAGTTATTTAGCTCTTTTGTATACAGTACCCAAAAGTCACTGACAACTCCGGGTAAAGGCACTGTGAGCAAAATTAATGGACAGTAGATTAGGAAACAGTTAAACTGTTTATTGTGATAATTGTGTCTCCCAGAGAAACTTTGTTCCTGCACTGCAGAGTCTGGCTATAATGATTTATACTTGGTAAATTCTTTAGGAATGTCTGCTGTAGTATATCAAGAGATCAGAGTTTTGTTTGTAGTCTTCACACACACACACACTCGGATAACACATTCATAAAGAGAATCACTCAATAGCAACTGGGAGCCAGATATAAGAAGTTACGATAAACAGTTATGCAACCTGTTAGTACTGACTACTCGACGAAATACACAGGAACCCACTGGTAATGAATGGCTGATATATTTCTGTTCTTATACATGAAATTCGCCAAGACAGGATAATATAATAACAGTCTGGTTGGTACCTGAATCCTCTGTGAAGTGTTACTTGTTTTGCGCTGCAGCGAGTGTGTGCGTGACTCACTACCGGTCCTGCGGTAAGCTGTGTCCTCGATGCTGTAACAAAGCAGACAGCTGACTCCTGTCAGCGTGAAGGTATTAGGAGGAAGTTGTTAACCACAAAGTTCCGTGGGGGAAAATGACCTGTTGTTTTGTCAAAGAAAAGGGTAGTACACAAATTAGTAGCGTAGCTGTAAAATAGATTAGCTTCAGTAAGTAGAATACTGTGATCGTAGTCAAAAGGAGCCAGAAGGTAGAGCTTGATCAGCAAAGCTGTGAAGCACGAGTCCTTCAATATTCAGGCAAGGAAGTGGGAGAACAGGAAGCCTTATAAAGGGTCAGAGGTTAGGAAAGGGATATACCTTAAAGGTATATCACATACCCCCCCTTCAAGGACCCCCGTATCCATACCTAAGAAGGTTTAGCAGGGTATCTTCGGTGGAAGGCTGCCTGAAGCAGAGGTGCATGAACATCTGCGTGTGACACCCAGGAATTCTCTACCCCATAGCCTTTCCACTAGACCAAATACTGAAGAGATCCTCTCCTTACCCGGGAATCAAGTATGCGTTCAACTTCGAATTCAGGTTCATCACAGAGAACTATGGGTGGAGGTGGCATGTTCTGAGGGACAGAGTTATAAGGTTTCAGTAATGACACATGAAAAACTGGATGCAACCTACAGTCTGTAAGTAGTTGCAACTTAACAGCATTTGGATTGATTATGGAAATGATGGGGTATGGCCCTATGTATTGATTAGCCAATTTTTTACTGGGGAGTTGAAGTTTCAGATGCTTGGTGGAGACAAGAACTAAATCACCAATTTTGTAGGATGGAGTTGGAGAATGATGTTGATCATAGTATTTCTTCTGGTGGTCCTTTGCTTCAGTTAAGTGGAGTTTTATTATTTCTAATCTGTTTTTTAGAGTTGAGGAGAAATCAGATACACTTGGACAGGTTGTAGTGGTATGTGATATGGCTATAGTAGAGGGATGATAGCCATAAGTGGCAAAAAAGATGTCATCTTAGTGGATGATGACATTGAATTGTTGTAAGAGAATTCCGCCATGGGGAGATATTCTATCCAGTCATCCTGTAGATGGGTGAGATAACATCTTAGGAATTGCTCCAGAGTCTGGTTTAAGCGTTCAGTCAAACCATTGGTTTGAGGATGAAAAGATGTTGAGTAGCGTGTGTCTATCTGCAGAAGTTTACACAAGGATCTCCAAAGGGCAGAGGTAAATTGTGTACCCCTGTCTGTAATGGTGGTAGTCGGTATGCCATGTAAACGTATGATGTTATCTAGGAAAACTTTAGCTGTGGTCATAGCAGTAGGTAACCTCTTGAGGGGTATGAAATGCGCTAGTTTTGTTAGGTGATCAATAACCACTAATATAGTGTTAAACTGTTGAGATGCTGGTAAAGCTACTATGAAGTCCATTTATATGGTGGACCATGGCACATTCGGTATTGGTAGCGGTTTGAGATAACCTATCTTTTTTTGTGTACTATCTTGTTTCTTGCACAAGTGTCACAAGTCTTTACATGAGTAATTATGGATTGCTCCATATGGGGCCACCAAAAGAATCGTTTAACTAATTCAGTGGTCTTTTGTATGCCTTTGTGTCCTGCTAATACATTGTCGTGATGATGTCGTAAGATAGAGTGTCTTAGGGACATACATTTTATTGTTGTGTAGGAGGAGTCCCGTATTTTTATCTTTCACACAATCTTTAGGCAAGTCTTTTTCTTTGTTAACCTCGACGACGATCTCTGTTTCCAAAGATGTGAGGGATCCTAAGAATTTTTCTTGAGGAATAATTGGGTTTAGAGTCTCCAAATTTAGTTTGTTATCAGAAATTCTGGATAAAGCATCAGCTTTAAGATTTGAGTTACCGGGTCTGTATGTGATTAAGAAATAAAACCTATCTAGAAATAGCGACCATCTAACTTGACGGGCCGACAAGGTTTTGTTCTTTTTAAGGTATTTGAGATTCTTGTGGTCGGTGAATATTAGAAATGGTTCTGTATACCCTTCCAAAAGATGCCTCCAATGCTCTAGAGAACTTTTGATCACTAAAAGTTCTTTATCGCCAACATTGTAATTTATTTCAGCTGGAAGTAATGATCTGGAGTAGAATGCTATGGGATGCAGTTCTTGTGTTTTCTTACTTTTTTGAGATAATACTGCTCTGATTCCGAAATTGGAAGCATCTACTTCTAATATAAATTGAGAACTGTAATCAGGAAGTGTTAGAATAGGTGCAGTAGTGAAGAGATGTTTTAAATTGTTGAAAGCCTCTTGGGCTTCTTTGTTCCATTTGTAATTGAATTTTTTTCTGGTAAGCATCGTGAGTGGCCTTACTATGACAGATTTTTTTTTAATACATTTTCTATAAAAGTTCGAGAACCCCAAAAACCTCTGGAGTGCTTGAACGGTCTTGGGTTGTGGCCAATTACTTATAGTAGTAATCTTGTCTGGATCCATTTGGATTTTATTTGGTGATATTACATATCCGAGGAATTTTATCTCTTGTACATGAAAACTGCATTTTTACATTTTTGCAAACAATCTGTGTTCCCGTAATCGGGTCAAGACCCACCTAACATGTTTCTCATGTTATTGCAGGGTTTTAGACTACACCAGGATGTCATCTAAATAAATGATGACGCAAATATCTGTGAGGTCATGAAAGATCTCATTAATAAAATATTGGAAAGTTGCCGGGGCATTGGTTAGTCCAAACGGCATCACGTTATATTGGAATAAGCCATAGCGTGTCCTGAAGGCTGTTTTCCATTCATCCCCTTTTTTAATGCAAATTAAATTATAGGCCCCTTTAAGATCCAATTTAGTATAAATAGTGGTGTTTGTGAGTCTTTCTATTAACTCTGGTATCAGGGGTAACGGATAGCGATTTTTTACAGTTATTGCATTAAGGGCTCTGTAGTCTATTATCGGTCGTAGTGATTGATCCTTATTTTTTACAAAAAAAATACCAGCAGCTGCTGGTGATGTGGAATGTGAAATAAAGCCTTTCCTTAGGTTTTCATCTAGATATGTGCGTAGGTGATTGAGTTCATTTTGGGTTAGTGGATATATTTTCCCATAGGGGATTTGTGAGCCAGGGATTATATCTATGGGACAGTCAAAGAGCCTGTGTGGTGGTAAGCTTTCGGCTTCTTTGAGGTCAAACACATCTACCAAATCAGAATATGCCAAGGGTAAACCAGTCTCAATGCTTGATATGGAACAGTGGGGGTAACAAGTTCTGGAACAATACTCAGAAGTGAGCTGAAGTGTATTATGAGTCCAATCTATGTTTGGGTTATGAGTGTTTAGCCATGAGTATCCTAGTATTACTGAATGTTTGTCAATGGGAATGATATCGTATGTTAGGTATTCAGTGTGTCCTTCTAGTGTTGTTGTAAGAAGTGGTATGGTGGGAATCAAGTGTACACAACAACAATATCTTATGTCTATCATGATTCAGTTAAAGAAGTGCTTCCGGCGGAAGTGGTCACGTGTGCATGCAAGCCGAGACACTCTTGCATTCTCGCTACGCAACTGAGATCCAGGAGCCGTTTTCTCTAGGCGGTGAAAAGAGACACGCCAAGTTACAGCCCCAGGGAGTGAAATCCGGAAACAAGCCAGGTTTGTGGGCGGAAGGCAGCATAGCGGTGACACCACTACGCTGGATAACAGCAATGCCAAACACCCTAGGATTCCCCTCAGGACAACGAGGGTAAGGAGTTCCGGAGCACACCCTGGCTACAGCAAGACACGCTGACATACACAGCTGTCACAGAACATCGGAAAGTTGGCCGGTTCCAACAAAAGGCAGAGTGATTCCGCCGTCAAGCAAAAGAGGAAAGCGGATCAGCAATGCAGGTACACTGTTGCTCGGAGCTGGAAAAGAGCAGGCTTGCTGGCTTGACAGACATGGACATACGCAAAAAGGAAATAAAGATAAGATAAGTACCACGCCTTATTGTTTTTTGAAATATTAAAAGGGGCACTAGGTACCGACGGGGGACACAGGAGGAAAATTCATACTAAAATCAGAGGGGACAAAGAATGAAAGGAGACCTGGGTGTATAATCCCTAGAATAAGCAAGTGGGATTTCCTGCTATATGTAGGGCCTGGGACTAACGACACATAGTTGGAGGGGTAACAGACAAAAGACCCCCTGCCTGTGCTCCCCTTTCTGTTTTCTTCTTCTGACTCTGCGGATACTTCCTACATCTTATTAAACCTATAACAATGGACTCAGCTACTACAAACCTCTTAACATCTATGACTCCTATAATATATAGAGGGGAAAATAGGAACTGATATCAAGTAAAGTCAAACATACATATCAATTAGTAGGATAAAGTGGACAAAAGCCTGGGGTTGTAATAAAGGAGAGGCCTATTAAAATGAAGGACTAACTCAGGCTGATAGCAGAATCCACAGATATAGCTGGTTAAACTGTTACATCAGGAGGATAAGCAGGCTACTTGAACGGGGCATCAGGTTAAGAAATCAAAGAAGTACTTTGGGGCGAGATTTGTAAATCAAACTGATCAGAGTATTAGAAATAGAGCCGTGCTTGTTCTAAGTGGTTAGGAAATCTATTGTATTGTATCTATTGTATATTCCAATGCTCCACCAATGTTAATGTTGAATTTGGGTGTTTATTTCTGCTTTATAGCCAAATTCAGTATTGTATTATAACAACAACGAACCATAGATAAATACAAAGATAGGAAAATAAGGGGTAAAAAGTGACGCATGAAGTGTCTCAATATTTGTATTATGTAAACTGGTAATCGTTGGAGTCTACAGGTTTAAATGTGTAGAGTATGGTATATACTGGTTGTTGTGGAAAACTATATATTGAGCTATTTTTTCTCTTTCTCTCCCTGATAATGTGCTACATTTTTTTACATGCATTTTTTTGACTGTGTTTTATAAAAACCCAAAATCATTTAGAGGATTACTGCAGCTACTGATAGTGGGCAGGGAATAAATAGACAAACGCCGTAAGCCAAAAAGCACTCTCTAGGGGGTAATTTGCTTTAAAGGTAGCTGTTGAAATATTACATTATATAACTGTGATATCCTTTAATGGGACTTTTCTCTTACAGATTCAGTGATGCAAGTCAATGTTAATATAAAGTCTTAATTGATATAGAAGACCCTTTTAGGGAAATCTGAGGATAATAGTGTTAATGCAATTGCATTGTAGAAGTGAAAATTAAGTGGGTAGATAGAGACTTCCTGGTCAAACCTTCTTTTTCTTAGTGGTAACAGAACATTCGAACCTGAGCATTAGCTATAAGAGATTCCTTGTTTAAAGTGAAAATCAATTAACACAACGCACACTATATACTCTTTGAATTTTTTTTTCCCCGTTATATCCACTTAGTAATACACATACAGATATATATATATATACAGGGAGTGCAGAACTATTAGGCAAGTTGTATTTTTGAGGATTAATTTTATTATTGAACAACAACCATGTTCTCAATGAACCCAAAAAACTCATTAATATCAAAGCTGAATAGTTTTGGAAGTAGTTTTTAGTTTGTTTTTAGTTATAGCTATTTTAGGGGGATATCTGTGTGTGCAGGTGACTATTACTGTGCATAATTATTAGGCAACTTAACAAAAAACAAATATATACCCATTTCAATTATTTATTTTTACCAGTGAAACCAATATAACATCTCAACATTCACAAATATACATTTCTGACATTCAAAAACAAAACAAAAACAAATCAGTGACCAATATAGCCACCTTTCTTTGCAAGGTCACTCAAAAGCCTGCCATCCATGGATTCTGTCAGTGTTTTGATCTGTTCACCATCAACATTGTGTGCAGCAGCAACCACAGCCTCCCAGACACTGTTCAGAGAGGTGTACTGTTTTCCCTCCTTGTAAATCTCACATTTGATGATGGACCACAGGTTCTCAATGGGGTTCAGATCAGGTGAACAAGGAGGCCATGTCATTAGATTTTCTTCTTTTATACCCTTTCTTGCCAGCCATGCTGTGGAGTACTTGGACGCGTGTGATGGAGCATTGTCCTGCATGAAAATCATGTTTTTCTTGAAGGATGCAGACTTCTTCCTGTACCACTGCTTGAAGAAGGTGTCTTCCAGAAACTGGCAGTAGGACTGGGAGTTGAGCTTGACTCCATCCTCAACCCGAAAAGGCCCCACAAGCTCATCTTTGATGATACCAGCCCAAACCAGTACTCCACCTCCACCTTGCTGGCATCTGAGTCGGACTGGAGCTCTCTGCCCTTTACCAATCCAGCCACGGGCCCATCCATCTGGCCCATCAAGACTCACTCTCATTTCATCAGTCCATAAAACCTTAGAAAAATCAGTCTTGAGATATTTCTTGGCCCAGTCTTGACGTTTCAGCTTGTGTGTCTTGTTCAGTGGTGGTCGTCTTTCAGCCTTTCTTACCTTGGCCATGTCTCTGAGTATTGCACACCTTGTGCTTTTGGGCACTCCAGTGATGTTGCAGCTCTGAAATATGGCCAAACTGGTGGCAAGTGGCATCTTGGCAGCTGCACGCTTGACTTTTCTCAGTTCATGGGCAGTTATTTTGCGCCTTGGTTTTTCCACACGCTTCTTGCGACCCTGTTGACTATTTTGAATGAAACGCTTGATTGTTCGATGATCACGCTTCAGAAGCTTTGCAATTTTAAGAGTGCTGCATCCCTCTGCAAGATATCTCACTATTTTTGACTTTTCTGAGCCTGTCAAGTCCTTCTTTTGACCCATTTTGCCAAAGGAAAGGAAGTTGCCTAATAATTATGCACACCTGATATAGGGTGTTGATGTCATTAGACCACACCCCTTCTCATTACAGAGATGCACATCACCTAATAAACTCACAGTTGAAACCCTGGATGGGTTGGAGGAAAACACTTCACAGAGCACGAATAATGAAGAACTAATTAGACAACTTAGTGCACTTTTTTCACCAAAATTTGATTTAATTCAAAGCAGTATAAATGAATTATCTAACGAAGTTAAACATTTTGCAACTAGGATCACACATGTGGAACAAAGGGTATCAGACATTGAAGATAGGGAGATACAAAGAGATCAAATAACCCAAAATATGTCAGTACAGGTAGAAGCAATTAAAGCTAAATTGGAAGATCTTGAAAACCGTACTAGACGAAACAACATTAGGCTAATAGGCCTGACAGAAGGGATTGCAGAAAGAGATCTTAAAGAATTTGCGGAGGGCGAATTACTACAGCTACTAAAAATTGATAAAATAGAGACAACAATCAGGGTGGAGAGAATCCACAGAATAGGACCAGCCAGGAAGTCAACAAATGGAGAACATATTAATAGGGCAGTCATTATGAAAGTGTTACATTTCCAAGACAAAATCAAAATATTTAATGCATATAGGAAACTAAACAGTGAATTAATGTTTGAAGGGAAAAAGCTACTATTATTTAACGATTACTCAATTGAAACATCTAATAAAAGGAGGGCTATGGCACCAATTTGTACGAAACTCATACAGGCAGGATGGAAAGCCAGACTGCTATATCCAGCCAAAATAAATTTACAAACCAAAGAAGGAAATAAATTGTTTACAGAGGAAGCAGAAGCTAAAGCATTTTTAGAGGAAAATAAAGATGGAGGTAAATCACATAGAGAAGAAGGAAAATAGACGTAGGGTTATTCAAGAAAGGTTTACTAAATACTGGACCCAACAATATGCTTACCATGTCACGAAGTTCTTACACGATTTATTCAGAAACTCCTGATTAAGAGATGTCGAATCGTCTGACTTTAGTGCTATTGGTAAAAAGTGGATTGAAGGGTTTAAAAAACTAATCTTAGGCTTTTTTTTTATACGCATATAAATAGATTAAAATGTCTTTTAAAATTATATCATGGAACATAGGTGGAATTACATCCCCTATTAAAAGGAAAGCTATAGTAAAACATGCAAGAAAACTGGGTGCTCAGATAATTTTCCTCCAAGAAACACACTTAAAGAATGAGGAAGCAATTAAATTAAAGGGAGGATGGATAAAAGAAGTAATTTTTACCCCATGTTGTAAAAGGAGGAAGGGAGTAGCAATCTTATTTAGCAATACACTAGAGTATTCGATTAATAAAACTATTCTAAACCCAGATGAGAGGTTCATTATTTTATCAATTAGAATTAAAGACAAAGAATATACCTTATGTAATCTTTATGGCCCTAACAATGAAGATCCCGGATTCTGGAAAAAGATAAGGGATCAATTGATTATGTACGCAGACAAACCTATGATAGTAGGAGGAGACTTTAACCTCACACCAAATATAGTTTTAGATAGGCAAAAATAAATAAGACCACAAAATTCCTAGAGTGTGAGAACCAAGGGGAATACACGGCCTAGAAGGAAAAAGGAGAGTACTATACTTAAAAATTTGAAAAAAGATTTGAACATTCAGGATATATGGAGAATACTCAATCCTGATGGAAGGCAATATACATGTCTCTCAAGGTCAATCCATTCCCTATCAAGAATAGATTTTTTTTTAGTATCAGACAATTTGATTAATATAATTCAGGAAGCCAGAATTGAACAGATCACACTTTCTGACCATGCTCCCATAAGTATCAATCTGAACGCTCTTCTAGCAAAGCACCCAGGAGCGTTTTTTTTTCTCCAAAATATCTTTTAAATAATACTAAATTTATAAACTATATAAAAGGAAAATGGGGAGAATATGATAGATTTAATAATATTTATCAAGAGAAAACCAATATTTTTTGGAACACTGCTAAAGCAGTACTCAGGGGGGAATTTATTTCTTTCGTAATCAACCTAAAGAAGAAATTAAACCTTAGGAAACAACAATTAAATAAGACCTTGATTAATGCATACAAAAGATTTCTGGATACTAGAACAAAGGTTAACTGGGAGAAATATATCATGGTGAAACAGAATAGAGATAACCTCATTATGGAGAATGAAGTTAAAGAAGATATGAAAAGATGCTCCAAATTTTACAGATTTGGCAATAGGACGGGCAGATTCTTGGCGCAAATAGTTAATAATCAAAAGAATTCTATATTTCCAAATTGAAAGTAGGGGATAAAGAGATAATTAACCTCAAAGAGATACAAGAAACATTTTATGAATATCTTGTTAAACTATATTCACCTTACTCCATAGATGAGGGAAAAAAAGGCAATTTTGGGAAACAGTAGAGGTTCCAAAGATTGATTTAGAACAATTAAATAAACTCAATGAACATATTTCAGAAGCAGAGGTATCACAAACAATCAAAAGTCTGGCTAACAATAAGGCCGCTGGTCCTGATGGACTACCCTCAGAATTCTATAAAATATTATCAGATGAAGTCACACCTACACTAACACTGCTCCTTAACAAGTTTTGGACAGGACAGCTTATACCTTCAAAAGATTTCAATGAGTCTACAATAATTATTATACTAAAACCAGGTAAAGACCCTCAATTATTAGAATCGTATAGACCAATTTCACTTTTGAATATTGACTATAAAATAATAAAGTATTATAGCCAAAATATTTCAGTCAATATTAGAAGGGTTAGTCCATCAGGACCAAACGGGCTTTATGAAAGGCCGTTCATCTAATATAAACTTGAGGAAATTGTATCTAACTATAGCAGATGTATGGCATAATAAGAAGTATAATAAGGAAATAAGTGAGGTAGACCTAGCTGTAATTGCGCTTGATGCACACAAAGCATTTGATTCTATAGTGTGGGACCACATATTTACAACATTAAGTAAATTTGGATTTAATGGAAATTGTTATAATATGATTGAGTTATTATATAAAAAATCCCAAGCGTCCCTAATAATAAATAAGAGTAAAACAACATGCTTCCCACTATTGAGAGGGACAAGGCAGGGATGCCTAATTTTCAATCTCGCCATGGAACCATTGCTTAAAATACTTAGAACTAGGGTACCAGGAATAAATATTCAGAGTAAAGAAATTAAAATAGCAGCCTATGCAGATGACTTGTTGATTTTTACTAACCACTCCTCAGAAAATTTTAAATTAATATGCCAATTAATAGAGCAGTTTGGATCATTTTCTGGTTACAAAATTAATAAAAACAAATCAGAGATACTATGGATGCATAAACTTAAAGAATCAGATAATCAAACTTTTAAAGAAGTAAAACACTCACTTGTGTATCTTGGAGTAAAGTTTTCAGAGGATCCAGAAGAATTATATACGTTAAATCTGAAAGAAGCGGTTAGGAAATTTGCAGATACCCTTAAGAAGTGGGAAACTCTCCCCCTATCCCTGTATGGTAATTTACTTAAAATGATAGCATTACCTCGGTTACTTTATATTTTTCAAAATATTCCTCTCTTATTAAAAAATATAGAAAAGAAGAAAATAAATTCTTCCATTAAAACATTCTTGTGGGGCAAGAAGAAAGTAAAATTAAATCATAAAAAATTAACTCTACCAAAAAAATTATTGGGAATGGCACTATGGACATAGAGCTATATAACCTAGTGGCAGTAGGAAAGATAGCGATTGATTGGCTGCTAGATATAGGTAATTTCTCTATATTAGAGATTGAGAAGCAGTTAGTTAATCCTTTGTATTTGAAAAACATACTTCATATGGAAATGAATAGATTCCCCCTTTATTTTAAAAGAATAAGCGTATTAAAAGATTCAATAGTAGCATGGCATAAAATATGCAGTAAACTAAATTTGAAATATGCAGTTTCTAAATATCTCACAATCAAGGGAAACCAAGACTTCCAACTGGGTTTTCTAACAGATGTTGGCACAAGATGGGAAGAACATGGGCTAGATAAAGTGATACAAGTGATAAATTGGGAACAGACTAATCCAAAGGTCCTAGATTTTGAAGTGATTCAAGCGCAATTTCAGTGTAGGAATGAACATTTTTTTACATATATACAGCTAAGAGATTACTGCCTGAAACTTTTAAGACTACATGGGAAAGAATGGGATTACTCAGTTTTAGCACCAGTTGTTAGTGCATATAATAACAAGAATTTTCTATTTCACCCCTATACAGCATTATAAAGCAATCAGAATATGAGGACCAAATGGTTAAACTCACATTAAAATTGAAAGACACATACTTCCCTAACCTAACATCAGAGATCATTTTAGGATCTTTCTAGGATCAGTAGAAAGAGCCACATTGGCAATGTCCTTGCGCGAACAACATATTAAAATAATATGGATGACTTATATTACACCAGAAGTAATGTTTAAGTGGGGGAAGGGTCACAATAAATATAATTGTGTGAAATGTAGAAGGGATAATGCCAATCTAATTCACTGTCTATGGGATTGCCCAAAACTCCAAAGATATTGGAGGATGGTATCATTCTGGGCCAATAAAATGTGCAATATGCAACTGACATTACAGACAGAACATGTTATATTTTTATATTTTAAGAAAACGGAAGCTTTACAGGCTCCATGTAAATAGGATATAGTGGTACACACTCTAATTCTCTCTGTAGGATAGGTTGCGGTTTCATGGAGAATAGAAAATGACATGTGTTTTTGAAGTCGCGAAATTCTGACCATTTACCTGAGAAGGGCATAGGTGTTTGTATGTGTGGCTCAGGTACCTGTGGTTCCTTAGCAGTTAAACAGTCCTTTAATAATGCTCTAATAGCTGTGTTTTCATCAGTTAGAGCATGTGCTAAGCAATCAGGTTTTTGATAGACATTGTTAAATTCCTTTTTAATTTCATTAGGATCCATGGTTGCCTATTTGTTTGCAAACAGGATTCTAATCCAATTGGCCTGAATATTATGTAACGCTTGTTATACTCTTTTGTAACAAGTGTATCTTAAAGTTATGTAGCTCTTTTGTATACAGTACCCAAAAGTCACTGACAACTCAGGGTAAAGGCACTGTGAGCAAAATTCATGGATAATAGATGAGGAAACAGTTAAACTGTTTATTGTGATAATTGTGTCTCCCAGAGAAACTTTGTTCCTGCACTGCAGAGTCTGGCTATAATGATTTATACTTGGTAAATTCTTTAGGAATGTCTGCTGTAGTATATCAAGAGATCAGAGTTCGTTTGTAGTCTTCACACACACACACACTCGGATAACATATTCATACAGATAATCACTCAATAGCAACTGGGAGCCGGATATAAGAAGTTACGATAAACAGTTATGCAACCTGTTAGCACTGACTACTCAACAAAATACACAGGAACCCACTGGTAATGAATGGCTGATATATTTCTGTTCTTATACATGAAATTCGCCAAGACAGGATAATATAATAACAGTCTGGTTGGTAATTGAATCCTCTGTGAAGCGTTACTTGTTTTGCGCTGCAACGAGTGTGTGCGTGACTCACTTCCGGTCCTGCGGTAAGCTGTGTCCTCGATGCTGTAACAAAGCAGACAGCTGACTCCTGTCAGCGTGAAGGTATTAGGAGTAAGTTGTTAACCACAAAGTTCCGTGGGGGAAAATGACCTATTGTTTTGTCAAAGAAAAGGGTAGTACACAAATTAGTAGCGTAGCTGTAAAATAGATTAGCTTCAGTAAGTAGAATATTGTGATCGTAGTCAAAAGGAGCCAGAGGGTAGAGCTTGATCAGCAAAGCTGTGAAGCACGAGTCCTTCAATATTCAGGCAAGGAAGTGGGAGAACAGGAAGCCTTATAAAGGGTCAGAGGTTAGGAAAGGGATATACCTTAAAGGCATATCACACTCACTTTGTTCCCTGATAAGGGTGCGGCGGCCTTACTGAGGGAAGGCCTTCAGGAGGGCTTCGTCATTTCTGTTCGGGTAAGGTTACAGTCTCCACAAAGCGCAGGAATTTAATTTCTGCATAGCAGTCCCTGATGCTCTTAAGGAGAAGTTGGGTAAGGAAGTTTCACTGGGTCACATGGCAGGCCCCTTTAGGAAAAAAACAATACCGGGGTTGGTTATTTCCCCATTAGGAGTGGTGCTGAAGAAGGATCCAGGGAAGTTTAGGATGATTCAACACCTTTCTTACCCCAAGGGTCAGTCGGTGAGTGATGCGATCCCGGCTGAGCTGAGCACAGTGCACTATCAGTCCTTCGATGACATACTTCTGGTAGTGTGGACGGTAGGACGAGGCGCCCTGCTGGCGAAGTTATATGTGGAGTCAGCTTTCAGATTACTGCCAATTCACCCAACTTCTTATTACTTAATGGGTTGTTTTTTTTAAATAGATCTTACTATGTTGATCGTTGTCTTCCAATCAATGGGGTGTTCGATCTCCTGCGCATACTTTAAAGCCTTCAGCACCTTCTTGCATTGGGCTGTGGCTAAGGTGGCAGGGGAAGACTGTATTGCTCATTACCTAGATGATTTTTTATTAGTAGGAAGACCAGGTTACAGGGAATGCAAACTGCTCTTACACACCATGAGCGGAGGAATGTAGACTTCCGGCAGATAAAATTCAGAAGATGCTGACAGAGATCAGAAGCATTGCTTCTTCTGCTTTCTGCACGCTGAGGGAGTTGCAATCCCTTCTGGGCCTGCTCAATTTCGCGGGGACAGTCATCCAAATGGGAAGAATTTTTCTCTAGAGAATGGAGCGCCTGTTACTAGGATTCACTTCCCAAGGATTGAGGTTAATAAAGACATGAGGGACGATCTCCAGATTTGGGATCAGTTTCTTAGGGAATTTAATGGGGTTTGCACTTTGGTACAAACCTTAGACGTCCACACATTCCATTCATTTGTTTACAGATGTGGCAGGATCCTTTGGATATGGAGGTTACCTCAATGGTAAGTGTAGTGCAGAGCCATGGCCAGTTGAATGGACAGTCAGAGGGCTTAACATGAACCTTTGCCTCCTGGAGCTCTTCCCCATATTGGATGCATTGGATATATGGGGTGACAAACTAAGGGACAGATCAGTTGTTTTTTGGACGGACAGCATGAGTGTGGTCTTCGCCATCAGTAGGCTCTCTTCATTGTCCACAGCAGTGATAAGATATCTGAGGATTTTGGTCTTGGGATGCCTTAAGCGGAACATTGAGTTTCAGGCGAAGCATGTCCCTGGGGTTTCTAATATCATAGCTGATGCGCTTTCCCATTTTCAATGGGATACTTTTAGGAAAGTTGCGCCTAACGCTGCAATTCATGGTGTTTCCTGTCCTTCTTTCCTTTAGCAGGTGGATAGCAGTCACTGATACCGCTACTGAAGGCTTCCCTGGCACCTTCCACATGGAAATCATACGTAAGGTATTGGGAAGAATGGGTTTTCTTCTGTGAGGTTCAGGGATTTTCATCCTCTGCAGGTAAGCAAGATTGGTTGCTGCGATGGCTCGCGGAGCGCAGAGGTAAACAGGTTAAAAAGTGGGTGGTAACAGCGAGGTTAGTGGCGGTATGCTTTTTCTGTAAGTTGTTTACCCTGACAGACTCTCCCAAGACGTTTTTGGTTCGCCAAATTCTACGGGGCTTGGAAAGGTCGGAGGTACGATGGAAGGACATACGGGAACCCATAACCTCTGATAGTTTAATCCTGTTGCTCCGGGTTCTGCCTGAGGTTTGCTCCTCAGTTATGAGGTGCAGCTCTTTTCCGCAGCATTTGCTATGGCATTTCACGGGGCTCTTAGAGTGGGAGAATTAGTACTACAGTCAAAGAATGCAAAACTTGGAGGGGTCTTGTGTGAGCATATGAGATTTGCCGAGAATGGTGTGTTGCTATTTATCCCTCGACCCAAAGTGGATCAGGAAAATAGGGGCGCGTGGTTGTCACTCCCTACCAACCAGAGAACCATAAGTTGCCCTTATGCTTTGCTTAAATGCCTTCTTGGACATGCAGCCAGTGGGTTTTCAGAGATTTCTAATTCACCAGGAAGGTACCCCTCTCACGAAATTTCAATTCTGTAGGGTTCTAGGATAGGCTGCTTAAAAGGCAAGGTTGAATCCAAATATGATAGCCCCTCATTCATTTAGGGTGGGGGCTGCTACAACAGCGGCGGCTTTAGGCTGGTCTGCTGACCGTATAAAGGCACTGGGGAGGTGGAAATCAAAAAGGTATCAGTTAAATGTGAGACCCCTTTTATCCCACTGCTAAGCTAGTACGGTGTATTTATGTTATGATGTTTCCCTGTTTTGGTGTGAATTTAACACCTTTTTTCTTTTGCAGGTCCTTGCAGAGGCCCGCTTTGTGTCTGGATAGTGGGGCACTCGTTTGTGCACTGAGCAGCCATCCAAGCATCAACGCGACCTGGAGGACAGCAGCTGGGCTTTTCATGGTCCTGTTTATTGAAGACTTGAGACAGTCTCTACTCCTAATTGTGTGAGTTGTGGGTGACGGCGAGAGTTGCCCTGGATATGTGGGTGGTCTCTTGGTGGTTGGACAGTGTCAGGGGACAGGATGTGATTGAGGTAGAGTGACGCCTACTTCCAGACAGGGGTAAAGTCCTCAGACACGTGTCTGGGGGGTCACCTGTGTGTGCGATTCAAAGCTGAGAACTCCCTAAGACATTCCTGCATTGAGCTACACTCTGCTTACTCTCCTGCATCCCAGGTACTGCCCATCTTGTTAGCATGGGTTACTATGCATTAGCTAGTACCTGATTGCCGCCCCCCTAGTCTATGTTATTGGTGCTGTTCGTTGGTTCCTTGTGTTGCCACAATAAACATGACCTGCAGGTTTTATAACCAGGAAGTTGCTGTGTCTTTATTTCTAAGTTAGAAATAATGTTAAGGTGTAATTATGTAAAAAGTTAACTTATTATTTAAGTTTCCCACAGAGGAGTGTATGGCATTTAATCCCTTATACTCACATACAGATACATCACCTCACCTAATATTCAGTGACAGAATCATCACCTCACCTAATGCCCACATACAGATACATCACTTTACCGCCCACACACAGACTAGGGATGGGCGAATGTTTCACAACATTCGAAAAACGAAACGAATTTTAACACATTCGTTCATTTGAATCGAATTTCGAATTTTATGATTACATTCGAAAATATTCTTTTAAAAAAATTTGAATTTATATTTGTAATAGTATTTCTAATGCTTTCTTTAAATGTAATATTCAAATTATGCAATATTCGAATTCGAAAAATTTGAATTTATATGTTTGTAATAGTATTTCTAATGCTTTCTTTAAATGTAATATTCAAATTATGCAATATTCTATATAGAAACATTCGAAATTATATATTTTATCTATTATGTATCAATTTACTAGATTCCCTCCCTACCACATGAACTATTGAACTTCTGAATAGTATTTGTTAAATAGAATGTTAAATTCGAAATTTCGAATGTGGACATTCGATATAATTATAAACATTCAAATTCGAATGTGACATTCGAAAACTGTAAATAGCATTTGATTATAGAATTTTTAAGAATATTCGTTCTTATCAACATTCAGATTCATAATTCGAATTTCGGTAATAACATTCATTCTAACATTCAAAATTCGAAAATTTACACATTCGCCCATCCCTACAGACTCATCACCTTACCTAATGCTCACACACAGATACATCCCCTCACTTAATGCCCAGACACAGATACATCACCTCACCTAATGCTCACACACGGATACATCACCTCACCTAATGCCCAGACACAGATACATCACCTCACCTAATGCTCACACACAGAGACATCACCTAATGCTCACACACAGATACATCACCTCACCTAATGCTCACACACAAGTACATCAACTCACCTAATGCCTGGACACCGATATATCATCTCACATAATACTTACACAAAGATACATCACCTCACCAAATGCCCACACACAGATAAATCACCTCACCTAATGCTCACATACAGAAACATCACCTTACCTAATACCCACAGACAGATACATCACCTCATCTAATGCCCACACACAGATACATTACCTCACCTTATGCCCAGACAGATTTATCACCTCACCAAATGTCCACACACAGACTTATCACCTCACCTAATGCTCACCCACAGATACATCACCTCACCTAATGCTCACACACAGATACATCACCTCATCTAATGCTCACAGACAGATACATCCCCTTAACTAATGCCCAGACACAGATACATCACTTTACCTAATGTCCAGACACAGAGACATCACCTCACCTAATACTCACATACAAATATATCACCTCACCTAATGCTCACACACAGATATATCACCTCAACTAATGCCCAGACACAGAGACATTATCTAAGGCTCACACACAGATACATCCCCTCACTTAATACCCAGACACAGATACATCACCTCACCTAATGCTCACACACAGATACATCACCTCACCTAATGCCCAGACACAGATACATCGCCTCACCTAATGCTCACACACAGAGACATCACCTCACCTAATGCTCACACACAGATACATCACCTCACCTAATGCCCAGACACAGATACATCGCCTCACCTAATGCTCACACACAGAGAGATCACCTAATGCTCACACTCAGATACATCACCTCACCTAATGCTCACATACAGATACATCACCTCACCTAATACTCACACACAGACTCTTCACCTTACCTAATGCTCACATACAGATACATCACCTCACCTAATACTCATACACACAAACATCACCTCACCTAATGCCCAGACACAGATACATCACCTCACCTAATGCCCAGACACAGAGACATCACTTAATGCTCACACACAGATACATCACCTCACCTAATGCTCAGACACAGACACATCACCTAATGCTCACACACAGATACAACACCTCACCTAATGCCCAGACACAGATACATCACCTCACCTAATGCTCACACATAGATACATCACCTCACCTAATGCTCACACACAGATACATCACCTCACCTAATGCTCAGACACAGACACATCACCTAATGCTCATACACAGATACAACACCTCACCTAATGCCCAGACACAGATACATCACCTCACCTAATGCCCAGAAACAGATACATCACCTCACCTTGGGCGCGATCCGATATACGGCGTAGTTTTCGGCGCAAGCGAGGGAACCCGCGCTGCCCATAATTTCACCTTGCAACTCAAGCTATCCAATATACTGCGCCATCAGATGCTAAACTGGCGTAAGTAGGAAAAACCGGCGATCAACTAAAATGTGCGCAAATACACATTTTAGTCGTCGCAAGTACTTATGCCAGTATTTTGTTCACGTAAAGTCTCAATAAAGAGTAGTTTGATGCAAATTAGGCTACGATTCGTAAAAAATAACCGCCAGTTCTAAAAGATGCGCCACGTAATTACGCTATTCAAAATTCATACATAAACCCATGCGCAGCCGCCATTTTCTTTAGTGAGTTTGGTTGGTTCTTGGAGCTACAGCACACTACAGTGAGTATAGTGATTATTAGTAAGAGCAGTGAGAGAGGCGCATTTCATCAGTTAGTTAGGTCGGATTTTTGGATTTGTGTTTGGTTAAGCCTGTACATTTACTTACACTTTTTTTTTTTACATATTGCACACATTTTGTATACATACATATACAAAATACACAACAGTTTTTTTTCTAACACATCACACATTTTATTTATCTTTTACAGTGTGATAGGCTGAATGTTTGGTTGTGATTGTGTGTGATTGAAGTGGGAGTGAGTGTGAGTGTGTGAGTGTGTGTAGTTTGAGGATGACAGGGAGAGCTAGGGCAGAGGGGAGGAGGGGAGGGGAGTTGCAGGGAGAGGATTATGGACAGGAGGAGCAGCAGGGTCCCCGTCAGGGAGTAAGTGGAGTGGGGAGAGGGAGAGCCAGAAGGGAGGATGGGAGTGGGGTTGCCCCAAGACCAGGCACACTTAGAAGAGGGATAGAGAGTGCACATGGGGTTAGAAGGGGGGAGGAGGGAGAGGATAGGGAGGAACCCACACAGGGACATCCCAGGGAGGAAGCCAAGTGGCCCAGGACAATGAGCGTAGAGAGGTGCCCGAACTTCTTTTTCACTGAAAATCTTGCTCTTTTTGGCCAAGAGAAGGGCAAAGGAGTTGCCGAAGGCGTAGGGATGCATGGTTGTTGGTCAAGGAGGCAGTCAACAGCGTGGCCCAGCAGAGGAGGAATGTCGATGGGCTAAAGAAAAGATGGAACAACTGCAAGAGGCGGGTGAAGGAGAAAATGGGCAAAGAAGCCATGTACCAGAGGGGAACAGGCAGTGTTCCTCCCCAGGAGGCTGAATACAATGAATGGCAGGAGATAATACGCAGGTCCCTGAACGTCCCAGCAGTCCGTGGACTTCCAGGGGCTCTTGACTCAGGGGCTGCAACATCAGCACAGCATGCTGGTGAGTAACATCCCACACACCAGTATTATATGTATTTGAGATATAACATCCTTTAATGTCACACATTCATGTACACAATGAGGAGCATGGTATTTGGCCTATCAACAAAAACATCTACAATTATATTTCACATTAAAGGGACATTAAACCAAATCTTTTTATTTCATTATTCAGATATAGAATACAGTTTTAAACAACATCCCAATTTACTTCTATTATTTAATTTGCTTCATTATTCTGATATTCTTTGTTTATTAAATATCAATGCACATGGGTGAGCCAATCACATGAGGCATTGATGTGCAGCCACCAATCAGCAGCTTCTGAGCCTATCTAGATATGCTTTTCAGCTAAGAATATCAAGAGAATAAAGCAAATTAGGTAATGGAAGTAAATTAGAAAGTTGTTTAAAATTGCATGCTCTAGCTGAATCATGAAAGAATAAAAATGGGTTTAATGTCCATTTAATGCTACTTAACACATTGAAATTCATGATATGAGGTGGAATAGTGAAATACTAACATGTCTCGGAGTAACACAGGCCACAAGCCACATGTAGAGTTTTCAGTAAATGGACACTATAGCCATCACAATACTTTTAGCTCAAGAAAGCACGTTATGTGCGTACATCAGGCTAAAGGAAATTGTGTGATCATAGTATCACTTAAAGAACACATTTTCTCCATCACTGACATGTACACATAACTATTGTATGAAACACATACATGTATACTTTGCATATTAAAATCCCTCATATCACAAATCACAATGTGCACATGCATGTTATAGAGTTTGACATGAGAATGAGTATAGGCCCTAGCATGTATCAATGTACATTGTATGCCCACATGGATATATATATATATATGATTGTACTAATACCTCTCATCATTTGACTCCTTAATTGTAACTCACTGCAGGATGCATTTTGATAGCACTTCCTTCTCCCCGGGGAGAAGGAAATGCTATGAAAATGCATCCTGCAGCGAGTTAAAATTCCTTTTTTTAACTAATAGTGTTCCACATTACATAGTTGTGTATGAAGGGTACATATAGTGATATTCAATTATAAGATGTAAATCAAGGTTTCTCACATCCAATAGAAATTGACACATGTGCAGGGATAGGAACGAGCCAAGGCTGTGGCGGACATTTTCTAAGGTAAAGACCTTTAGTGAAGGACACCTTGCCTATCCCTGCACATGGGTATATATATCTAAATTATAATGTTTTTACAGAAGATGTGAACATAAGGTATAAACATCCATTTTCATTCTTCTAAATGATAGTCAATAAATCATAGTGACCAAAACATGAATTAAACTAATGATATATTTTCAGTAATTAGGGTGGTTAAGGGAACGGGGGTGGGATGTAGTAGTTTCACTTACATGCAGCGGAAATCTGCAGTATTTAATTCGATGACCAGCTGCAGCAGGGGCAGCACCATCACCAGGGACCTCAGCAGCAACTATAGAATCAGCATGTGTAGACAGAACAACAGGGGATTGTAGAGCTTCCAGCACCCCTTGTGCCCAATGATGCACCCTTGTGCCCAATAATGCACCCCTTGTGCCCCATGATGCACCCCTTGTGCCCCATGATGCACCTTGTGCCCCATGATGCACCCCTTTCTGATTGGTTTGACACACTTGCAGGGGCAGGAATAATAAATGCTTTGAAGAGGTTAACTATTTGTGATCAAGCTGCTGATATGTATGTTGTTAAGCATGCATTTGTTAGGCCTTCAGAGAGTTACGTTGGTTTCTAAGTCAGTGCAAGGGTTGCTGCGCCTGCAATTTGTGGCGAGATGAGAATGGAGTAGATTTTCTTAAATCTGCGCGCGTAAGTCCTTACGCTGTATATTGGATACCAAACTGCGCGTGTTTTGTATGTCAGTCTATGGGACAAAAAACTACGGGCGAAGACAGAAATATACGCGCATAACTTCTAAGTTACGCCGTATATAGGATACCAAACCCGTGCAAAATTTGGCATCGCCGGCTTTTGCGGGAGACGATTTTTATCGGATCGCGGCCCTAATGCCCAGACACAGATACATCACCTAATACTCACACACAGATACATCAACTCACCTAATGCCTGGGCACAGATACATCATCTCACATAATACTTACACACAGATACATCACCTCGCCTAATGCTCACACACAGATACATCACCTCACCTAATGCCCACACACAGATACATCACCTCACCTAATGCCCACACACAGATAAATCACCTCACCTAATGCTCACATACAGAAACATCACCTCACCTAATGCCCACAGACAGATACATCACCTCATCTAATGACCACACACAGATACATTACCTCACCTAATGCCCAGACAGATTTATCACCTCACCAAACGCCCACACACAGACTTATCACCTCACCTAATGCTCACACACAGATACATCACCTCATCTAATGCTCACAGACAGATACATACCCTTAACTAATGCCTAGACACAGATACATCACCTCACCTAATGTCCAGACACAGAGACATCACCTCACCTAATACTCACACACAGATATATCACCTCACCTAATGCCCAGACACAGATACATCACCTCACCTAATGCCCAGACACAGAGACATCACCTCACCTAATGCCTAGACACATATATATCACCTCAACAAACGCCCACAAATAGACTCATCACCTCACCTTATACTCACACACAGATACATCACCTCACCTAATGCCCAGACACAGAGACATCATCTAATGCTCACACACAGATACATCCCCTCAGTTAACGCCCAGACACAGATACATCACCTCATCTAATGCTCACACACAAATACATCACCTCACCTAATGCTTACACACAGATACATCACCTCACGTAATGCTCACACACAGATACATGACCTCACCTAATGCTCACACACACAGATACATCTCCTCACCTAATGCTCACACACAGATACATCACCTCACCTAATGCTCACACACACATACATCACCTCACCTAATGCTCACACACACATACATCACCTCACCTAATGCCCACACACATACATCACCTCACCTAATAACCAGACACATATATATCACCTCACTAAACGCCCACAAATAGACTCATCACCTCACCTAATACTCACACACAGATACATCACCTCAGCTAATTCTCACACACAGATACATCACCTCACCAAACGCACACACACACACACACACACACACACACACACAGATACATCACCTCACCTAATGCCCAGACACAGATACATCACCTTAACTAAAGCCCAACCAGATACATTAGCTCACCTAATGCTTACAGATACATCACCTCACCTAATGCTCACATGCAGATACATCACCTCACCAAATACTCACACACAGATACATCACCTCAACTAATGACCACACAAAGATACATCACCTAATGCTCATACACAGATACATCAACTCACCTAATGCTCACACACAGATACATCACCTCACCTAATACTCACACACAGACTCATCACCTTACCTAATACAAATACATCACCTCATCTAATGCCCACACACAGATACATTAGCTTATCTAATGCTAACATACAGATACATCACCTTACCTAATGCTCACACACAGATACATCACCTCACTTAATGCTCACATACAGATACATCACCTCACCTAATGTTCACACACAGATACATCACCTCATCTAATGCTAATACACAGATACATCACCTCACCTAAGGCCTACACACACATACATCACCTCACCTAATGCCCAGACACAGATACATCACTTCACCTAATGCCCACACACACATATATCACTTACCTAATTCCCAGACACAGATACATCACCTCACCAAACATCTACAAATAGACTATTTACCTCACCTAATACTCTCACACAGATACATCACCTCACCTAATGCTCACACACAGATACATCACCTCACCTAATGATCAGACACAGATACATCACCGTACCTAATGCTCACATACAGATACATCACCTCACCTAATGCTCACATACAGATACATTACCTCACCTAATGCTCACACACAGATACATCACCTCACCTAATGCTCACATACAGATACATCATCTCACCTAATGCTCACATACAGATACATTACCTCACCTAATGCTCACACACAGATACATCACCTCACCTAATGCTCACATACAGATACATAAACTCACCTAATTCTCACATACAGATACAATACCTCACCTAATGCTCACACACAGATACATCACCTCACCTAATGCTCACATACAGATACATTACCTCACCTAATGCTCACACACAGATACATCACCTCACCCAATGCTCACACACAGATACATTACCTCACCTTATGCTCACATACAGATACATTACCTCACCTAATGCTCACACACAGATACATCACCTCACCTAATGCTCACACACAGATACATCACCTCCCCTAATGCTCACATACAGATACATCACCTCACCTAATGCTCACATACAGATACATCACCTCACCTAATGCTCACATACAGATACATTACCTCACCTAATGCTCACACACACAGATACATCACCTCACCTAATGCTCAAACACAGATACATCACCTCAACTAATGCTCACATACAGACACATCACCTGACCAAATGCTCACACAGAGATACATCACCTCACCTAATGCTCAAACACAGATACATCACCTCACCTAATGCTCACACACAGATACATCAACTTACATAATGCTCACACACAGATACATCAGCTTATCTAATGCTCGCACACAGATACATCACCTCACCTAATGCTCACACTCAGATACATCACCTCACCTAATGCTCACACACAGACAAATCACCTCACCTAATGCTCACACTCAGATACATCACCTCACCTAATGCTCACACTCAGATACATCACCTCACCTAATGCTCACACACAGATACATCACCTCACCTAATGCTCACACTCAGATACATCACCTCACCTAATGCTCACACACAGATACATCAGCTCATCTAATGCTCACACACAGATACATCAGCTTATCTAATGCTCACACACAGATGCATCATCTCACCTCACCTAATGCTCACACACAGATACATCACCTTACCTAATGCTCACACACAGATACATCACCTTACCTAATGCTCACACACAGATACATCAGCTTATCTAATGCTCACACACAGATACATCATCTCACCTAATGCTCACACACAGATACATCACCTTACCTAATGCTCACACACAGATACATCACCTTACCTAATGCTCACATACAGATACATCACCTCACCTAATGCTCACACACACATACATCACCTTACCTAATGCTCACACACAGATACATCATCTCACCTAATGCTCACACACAGATACATCACCTTACCTAATGCTCACACACAGATACATCACCTTACCTAATGCTCACACACAGATACATCATCTCACCTAATGCTCACACAGAGATACATCACCTTACCTAATGCTCACACACAGATACATCATCTCACCTAATGCTCACAAACAGATACATCATCTCACCTAATGCTCACACACAGATACATCACCTCACCTAATGCTCACACACAGATACATCATCTCACCTAATGCTCACACACAGATACATCAGCTCACCAAATGCTCACACACAGATACATCAGCTCACCAAATGCTCACACACAGATACATCAGCTCATCTAATGTCCAGACACAGATACATCACCTCACCTAATGGTGACACACACATACATCACCTCACCTAATGGTGACACACACATACATCACCTTACCTAATGCTCACACACAGATACATCACCTCACCTAATGCTTACACACAGATACATCACCTCACCTTATGCTCACACACAGATACATCACCTCACCTTATGCTCACACACAGATACATCACCTCACCTAATGCTCACATACAGATACATCACCTCACCTAATGCTCACATACAGATACATCAGCTCATCTAATGCTCACACACAGATACATCAGCTCATCTAATGCTCACACAAAGATACATCACCTCACCTTATGCTCATACACAGATACATCACCTCACCTTATGCTCACACACAGATACATCACCTCACCTAATGCTCACACACAGATACATCACCTCACCTAATGCTCACACACAAATACATCACCTCACCTAATGCTCACACACAGATACATCACCTCACCTAATGCTCACACACAAATACATCACCTCAGCTAATGCTCACACACAGATACATCAGCTCACCTAATGCTCACACACAGATACATCACCTCACCTAATGCTCACACACAGATACATCACCTCACCCAATGCTCACACACAGATACATCACCTCACCTAATGCTCACACACAGATACATCACCTCACCTAATGTCCAGACACAGAGACATCACCTCTCCTAATGCTCACATACAGACACATCACCTGACCAAATGCTCACACACAGATGCATCACCTCACCTAATGCTCACACACAAATACATCACCTCACCTAATGCTCACACACAGATACATCAGCTCATCTAATGCTCACACACAGATACATCACCTCACCTAATGCTCACACTCAGAAACATCACCTCACCTAATGCTCACACACACAGATACATCACCTCACCTAATGTGCAGACACAGAGACATCACCTCTCCTAATGCTCACATACAGACACATCACCTGACCAAATGCTCACACACAGATGCATCATCTCACCTAAAGAAAGTGCAGGGCAAATAGCCTGTAACGTAGCTAAGGGTCAAGGCCTGGAGGAGTGAGTGCTGCTGTGTGTGTGTGTTAGTTACAATGTTGCATTGTGTTGGAAGGGGTCTACCAACTTTATAAAAGGGATGTGCAGGGATTCCACTTCCTCTTTGTTCCTGTGGACTCCCAGAAGATCTTTCCCCACCCTCCCATCCCTGTTATGCACTGTTGTTGAATTTGTTATGCCCTGTCGTTTTGTTTTATTATGCATCATTAATTGGATTCGTTATGCATTACGGATTGGCACTTGTAATGCATTATAAATTGATTTCTGCATTACTGATTGGAAATTGTAATGCACTGTTGATTTGGATAAGTATATAAAAGGCGGCAATCGGTTTTTCTTTAGGTCTCTATTCGAGACTAGGTGTCTGAGGCTGGAAGAGGGTTACTCGAACTACTTCCCTAAGTCCAAAGACGGTAATTTTTGGACTCCCCAGTTATTGACATGCTGTTCGTCAAGTCAAGGCTGGACCTACTGGTTTGGAGTTTCTAATGTTTGCACCCTAATCTGGCGGGTGGTCAGGATCACGGCTGCAGACTGGAAGGAGGTTTGAGTAACGGCCATTGCGGTCAGGGTGACGTCACAGGCTTGGTATGCTTGGGCGTGCTGATTATTGTTGGGCCGAGAAACCCCTAATTATAAAGCTGCGTGAGTATCTCCGCCTTGTGGTCTGCAGCAGTGTCCCTTGGCCATTTTCTAGAAGGGGTTATTCATAGTTAGAATGTAGGCCCCAATTGCCGCCACCCGTGGTTAAGTTACCTGCCAGTTCCACGGCTGGTATCAATAAATGTGAATATAGATTAGAGAACTGGCACTAGATATAGTGTGTAGAGGAATAAATGGATAATAAATCCGGTGCTACCCTTCAATATACATAAGTTAAGATAAACAGGTAAGAGAACCTAAGGTTTAAGGGTTTAATATAGCACTCATTCCTACTGAAGTTAATTATAAAAAATTGAATTTTTATTTACTTAAAGTTAAAAAATAATAAAGGAGAGTCAACACCTTTATAGTACCCACTAACTCGCTGTACACCTTGTCCCCCTGTTTCCTGGCCGATAGCAGCTCCCTCGGCTTCAGGTGACAGGGACAAGGGACAGCAATTAAAACCAATGTAAATGTGCACCGAGGTGCTTACAATTTCCACAAATGCGTTTCGGCTGTGTAAACCAGCCTTTGTCAAAGTGTAAGAGCAAACCGAGGCCCGGGTGCCACCCTCTTATATAGTGCTAACACAAACTGTCCCCACCAATCCGCTTCTGCCTTTGAAAACGCCCATCATCGCACCAATAAGCCGCTATACATTCAGGGCGTATCCTGATGCTCACATTTGATAGGGTTCCCTGAAGCGGCTTCGTCTCTACTGGTTTTCAATTGGTTGCGCGTAATGACAACTTACACTCACTAAATAAACAAACAAACTTCCTAAGAGTGAACATATTAAGTTATTTGTAATATCCATCATCTAGTAATAATTAATAGCTGATACCGTCATTACTATGTATGACTGTTTGAGTTGAGTCTTTAGCAAATGTTCTCTGTAATTCAGTGTTAGAATGTCCTGTCTGCACGGCTAATCGTAATATGATTAAACATACTTTATCGTTTTCCTATGCTCATGCATTCAACGACCACTATCTTTTCATCATTGACATATCATATTTCAGCAGAATCTTGTGTGATTATATTTTCTAACTATCTCGTGAGTGTGGCTATTCCCAGGGCGGATTGTCGTATCCTATAGTATTACAATATTCTTCAACTAAAGTGTTTAAGTGAGTGAATTTCAATTCCAACTGCCATTTCATCGTTTTCTGCAAATTAAAGGTCAATGGAACCTGGGGATGTATGACTTTTATCAAAAGAACAGCGTCATACCTAGGGGTTTACGCCTTAAGATGTTTCCTTCTTTTTATAATTTAAAACCTGAACTTAAGTCCAAATGGGAACAAGCCCTAACTGATTGTTCACTAAAATTGATAAGCTATCTCATAGAACATGAGACTGAGAAATTAAATTCAGTCACACAAGAAATCAATAAACTCAGTGACAGTCTTAAAATATATGAAACAAGGGATGATTTTCAGAAATCATACAATAAAATTAAAACTGATGTGGAGAGATTTGCTAAATTTGTATCTGAGAAAAAAGAAAGAAAGATTGATAGAGACTTAAATGATTACTCACAAGGAAAAGTATATTCCTGGAAAAAAAGTACCACTCAAATCTCTGACTCAGAGGGTACTGACATAGAGTACGAATCTGCAGATGCAGAAACATCTGATAATGAAATAACTCCCAGATCAATACTTACTAACAGTACCAAAAAATCTAAAAAATCGAAACCACATATTAATATAAATAGAATCCCTTTAGACGGAAAACCCGCAGAGGGCGAAGTAGGACCCCAAACAAGACGACAAGTTCGGTTCAATCAAAAACAACAATACCACAAGAACCAACCACACAAACAGAAATAGAAGATAATGATAAGAATAATAATCTTAACATCATTAATCTTTCTGATAAACTTCTAACCCCCATACACATATGTGCATTAAAGAAAGGCCTATCTTTTGTACCCTCCAATCGTATTGACAAATTTGAGGCAATTAAAGACACACATTTGTTTGTTAGAAAAGTGCTACTAAAGAAATATTTCTCGAATTCTGATGACTCTGACAGTTTAACTACAACTGACACAACTGACAGAACAGCCCTTAATGATCTAATATCATTACTCGAAGATAATGAATTAGTAACTAGTGAATTGTTATCTAATAATGACAATTGGAGAGAGATTATAAAAACTAAGTCCAAATTTGTTCCCCCCAGCACTATTTCACCTCAAGCAGTAACATTTTTATCAGCTATTAATTATTACTAGATGATGGATATTACAAATAACTTAATATGTTCACTCTTAGGAAGTTTGTTTGTTTATTTAGTGAGTGTAAGTTGTCATTACGCGCAACCAATTGAAAACCAGTAGAGACGAAGCCGCTTCAGGGAACCTTATCAAATGTGAGCATCAGGATACGCCCTGAATGTATAGCGGCTTATTGGTGCGATGATGGGCGTTTTCAAAGGCAGAAGCGGATTGGTGGGGACAGTTTGTGTTAGCACTATATAAGAGGGTGGCACCCGGGCCTCGGTTTGCTCTTACACATTGACAAAGGCTGGTTTACACAGCCGAAACGCGTTTGTGGAAATTGTAAGCACCTCGGTGCACATTTACATTGGTTTTAATTGCTGTCCCTTGTCCCTGTCACCTGAAGCCGAGGGAGCTGCTATCGGCCAGGAAACAGGGGGACAAGGTGTACAGCGAGTTAGTGGGTACTATAAAGGTGTTGACTCTCCTTTATTATTTTTTAACTTTAAGTAAATAAAAATTCAATTTTTTATAATTAACTTCAGTAGGAATGAGTGCTATATTAAACCCTTAAACCTTAGGTTCTCTTACCTGTTTATTTTAATCAATAAATGCGACCCACAGGTCTTTCACCCACAAACTGTGTTGTGTTGTTATGTATTATATAGTAAAGTTATGTTAAGTGTTAAGTTATGGTTAAGTTAGGTTACAAGCAGACACTGAGGAGATGACCTCACCTTACCTAATGCTCACACACAGATACATCATCTCACCTAATGCTCACACACAGATACATCACCTTACCTAATGCTCACACACAGATACATCATCTCACCTAATACTCACACACAGATACATCGACTTACCTAATGGTCACACACAGATACATCACCTCACCTAATGCTCACACATAGATACATCACCTCACCTAATGCTCACACATAGATACATCAGCTTATCTAATGCTCACACACAGATACATCACCTCACCTAATGCTCAAACACAGATACATCACCTCACCTAATGCTCACACACAGATACATCACCTTACCTAATGCTCACACACAGACACATCACCTCACCTAATGCTCACACACAGATACATCATCTCACCTAATGCTCACACACAGATACATCACCTTACCTAATGCTCACACACAGATACATCAGCTTATATAATGTTCACACACAGATACATCACCTTACCTAATGCTCACACACAGATACATCATCTCACCTAATGCTCACACACAGATACATCACCTTACCTAATGCTCACACACAGATACATCAGCTTATATAATGTTCACACACAGATACATCATCTCACCTAATGCTCACACACAGATACATCACCTCACCAAATGCTCATGCACAGATACATCACCTCACCTAATGCTCACACACAGATACATCACCTCACCTAATGCTCACACACAGATACATCACCTCACCTAATGGTCACACACAGATACATCACCTTACCTAATGGTCACACACAGATACATCACCTCACCTAATGCTCACACATAGATACATCACCTCACTTAATGCTCAGACACAGATACATCACCTCACCTAATGATCACACACAGATACATCACCTCACCTAATGCTCACACACTGATACATCAGCTTATCTAATGCTCACACACAGATATATCACCTCACCTGATGCTCAAACACAGATACATCACCTCACCTAATGCTCACACACAGATACATCACCTTACCTAATGGTCACACACAGATATATCACCTCACCTAATGCTCACACACAGATATATCACCTCACCTAATGCTCACACACAGATACATCACCTCACCTAAAGGTCACACACAGATACATCACCTCATCTAATGCTCGCACACAGATACATCACCTCACCTTATGTTCACATACAGATACATCACCTCACCTAATGCTCACACACAGATACATCACCGTACCTAATGCTCACACACAGATACATCACCTCACCTAATGTCCAGACACAGAGACATCACCTCACCTAATGCTCACAGACAGACACATCACCTCACCTAATGTCCAGACACAGAGACATCACCTCACCTAATGCTCACACACAGATACATCACCTCACCTAATGTCCAGACACAGAGACATCACCTCACCTAATGCTCACACACAGATGCATCACCTCACCTAATGCTCGCACACAGATACATCACCTCACCTTATGTTCACATACAGATACATCACCTCACCTAATGCTCACACACAGATACATCACCGTACCTAATGCTCACACACAGATACATCACCTCACCTAATGTCCAGACACAGAGACATCACCTCACCTAATGCTCTCATACAGACACATCACCTCACCTAATGTCCAGACACAGAGACATCACCTCACCTAATGCTCACACACAGATACATCACCTCACCTAATGTCCAGACACAGAGACATCACCTCACCTAATGCTCACACACAGATGCATCACCTCACCTAATGCTCACACACAGATACATCACCTCACCTAATGCTCACACACAGACACATCACCTGACCAAATGCTCACACACAGATGCATCACCTCACCTAATGCTCACACACAGATACATCACCTCACCTAATGCTCACACACAGACACATCACCTCACCTAATGCCCACCCACAGATACATCACCTCCCCTAATGCTCACATACAGACACATCACCTCCCCTAATGTTCACATACAGACACAGTAGCTCTTTAAATTTCCCCATTGCTTGAGATCAATTTTGGAAAATGTCTGTCCACCTTATGATCTGTAGTGATGGAGAAATCATCACCAAAAAGGTAGTTAACTTTTGCAGGGCTCATAAAATCCCCAGCACCTCCTTATCAGTTTGGGCATCATTGATCTCAGCCAGTATTAACGATGCAAAAGCTCGCTGGGTGCCAGCAACAATCCATGAGATGTAAGCCTAGACAGGCTATTCTCAGGGCTTTTCACTAAACAGCAGGCTAACCAAATCCAAGCAGGATATCCTTGCCAAGCAAAAAGAGGGGTGACATATAGCATGGTATCTGGCATGACTCAGTTATGGAAGCTGGTAATGATCAGCAGTTTTATTCCCAGTGACTGTGCCCTGTGATCATTAGACAGGGTTTACAAGTGGTTAACAAACCGGGCAGTGTTCAAGGTTGGATGAGTTTACAGGAAAATGATTACAAAAATAGGATTGTTTGTCTGATGTATGCACTGCCCTGTTGGCTTTTTCCACAGTAAGGTATACGAGGCTCAGGGGTAAACAAATGTACTCTGTAATATGGTTCACAGTTGTTGGTAACAAAATTATTTCAAATGCTGGTATTATAGTAGCTTGTATAAAATATGTGTTTGGGTTAAACAAATACCACACTCGTGTTTGTACCAAACTGTGCTTTAACGGAGTGACAGTTCTTTTCAGCGTAAATAATATAACATCACTGAGGTTAGTACATTTGTATACAGTGGCATACTGTCAATATTCGCTCACCCGGTCTGTGTCGGTAGATTTCCTTTGCTGGCTGGTCTCCGGTTCACATAGCTTGTTCCAAGCTGGCTCTTAGTGCAGAAGGTAAGCACGCCTTGGGAACCTTGGGATTGACAGGGATTGCAGCCACTCCTTCTTAATGCAGAGACCAGGTGAGTCAGAATAACGGCCGATATTGCAGATAAGCCAAATCCGCTGAAATACTTAAAGTGAATGTAAATTTTGATGTTTAAGTGCCCGGTTTTTAAAACTTTGATTAAAAACAGGGGAACTTTAATTCATCAAAATTTACATTTCACTCCTGTTGTGACAAAAAACTTACCTTTTAAACTTCACAGCAGCTGCTGCTTCCTCCGGTCTCACAAGCCATTTCTGATGTCAGAAATGATTGATAGGTCATCCTCCAATCACAGATTCCCCCCTGGGGGATTCAGTGTCTGATTCACTGCTGTGATTGGAGGAAGCCAGATACCTCATTTTAGACCCAGGAAGAGGCTTTGAAACAGGTGGAGGAAGCTGGAGCTGCTGTGAAGATTAAAAAGTAAGTTTATTTTCACAACAGGAGTGAAATGAAAATATTGATGAATCAAAGTGCCCCTGTTTTTAATCAAAGTTTTAAAAACCGGGCACTTTAGCATCAAAATTTACATTCACTTTAATATAGACATTAGATTCACCTCCAACGATGAAATAAATCAGCCGTCCAATGAGCCAAAGTAGTGAGTATAAAATGTAACTTTTATTCGCTTATGCAGGTAAAACAATAGGTATATATTGCAATATCACAGCTAGTGAAGCAGTTTAGCTCTCATTCCCCTCTCCAACATGTTTCGTGCCTAACCGGCACTTCGTCAGGGATAGGGGTTACCTGTGATTGGCACTTTTTTTCTACATTCACTATCTATATAGGAGTTATGTATATTTGTTGAAATCCATCATACACAGGATGATATGTACCTAGATGGGCGTGCAGAGTCAGGCTGCTCATGATAGGTTGTCATGCATTTTTAAACTGGCCAATCACAGGTAACCCCTATCCCTGACGAAGTGCCGGTTAGGCACAAAACATGTTGGAGAGGTGAATGAGAGCTAAACTGGTTCACTAGCTGTGATATTGCAATATATACCTATTGTTTTACCTGCATAAGCGAATAAAAGTTACATTTTATACTCACTACTTTGGCTCATTGGACGGCTGATTTATTTCATCGTTGGAGGTGAATCTAATGTCTATATTTACAGGAAAATGATTGTGTTGTTTGATCTGCTTATTCACGCATGTTACAGTAACACTGAGGCTGTCAGTAAATTGTATCCATATATCAGTTTTTATAGATGTTTGTAACTATTAACTCTCCATTGCTATCAGACTGATCATCAATGCAGCTCTGTCCAGCAGCTATGAGGTTAAATAACTCTGTACACTGAGAAGATAACATAAAGACTAGTTGTTCCTTGTATAAGAGTAACAGGGAAATGACAGCAGGCTTTGTAACCCTCATACAATGTGCCCTAGAGTGAGGTTCTTAGCAAATCTATGGTGAGTATCAATGTTTTAGCAATTTAATGAGGAGAGTGAGGAAGTCATATCTCAGGGAGCACCTGGTCTGTTCATACTGAGAGTGATTCAGACAGTATTTTTATGCAAATATGTCTTTATCCATTTTATGTGACAATTGCTGTAAATGGCAGATAGTTTTACACACTTAAACTCAGGGGAATTAGATGTGACATTCTCAGAAGACTTCAGGCTGAATGCTCACTGATGGCAGTTTATTAGTCTGGATTTTCTTTTGCCTTTTTGTACTCTCTGCTGCAATTTGCCATATTGAAATTGCTAAGAATGTGCTGTACAGATAAATGATAGGTAGAAGCTTAGCTGGGGGGGTTGTTTGCAGTTAAATGTAGTTTTACAGTGAATGAAGGGGAATCAGCTGGCTGGCAGCTTTAAATGAATATTTGCAATAAAAATAAGAGCTCTAGTAAAGGTCACTAACAACAATTGGAATTTCCATCACAAATGTATCATACAAATGTTTGTTATGAGCATGTTTATAGTTGCAAATGTTAATAACAAATCCAGGGACACTTTCTAGCACAGCAATCAAGCAGAATACAGAAGTACTAACCACACCCACCATTGCTCCGCCCAAAGTAAATTGTACAAAATATTATGTGTTGTATTATTCAGTTTAATCTAAGATTTATAGATGACAGATGATCAAATGAGATATTGTATTATTCTGCTGGTGTAATGTAAAGTGCAGGAGACTCAGATACTGCAATATGCAAGCACATATATACATCAGGCTAACAAAACCCTCATGTCTGATTCCCACAGTCTGAGGACATCTGTGCCAAGCCTGTACCTCAGTGCAGAGTTTTACAATGTGGGATGCAGCCCTGGGTCACTTATACAATGGGACAAGAGGCAAAAATGTAACTGTCCTGGAAAAATTGTGACAGCTGACAAGTTTAATTAAATGGAGGTCTTACTCTCTTGTAATTTGGATTTTATTTACCAAAGGAATAATGCCTGAATTCATTCTCTCTCTCTACGTATATCACCTGCTATTTAGTGTGACGGATCATACAACAGAAACAGCAGAAAGGGGACATTACTGCACTACAGGGGGGTTATTATTATCATTAGTTATAATATGCTGTATAAATACATTCTGTGACTCAACAGGAGCTTCAGGGTTCTGCTTTTAAACAGCTTTACTTGAGTGGGCTGATAACCCTAATGCTGTCATTATAGGATTTCTGGGTTCACCAGCTCCTGTTAAAATGATGACAATTAACCTCTTTGCTTCCAGAGGGAAAAAAAACACTTCTATCACAATCCCTCTTTCTTTTGGTTTCCTTTCCATGAGAGCATATTGAAGTAGGCTCAGAAGTGTGCACTATGGGCGAAATTACATATGCGGCGTAGGCTTCAGCGTAACTACTGAAACCCGCTTCTCCTATAAATTCACATCACACATCTGGGAATCACATAAACCGCGCCAACAGTTCATATACTTCCGTAAGTCAGATAAACTGGCGATGTCCATAAATGTGAGTAAATAGACATTTCTTGAGTCGCCAGTGACTTACGGCAGTTTAGAAACTGCTGGCGCATAAAAAAAAAAAAACGTTAAATTCCCCGTAAAAGTTTAACCCGCCTCCCAAAAATAAACCTGACACGTCCTAACCCCTATATCCACCATCACTTCACATCGCAACTAATAAAAAAAAGTATTAACCCCTAAACTGCCAACCCCCCACAAAGCAATTAAACTTTTAACCCCTAATCCGCCATTCACCCACATCGCAATCGACCAATAAATGTATTAACCCCTAATCCGCCATCTCCCCCACATTGCAAACTGCCTAATAAAGTGATTAACCCCTAAACCACCATCCCCCCACAACGCAATAAACCTAATTAACCTATTAACCCCTAAACTGCCAAACCCCCACAACACAATAAACCTAAATAACCTATTAACCCCTAAACTGCCAACCCACCACAATGCAATAAATTAATTTAATCACTAAGCCCCCTGACCTAACACCCCTTAAATTAACCCCAATTACATAAAATAATAAAAAAAACTAAGTTAAAATTAAATTAAAAAATCTAAAATTACAGAAAAAAATAAACAAAATTATCAAAAATAAAAAAATAAATCTAATCCCTATGAAAAAAAAAGCCCCCTAAAATAAAAAACACCTCTTAATCTAAACTACCAATAGCCATTAAAAGGGCCTTTTGTAGGGCATTGGCCTAAGTTAATCAGCTCTTTTACATAAAAAAATGCTAAGTCCCCCCTAACAGTAAAACCCCCCACCCACCAAACCCCCCAAAATAAAAAAAATAACACTAAAAAAAAATCTAAGCTGCCCATTGCCCCTAAAGGGCAATCAGCTCTTTTGCAGCCCATGAAAATAAAAAAAATCCCTATTCTAAAAAATAAAGACACCCCAAATCTGATAAATAAACCTATGACTAAATAAAGGCCCTAGACTTTCTTGCTAGTTTTATTAATAGAGATACTGAAACTACTTGTCCAGTGAACAACCAGAGCAATAATGTTTTGAAATACCTTAACTTTATCTTAATATTTTACACTGTACTGTAGACAGGGGTCAAGTCCTTAGTTACAAAAAAAGTGTGGGAACTTAACAAGACTTCCACCCCCTAACAATGAATATTGTTTTATACTCACACTTACACACACACACACTGTATTTATATTTATATAATCTATACACTCTGGTTAATGAAAGCAAATTAAAACTAATGAAGAGTTGAATGGTTGCCTTTGGGGCTGAGGATGGACACCTATGGTTACATTTTTACATAGCAGGGGTGAAATTTTTATTTGTAATTTAGGATTTAACTGATACATCTGATATCATGATCTTGGTTTGGTTTGTGTGTGCACTCACTCTGCAGTAAAAAACAATGATAATGTGATTTAAATTTAAATTAGGGTCACAATGCATCTGAGAGTGATTTTCTTTTACCATTAACATATATACCAAGTAAATGTGAAACAAGTAACACTGGCAGTGGACGCATTTGGTATGAGGGCACAATAACATTAAAAGCAAAACAGGTGACCTTGCACTTTGGTATGAAACTGGTAAGTTTGAATCTGCAGCAAACACATTATCTTGCACAGGTCAGCATTCTGCAGAGAATTCGGCCTGCTGACCATAAATTGATAGACATACAGACACCAGCAAAGTAACAAACTGCACATACTATTGGTGTATAAAATAAAGTAATTGGGCTTATCCTACTTCAAAATGTTTCACAAACACATTTGCAAGGACTATTTTCTTTTGTGTGTACACATATATTTCCATTGAAACCCTCATCCAAGCTATCTCTGGAAGAACTAAAAGGTATTCTAATCAGAGAGAAAGCAGGAAGCTGGAAGGACATGACTCTTCCCTGCTTGATGAGCACATTTTTTTCTTTGATGAAACAATGAACTTTAAAAATAATTAAAAAAAAAAACACTTTAAAATAACTAGACACACATGAATGCCTGTTGTTTAATGTCAAGATCCGGGGTGTCCATACTTTGTTTTTAACTCACATGGTGCATAGCACTCTTACCTTCAGTTTCTCACACCCTCCTTCTTCCCCTCTCCTTCCTTTCCAAGGTAGGCTGAGACCTCTGTGTCTGACAGCAACTCCAGACTCATACCGCAGGACAACTGACAGGCTTGCCTTTAGTGTATTGTAGGAAGTGTTACTGCCCATTACAAGAGGATCTCACTATCCCTCTAACCAGACTGTGCTCCAGCAGCTTTCACCAGCAGCAGCAATGTTTACTGAAGCATTTCTGTTCTCTGTCAGTGGGACTTAGTTCCTCCTGCAAAAATAATGCAGGAACACCGTTCCCATGCGTTCCTGCTGGACTTGACCCCTTACTGTAGGCCTGAAACTTGTGGTGTACAACCCTGTGGAGCAGGTCATCTTTCTCCCATATCAAATACAGGACAAAGTCTTAATACTAGTCTCATCTGGATATCTCACATCAAGCTGTAAAGCAGACAGTACATCAGGGGCGAGATTACAGATATGCAGCGCAAGCTTCAGCGTAACTGCTGAAACCTGCGTCGTCCATAATTTCCCCTCGCACATCACATAAACCCTGCCGGCAGTTCATAAACTGCTGTAAGCCAGATAAACTAGAGATGTCCAGAAACGTGAGTAAATACACATTTCTGGAGTCGCCAGTGATTTATGTAGATTGCGTTATGGGGTTTGGTGGTTTAGGGGTTAATAATCATCTGCTAGATTTAGAGTTTCTGAGGGGCTGCGTTAGGCTCCAAAAAGGGAGCGTTGAGCCGAATTTACCGCCACTTCAACTCTCAATACCAGCGTTGCTTACGGTAGCGGTAAGCTGGCAAAACATGCTCGTGCACGATTTCCCCATAGGAAACAATAGGGCAGTTTGGGCTTAAAAAAAAACACCTGCAAAAAAGCAGCGTTCAGCTCCTAACGCAGCCCCATTGTTTCCTATGGGAAAATACATTTTATGTCTGCACCTAACACCCTAACATGAACCCCGAGTCTAAACACCCCTAACCTGACACTTATTAACCCCTAATCTGCCGCCCCCGCTATCCCTGACCCCTGCATTACACAATTAACCCCTAATCTGCCGCTCCGGACACCGCCGCCACCTACATTATCCCTATGAACCCCTAATCTGCTGCCCCCAACATTGCCGACACCTACATAATATTTATTAACCCCTAATCTGCCCCCCCAACGTCGCCGCCACCTAACTACAAGTATTAACCCCTAATCTGCCGACCGGACCTCGCCTCTACTCGAATAAAGTTATTAACTCCTAAACAGCCGCACTCCCGCCTCGCAAACCCTATAATAAATATTATTAAACCCTAATTTGCCCCCCACAACGTTGCTGCCACCTAACTTCAAGTATTAACCCCTAATCTGCTGACCGGACCTCGCCGCTACTCTAATAAATGTATTAACCCCTAAAGCTAAGTCTATCCCTAACCCTAACTAATTAATACTTGTAGTTAGGTGGCGGTGACGTGGGGGGGGGCATATTAGGGGTTAATAAATATTATGTAGGTGTCGGCGATGTTAGGGGCAGCAGATTAGGGGTTCATAGGGATAATGTAGGTGGCGGCGATGTGCGGTCGGCAGATTAGGGGTTAAAAATATTTATTATAGTGGCGGCGATGTTGGGGGACCTCGGTTTAGGGGTACATAGGTAGTTTATGGGTGTTAGTGTACTTTAGAGCACTGTAGTTAAGAGCTTTATATACCGGAGTTAGCCCATAAAGCTCTTAACTACAGCCTTTCCATGGGCGGTAGGAGTCTTGTCGGTAGAGGGTGTACCGCTCACTTCAGCCAAGACTCTAAATACCAGCGTTAGGAAGATCCCATTGAAAAGATAGGATATGCAATTGGCGTAAGGGGATCTGCGGCATGGAAAAGTCGCGGCTTGAAAGTGAGCGGTACACCTTTACCTGGCCGACTCTAAATACCAGCGGGCAGCCAAAAGCAGCGTTAGGACCTGTGTATTTACTCACGTTTCTGGAGTCGCCAGTGATTTACGGCAGTTTAGAAACTGCTGGTGCATAAGAAAAAAAAATGTAAATCTCCCGTAAAAGTCTAACCCGCCTCCCAAAAATAAACCTAACACGTCAAAACCCCTTTATCCGCCATCACAAAACATCGCAACTAATAATACAATTATTAACCCCTAAACAGCCAACCCCATAACGCAATCTACCTAATAAATGTATTAACCCCCTAATCCGCCATTCACCCACATCGCAAATCTACCTAATAAATGTATTAACAGCTAATCCGCCATCCCCCACATCACAAAGTAACTAATTAACCTATTAACCCCTAATCCGCCATTCACCCACATCGCAAATCAACCTAATAAATGTATTAACCCCTAATCCATCAACTTCCACATCGCAAAGTATCTAATTAACATATTAACCCCTAATCCGCCAACCCCCCCAACGCAATAAACCTAATTACACTATTGACCGCTAAACCGCCAAACCCTCACATTGCAATAAACCTAATTAAGCTATTAACTCCTAAATCACCAACAAGGCAAATAACTAATTTAATTACTAAGCCCCCTAACCTTACACCCCCTAAATTGACCCCAATTACATTAAATAAAAAATTACTAAATTACAATTAAAATAAAAAAACCTGACATAATTAAAAAAAAAACTAAGATTAAATTAAATGAATCTAAAATTACAAAAGTCTAACATTACAGAAAAAAATAAATCAAATTATCAAAAATTAAAAATTAAAAATAATCACTATGAAAATAAAAAAGCCCCCCCCCCCCAAAATAAAAATATTCCCTAATCTAAACTAAACAACAAATGGCCCTTAAAAGGGCCATTTGTAGGGCATTGTCATAACTTAAAGGGACACTAAACCAAAAAAAAAATATTTCACGATTTAGGTAGAGAATACAATTTTAAGCAATATTCCCATTTACTTCTATTACCTAATTTGCTTCATTCTTTAGATATCCTTTGTTGAAGAAATAGCAATGCACATGGGTGAGCCAATCACACAAGGCATCTGTGTGCAGCCACCAATCAGCAGCTACTGAGCCTATCTAGATATGCTTTTCAGCATAGGATATCAAGAGAATGAAGCAAATTATATAATAGAAATTAATTAGAAAGTTGTTTAAAATGACATGCCCTTTCTAAATTATGATAGAAAAAAATTGGGTTCCATGGCCCTTTAAACAGCTCTTTTACATTAAATAAATACTAAGTCCCCCATAACAGTAAACCCCCCCCCCACCTGCCAAACCCCCAAAATAAAAATACCTAACACTAAAAAAAGGGGCATTTGTATGGGCATTGCACTTAGAAGGACATTCAGCTCTACAAGACTTCACCGCCTGCAAGAAAACCTTCTCGGCCGGACTTCAGGAACGGTGAGCACCTATTTGGGGGTTAGATTTAGATTGTTTTTTTTTTTGGGTACCTTTGTTTTTTAGATAAGGGGTTAATAGTGTAATTAGGTTTATTGCGTTGTGGGGGGTTGACGGATTAGGGATTAATTGGTAGATTGCAATGTGGGGGATGGCGGATTAGGGGTTAGTAAGTTTATTAGCTATATTGCGATGTGGGGGTTGGTGGATTAGGGGTTAATATATTTTATTAGTTATTGCGGTGGGGAATGGCGGTTGACAGGTAGATAGATACTGCGCATGCGTTCGGTGTTTGTTAATACTTCCAAGGAGTTATGGTGCTCACATTTTCAGCGCAAGGCTTGCTGCGCCTGCATATGTGTGGCAAGGTGAAAATGGAGTAACATTTCTCTATTTTCGCCGCGTAAGTCCTTGCGCTATATATGTGATAATGACTTGCGACGCGGTTCTATGTTAGTTTATGGGAGTAAAATTAGAGGGTGACGGCTGAAATATAGGTGTGATGTAAAGTACCAGAATTATTAATATGATAATAATAATAATAATAATTAATACTAGTCCCATCTGGATATCTCACATCAAACTGTAAAGCAGACATTACATCAGGTGTGGCGTGCAATACCAAAATTATTAATATGATATTAATAATAATAAAAACTAAACATTTGTATTAAATGTCTTATTATCTGTCTTACATAAATCAGGGACGGCTTGTTATTACCCAAGTCATCTTTTACAAGATGTACTGCGCATTATCATGGCTTATTATGCATTAAGGAAGCCGGTCACTCAGGGCTTCAGTAAGTCCAACACCTAGGTTCATCCCCTGAGCAGCAGCAGCAGAAGCCCCCATCTCACAGATCTGTGCTTTACATCTCATACCTTCATGACCACACACACATGAGATGTCTAAGCATTTGGTTACATCATTTTACATGGATGTAACATGCACTCTGTCTGCATTCTCATCAATAAAATAAAGCTACACATCACAGCAGAATGTTTTACTGCTGCTGCTATGTTTGACTAGTGAGTTTGCTTCTACTGTGTGCAAAGAAACATTAATATTTATGTATTAGCAAAAAAGCATCTAGTAAAGGTAAGGACAGTTTAAGTGACAGCTTTTACTGTGCATGAAGCGTATGTACATATGCCCTATGCATCATTATTCAAACACTGATTATGGACAGAGAGCCAGTACTGACCTTATACTATCAGCATATAGGCAGCGCCTGACCTTATACTATCAGCATATAGGCAGTGTCTGACCTTATACTATCAGCATATACAGTAGACAGTGCCTGACCTTATACTATCAGCATATAGGCAGCCCCTGACCTTATACTATCAGCATATAGGCAGAGCCTGACCTTATACTATCAGCATATAGATAGTGCCTGACCTTATACTATCAGCATATACAGTAGACAGTGCCTGACCTTATACTATCAGCATATACAGTAGACAGTGCCTGACCTTATACTATCAGCATATAGGCAGTGCTTGACATTATACTATCTGCATATAGACAGTGCCTGACCTTATACTATCAGCATATACAGTAGACAGTGCCTGACCTTATACTATCAGCATATAGGTAGCGTCTGACCTTATACTATCAGCATATAGGCAGCGCTTGACATTATACTATCTGCATATAGACAGTGTCTAACCTTATACTATCAGCATATACAGTAGACAGTGCCTGGCTTTATACTATCAGCATATAGGCAGTGCTTGACATTATACTATCTGCATATAGACAGTTTCTACCTTATACTATCAGCATATACAGTAGACAGTGCCTGGCTTTATACTATCAGCATATAGGCAGCGCTTGATCTTATACTATCAGCATATACAGTTGACAGTGCCTGACCTTATACTATCAGCGTATAGGCAATGCCTAACCTTATACTATTAGCATACAAACAACCCCTGACCTTATACTATCAGTATATAGGCAGAGCCTGACCTTATACTATCAGCATATAGACAGTGCCTGACCTTATACTATCAGCATATAGACAGTGCTTTACCTTATACTTTCAGCATACAGAGAGACCCTGACCTTATACTATCAGCATACAAACAGACCCTGACCTTATACTATCAGCGTATAGGCAGTGCCTGACCTTATAATATTAGCATACAAACAGCCCCTGACCTTATACTATCAGCATACAAACAGACCCTGACCTTATACTATTAGCATACAAACAGACCCTGACCTTATACTATTAGCATACAAACAGACCCTGACCTTATACTATCAGCATACAAACAGACCCTGACCTTATACTATCAGCGTATAGGCAGTGCCTGACCTTATACTATTAGCATACAAACAGCCCCTGACCTTATACTTTCAGCATACAGAGAGACCCTGACCTTATACTATCAGCATACAAACAGACCCTGACCTTATACTATCAGCATATAGACAGAGCCTGACCTCATACTATCAGCATACAGAAAGCTCTTAACCTTATACAATCAGCATATAGGAAGTACCTGACCTTATACTATCAGCATATACAGTAGACAGTGCCTGGCTTTATACTATCAACATATAGGCAGCGCTTGAGCTTATACTATCAGCATATAGACAGTGCCTGACCTCATACTATCAGCATACAGAAAGCTCTTAACCTTATACAATCAGCATATAGGAAGTACCTGACCTTATACTATCAGCATATACAGTAGACAGTGCCTGGCTTTATACTATCAACATATAGGCAGCGCTTGAGCTTTTACTATCAGCATATAGACAGTGCCTGACCTTATACTATCAGCATATACAGTAGACAGTGCCTGACATTATACTATCAGCATATAGGCAGCACCTGACCTTATACTATTAGCATACAAACAAACCCTGACCTTATACTATCAGCATATAGGCAGTGTCTGACCTTATACTATCAGCATATAGACAGTGCCTGACCTTATACTATCAGCATATAGGCAGCACCTGACCTTATACTATCAGCATATAGACAGTGACTGACCTTATACTATCAGCATATAGACAGTGCCTGACCTTATACTATCAGCATATAGACAGTGTCTGACCTTATACTTTCAGCATACAGAGAGACACTGACCTTATACTATCAGCATACAAACAGCCCCTGACCTTATACTATCAGCATATAGAAAGTGTCTGACCTTATACTATCAGCATACAGAAAGCTTTTAACCTTATACAAGCAGCATATACACTGAGCCTGACCTTATACTATCAGCATATAGGAAGTAACTGACCTTATACTATTAGCATATAGACAGTGCCTGACCTTATACTATCAGCATATAGGCAGTGCCTGACCTAATACTATCAGCATATAGGAAGTACCTGACTCTATACTATCAGCATATAGACAGTACCTTACCTTATACTATCAACATATAGGCAGTGCCTAATCTTATACTATCAGCATATAGACAGTACCTGACCTTATACGCCCATCATATAGGCAGTGCCTAATCTTATACTATCAGCCTACAGACAGTGCCTGGCCTTTTATTTTCAGCATATAGACAGTGTCTAAACTTATACTATCGACATATAGACAGTGCAAGAACTTATACTATCAGCATATAGGCAGTGCCTGACCTTATACTATCAGCATCTAGACAGTGCCAGAACTTATTCTATCAGCATATAGGCAGTGCCTGACCTTATAATATCAGCATATAGGCAGTGCCTGACCTTTTACTATCTGCATACAGACAGCCCCTGGCCTTATTCTATCAGCATATAGGCAGCACTTGATCAGAACTTTTCCATTAACGGACTGCCACTCTGTTGGGGAATACTGAATTCCAGCAGATGGCGCTATAGAGTTTTGGTCTGGTAATGGAAAAGTGCCATTTTTATTTAGTGTTTGCATTGTGGGGGATGGCAGTTTAGGGGTTAATACTTTTATTTAGTGTTTGCGATGTGGGGGGATGGCGGTTTAGGGGTTATTACTTTTATTTAGTGTTTGCAATGTGGGGGGATGGTGGTTTAGGTGTTAATACTTTTATTTAGTGTTTGCAATGTGGGAGGATGGCGGTTTAAGGGTTAACAGTTTTATTTAGTTTTTATGATGTGGGGGGATGGTGGTTTAGGGGTTAACAGTTTTATATATGGTTGGCGATGTGGGGGATGGTGGTTTAGGGGTTAATAGTTTTATTTAGGGTTGGGAATGTAGGGGATGGCGGTTAAGAGGTTAATAGTGTAGTTTATGGGTGTAAGTGTACTTTGTAAGGTATTTTTGTTGTGTCTTGTGCAACTTTTTAGTTTAGGAAAACAGTTTACCAGAGCTCTTAGATCGCGGTAAGGATTAAAGTGGAAAAGGCTATAGAGCTAGCGCAATCGCAATTTCTCCGGAAGAAAAATGGGTCGCGAAATCGTGATTGCACTAGCGCAAAATCCATTGTGCTTCACTTGTAATCTCGCCCTAGGTATTTGATACAATCTATTGGTGATTTATTTGGTTAAATTGATACTTTCTCTTTAATAACAATCGGCTAGATTACAAGTGTTGTGGTACTGCTTTTAACGCAGAAAAAATGGAACGCATATTACGAGTCATGTTATATATATAGTATAGCTATACCGCAAGCATTTTAGCCTGTAATGCAACGTCCATTCCGCACTCAAAAAAATGAGGTTTTTGTGTGGGATTTCCATGGCGCCGGTATTACAGGTTTGTGCGTTCAGGCTAAAAAGCTTGCGTTACAGCCTATACCGTCACGATGCATACCGCCACCTGAGAGCAGTAGTTATGGATTTTGCAAAACAAAAATGTTTCACAAAACTCCTAACTAAACTGTTACAAAGTACATTAACACCCTTAAACTACCTATTAACCCCTAAACCACCACCCTCCTGCATCGCAAATACTATTTCAAACTTATTAACCCCTAATCTGCTGCCCACCCACATTGCGACTATTAAATAAACCTAATAACCCCTAATCTGCTGCCCACCCACATCACCAACACTATTTAAATATATTAACCCCTAATACGACGCTCCCCGACATCGCAGACACTATAATAAAGTTATTAACCCCTAAACCTCCGGCCTCCCACTTTGCCACCACTATAATAAAGTTATTAACCCCTAAACCTCTGGTCTCCCACATCACCGCCACTAAATAAACCTATTCACCCCTTAACCACCAGCCCCCACATCGCAAAACCGTAATTAAACTATTAACCCCTGAACTTAACACCCCCTAACTTTAAATTAAAATTATAATATAACTATCTTAAAATAAATAAAAACTTCCCTGTGAAATATAAATTAACCTAACATTACAATTCTAATAAAATTAAAAAAAACTACCAATTAAAAAATCTAAATGACAAATTTAAAAAACCTAACACTACAAAAAATAAATAAATATAAAATTACAAAAAATAATAAACACTAAATTACTTTTGTAGGGCATTGCCCTAAGTTAAACAGCTCTTGTACCTGTCCCCCCAACAGTAAAAACCACTACCCAACCAACCCCCCAAAATAAAAAACTTAACTCTAAAAAAAACCTAAGCTACCCATTGCCCCTAAAGGGGCATTTGTATGGACATTACCCTTACAAGGTCATTCAGCTCTTTTTCACTGCCCTTAAAAGGGCATTCAGTTCTTTTACAAAAGCCCAAAGCCCTAATCTAAAAAAAAAAACACCCAAAAAAATGAAAAAAACTAACACTAACCCCAGAATATCTACTCATGGTTCCTGAAGTCCGGACATCCATCTTTATCCAGACGGCGACAACTTCATCCATCTCGGGGACGTCTTCTATCTTCATCCCGGGGACGCGGAGCGGAGCCATCCTGGAAGCCGATCCCATCCTGCGTGTCCTCTCCATACGGTCATCGCCGTACACTGAAGTTGAATGCAAGGTAGCTGTTTCAAAATGGCATACCTTGCATTCCTATTGGCTAATTTGATTCTTCAAATTCAAATCAGCCAATAGGATGAGAGCTTCTGAAATCCTATTGGCCGGAGGTTTAGGGGTTAATAGATTTATTTAGTGGTGGCGATATCGGGGAGCGGCGGAATAGGGGTTAATAACTTTATTATAGTGTTGGCGATGTCGGGGAGCGGTGGAATAGGGGTTAATAACTTTATTTAGGTGTTGGCGATGTCAGGGAGCGGCAGATTAGGGGTTAATAATTTACTGTCGGCGATGTCGGGGGCGGCGGATTAGGGGTGTTTAGACTAGGGCTTTATGTTAGGGTTTAAACGCAACTTTTTTTCCCCCATAGACATCAATGGGGCTGCGTTATGGAGCTGTTTCATTCCGTATGTCAGGTGTTAGTTTTTTGTTAACACTCTCTCCCCATTGATGTTTATGGGGGAAAGTGTGCACGAGCACGTCAATTCAGCCCTTCAATTTTGTGCGGTATGGAGCTTAATGCCACCGTATCGCATGCACAAGGAGGCTTTTCAGTAACTTGTAATGGCAGCGCTATGGAGAGGGAAATAACACAACTTTTTTGGCATTAGTTTCGCACCCTGTTTAGCGCAAAACTCGTAATCTAGGTGAATGAAATTTGTTATTTTTTTAAATGATGGGCACTTTGTTGCCCATTTTAATGTAATTAATTGAAAAGGACTTTTTAACACGTGACCTCATTCACATCTGGTTGCTGAGTAACTATAGTGAGTGCTACACAATGTACTATTTGTTTTTCCCATTATGATTTAGTTGCATTTAGCACCCTCCGCACACACCAAATCATTTTAAGAAAAAGAATGTCTTTCCTTAAATGGTCTCCGGGTCCTACAAGCATTGATTCCTTATAGTGAAATTTTTCTGGAAACCTCTTTTTCATATTAAACTTAACCAACGACACCAAGTTCAGCCTATGCGAAAGGCAACAAGCCCTGAAGATAGCACAGAATACAGATATATAGTATATTGCAACTATACAACACCACAAAATAGGAAGTAAATACGCCTGTTATTACATTGTGTAATATGTAGCAGAGTTGTATTCACTTTACACTTTGTACTTTGCATACGCTGGATCCGGTATGTGCCTTAAATACCACTACTGCTGATGTGAGTTACTCGGGAGAACAGGGTATTGAGCTGTGCAGTGTTGGGGGCTTAGCCTGATTTGGTATCATATGATAATCTCTAGATGCAAACCAGGATGTACTTTAATATTGAACTATACAGGGTCCGGGGTGCATATAAAAATACTGGGCTGCATACTGTTTGATTTATTAATGATAGCTATGGTACTTAAAGGGACATGATACCCAATTTTTTTTCTTTCATGATTTAGAAAGAGCTTGCAATTTTAAACAACTTTCTAATTTGCTTATATTATCTAATTTGCTTTATTCTCTTGATATACTTTGCTGAAAAGCATATCTAGATAGGCTCAGTAGCTGTTGATTGGTTGCTGCACATAGATGCCTCATATGATTGGCTCATCCCTGTGCATTGCTATTTCTTCAACAAAGGATAACTAAATAATGAAGCAAATTAGACGGTATAAGTAAATTGGAATGCTGTTTAAAATTGTATTCTGTACTTGAATCATGAAAGAAAATTTTGGGGTTTAGTGTCCCTTTAAATAAGGCCTTATATGAATGTTGGGATCCCTTATTAGTTAGGGTTTGTGCACAAACTTAAGATCATCCAGTGGCCATTATTTAATTTCCATCTTTCCTTTGCTAGTTTTTATTTGATGTTGATAGGTTTTATGTATTTTATCTAATTGTGTTATGTTTGGTCTGGGGATATTCTCCTCACTGGTTATATATATTACATTTTGCATTCATAGGAGTTCTCATTTGTGCACCTTTTTTGTTTTTTTAATTTATGCAATCACACTCCCTAAAGGAGGTGCAGTATATATTTTACACATCTTCATTCTTCAACCACCTCCAGTGGAAGCAAAGTAAAGACTGAGGTATGTGTGAGGTGGGAGAGGTTTTATATAGCTCTTGGGCTTTGGGACTCTTTGTCTCCTCCTAGTGGTAGAGAAGGGTAATTCCCATGAGTAATGGGTCATGGACTCTCACCACCTGTATGAAAGAAATGCTGTACACTTTCAGACAGAGTCTGAATTCTTTTATATAATCAATATTTAATACTAACTGAAAAAAGATGCACCGTATGTATTTTGTTTTCTCTTCCAGATACACCTGTAAGTGAACTACTGAAATAACATATATCAATTCAACCTATTCTGAGTTCTTTTTGGTTTATGGTCTAAATAATACTGAGCCCAGTACAAATACTAGTAAGCGCAGGAATGTTTGTTTTTGAGGATATATTCTGAAATTCTCTCTTTTAGATGGAGCAAAGAAAAAAGTACAAAACCCCTTCAAGGGAGATAAAAGCTAAATTGAAATGTTTTAATTGAGAAAAAAAAAAAAATTCCCATGTGCTTCTGTTATCACATGTTGTTCATTTTCTTGGTATTCTTTGTTGAAGAACATACCTAGACAGGCTGGAGTGACAAGTTAGCTAGTGCAAACAAAACTGAGTGTGCACTACTTTTTATATGCACTGACTCCTGCTAAGCATGTGCATAATTATATATAAGTCAGTGATTGGTTGATTGCTGTCATGTGATACAGGGGATAGGGAAATTAAAGGAAACTTTGAAATGAATCTGAAAAAAATCTACTGCCCATTTGAAAATCAATGTTTGTGCTATTGCACTGACTTTTAATTACACATCGTTTGATTATTCATTACTACTGTAATCAATGGTCTTTTAACTGCAAAATGTAAATATGTTACTGGAAAATGGCAATGAATTATTTCATGTCAGTGAATGATAATTATATAATTATAGTTATAACTGACCCTCTACTTTATATAACCATGTGATTGTATCTACACATTGTGTCTGCTATTTGTAAGTATTAAGGACTAGATTACAAGTGGAGCGCAACTGATAGCACAATCTGTGTGGATGGTTAAATATTTTAACCAAACCATCTTAGCGCAGACGGATCTTAAACTTATAATGGATAGTAAAGGGCTCGCTACTGGTACGCTCACTGCGTTTTTATTACAAGTGGTGAGATAAGTGATTCACACAATCCAAAATGCTGCTGGAAAAATGTAGTGCCTTTTCAGTCCTGAAGTAAATAATTATTATTGACAATATAGTACTGGGCTTCGTGAAAAACGTGCTCACTCTCAGCTGAGGGCTCCCTGGATGATATAGAACATGAATTTTACTGGAACCTCTATAGAAGTCTATCATTTGAGCATTTAAGTGAGCTGCACTGTCAGACATGTAGATGTTAGCGTGCACTATCCGACATGCAGATGTTAGCGCGTTGTCCGACATGCAGATCTTTGTTCGTACTGTCTGACATGCAGATGTTAGTGCGCACTGTCCGACATGCAAATGTTAGCGCGCTGTCCGACATGCAGATGTTTGTTCATACTGTCTGACATGCAGATGTTAGCGTGTACTGTCTGACACGCAGTTGTTAGCGTGCACTGTCCGACATGCAGATGTTAGTCCGTACTGTCCCACATGCAGATGTTAGCGCGCACTGTCCCACATGCAGATGTTAGCGTGCACTGTCCCCCATGCAGATGTTAGCGCGCACTGTCCCACATGCAGATGTTAGCGTGCACTGTCCCACATGCAGATGTTAGCGCGCACTGTCCCACATGCAGATGTTAGCTCGCACTGTCTGACATGCAGATGTTAGCACGCACTGTCCCACATGCAGATGTTAGCAAGCACTGTCCCACATGCAGATGTTAGCGCGCACTGTCCCACATGCAAATGTTAGTGTGCTGTTCGACATGCAGATGTTAGCGGGTACTGTCCGACATGCAGTTGTTAGCGCACACTGTCCGACATGCAGATGTTAGCACGCACTATCTGACATGCAGTTGTTAGCGCACACTGTCCGACATGCAGATGTTAGCACGCACTATCTGACATGCAGATGTTAGCGCGCACTGTCTGACATGCAGATGTTAGCAAGCACTTTCTGACATGCAGATGTTAGCGCGCACTGTCTGATATGCAGATGTTAGCAAGCACTGTCCCACATGCAGATGTTAGCACGCACTGTCTGACATGCAGATGTTAGCACGCACTGTCTGACATGCAGATGTTAGCGCGCACTGTCTGACATGCAGATGTTAGCGCACACTGTCCGTCATGCAGATGTTAGCGTGCACTGTCCGACATGCAGATGTTAGTGTGCACTGTACGACATGTAGATGTTTGCACGCACTGTCTGGACATGCAGATGTTAGTGGGCACTGTACGACATGCAGATGTTAGCATGCACTGTCCGTCATGTAGATGTTAGTGTGCACTGTCTGGCCATGCAGATGTTAGTGGGCACTGTACGACATGCAGATGTTAGCGGGCACTGTACGACATGCAGATGTTAGCGGGCACTGTACGACATGCAGATGTTAGTGTGTACTGTCCGACATGCAGATGTTAGCGTGCACTGTATAACATGCAGATGTTAGCGCGTACTGTCCGACATGCAGATGTTAGTGCGCACTGTACGACATGCAGATGTTAGCACGCACTGTATGACATGCAGATGTTATTGTGCACTGTCCGACATGCAGATGTTATTGTGCACTGTCCGACATGCAGATGTTAGCGCGTACTGTCCGACATGCAGATGTTAGTGCGCACTGTCCGACATGCAGATGTTAGTGTGCACTGTCCCACATACAGGAGTTAGCGTGCACTTTCCGACATGCAGATGTTAGCACGCACTATTTGACATGCAGATGTTAGCGCGCACTGTCTGACATGCAGATGTTAGCGCGCACTGTCCGACATGCAGATGCTAACGCGTACTATCTGACATGCAGATGTTAGCGTGCACTGTCCAATATGCAGATGTTAGCGAGTACTGTCCGACATACAGATGTTAGCGCGCACTGTCCGACATGCAGATGTTAGTGCGCACTGTCCGACATGCAAATGTTAGTGCACTGTTCGACATGCAGATGTAAGTGCATACTGTCTGACATGCAGTTGTTAGCGCACACTGTCCGACATGCAGATGTTAGTGCGCACTGTCCGACATGCAGATGTTAGTGTGCACTGTCCAACATACAGGAGTTAGCGTGCACTTTCCGACATGCAGATGTTAGCACGCACTATTTGACATGCAGATGTTAGCGCGCACTGTCTGACATGCAGATGTTAGCGTGCACTGTCCGACATGCAGATGCTAACGCGTACTGTCTGACATGCAGATGTTAGCGTGCACTGTCCAATACGCAGATGTTAGCGTGTACTGTCCGACATGCAGATGTTAGTGTGCACTGTCCGACATGCAAATGTTAGTGCGCTGTTCGACATGCAGATGTAAGTGCGTACTGTCTGACATGCAGTTGTTAGCGCACACTGTCCGACATGCAGATTTTAGTGCGCACTGTCTGACATGCAGATGTTAACGTGCACTGTCTGACATGCAGATGTTAGCGCGCACTGTCTGACATGCAGATGTTAGCGCACACTGTCTGACATGCAGATGTTAGCGCGCACCGTCCAACACACAGATGTTAGTGTGTACTGTCCGACATACAGATGTTAGCGCACACTGTCCGACATGCAGATGCTAGTGCGTACTGTCTGACATGCAGATGTTAGCGTGTACTGTCCGACATACAGATGTTAGCGTGTACTGTCCGACATACAGATGTTAGTGTGCACTGTCCGACATACAGATGTTAGCATGCACTGTCCAACATGCAGATGTTAGTGCACTGTCTGACATGAAGATGTTAGCGTGCACTGTCTAACATGCAGATGTTAGCATGCACTCTGACATGCAGATGTTAGCGAGCACTGTCCGACATGCAGATGTTAGCATGCACTCTGACATGCAGATGTTAGCGAGCACTGTCTCACATGCAGATGTTAGCGAGCATTGTCTGACATGCAGATGTTAGCGAGCACTGTCTGACAGGTAGATATTAGCACGCACAGTGTCTGATATGCAGATGTTAGCGCGCACTATCCGACATGCAGATGTTAGCGCGCACTAGATTAACGCTTGAACAATGAAAATTACTATTGTCTTGTAATATTTGTGCAAAAATAGAAACTCTCTTGATAGCTCTCAAGCAATGTTCGACATGCAGATGTAAATGCGTACTGTCTGACATGCAGATGTAAATGGGTACTGTCCGACATGCAGTTAGCGCACACTGTCAGACATGCAGATGTTAGCACGCACTGACATGCAGATGTTAGCGCGCACTGTCTGACATGCAGATGTTAGCAAGCACTGTCCCACATGCAGATGTTAGTGCGCTGTTCGACATCCAGATGTAAGTGCGTACTGTCTGACATGCAGAAGTTAGCGGGTACTGTCCGACATGCAGTTGTTAGCGCACACTGTCCGACATGCAGATTTTAGTGCATATTGTCTGACATGCAGATGTTAGCGTGCACTGTCTGACATGCAGGTGTTAATGCGCACTGTCCGACATGCAGATGTTAGCGTGCACTGTCCGACATGCAGATGTTAGTGTGCACTGTACGACATGCAGATGTTTGCACGCACTGTACGACATGCAGATGTTAGCGTGCACTGTCCGACATGCAGATGTTAGTGTGCACTGTACGACATGCAGATGTTTGCACGCACTGTACGACATGCAGATGTTAGCGTGCACTGTCCGACATGCAGATGTTAGTGTGCACTGTACGACATGCAGATGTTTGCACGCACTGTACGACATGCAGATGTTTGCACGCACTGTCTGGGCATGCAGATGTTAGTGGGCACTGTCCGACATGCAGATGTTAGCGCGTACTGTCCGACATGCAGATGTTAGTGCGCACTGTCCAACATGCAGATGTTAGCGTGCACTGTCCCACATACAGGAGTTAGCATGCACTTTCCGACATGCAGATGTTAGCACACACTATTTGACATGCAGATGTTAGCGTGCACTGTCTGACATGCAGATGTTAGCGCACTGTCTGATATGTGCACTGTCCGATATGCAGATGTTAGCGCGCACTGTCCAACATGCAGATGCTAGCGCATACTGTCTGACATGCAGATGTTAGCGTGCACTGTCCAATACGCAGATGTTAGCGTGTACTGTCCGACATGCAGATGCTAGCGCGTACTGTCTGACATGCAGATGTTAGTGTGCACTGTCCAATGCACAGATGTTAGCGCGCACTGTCTGACATGCCGATGTTAGTGCGCACTGTCCGACATGCAAATGTTAGCACGCTGTTCGACATGCAGATGTAAGTGCGTACTGTCTGACATGCAGATGTTAGCGGGTACTGTCTGACATGCAGTTGCTAGCGCACACTGTCCGACATGCAGATGTTAGCGCGCATTGTCTGACATGCAGATGTTAGCGCGCACCGTCCAACACATAGATGTTAGCGTGTACTGTCCGACATACAGATGTTAGCGCACACTGTCCAACATGCAGATGCTAGCGCGTACTGTCTGACATGCAGATGTTAGCGTGCACTGTCCAACACGCAGATGTTAGCGTGTACTGTCCGACATACAGATGTTAGCGTGCACTGTCCGACACGCAGATGTTAGCGTGCACTGTCCGACATGCAGATGTTAGTGCACTGTCTAACATGCAGATGTTAGCGTGCACTCTGACATGCAGATGTTAGCGAGCACTGTCTGACATGCAGATGTTAGCGTGCACTCTGACATGCAGATGTTAGCGAGCACTGTCTGACATGCAGATGTTAGCGTGCACTCTGACATGCAGATGTTAGCGAGCACTGTCTGACATGTAGATATTAGCACGCAGTGTCTGATATGCAGATGTTAGCGTGCACTGTCTGACATGTAGATGTTAGTGTGCACTAGATTAACGCTTGAACAATGAAAATTACTATTGTCTTGTAATATTTGTGCAAAAATAGAAACTCTCTTGCTAGCTCTCAAGCAATGTTAACGCACAATAATGCTAATATTTTTTTTTTGCTCTCCACTTGTACTCTTGGCCTGACCGAGTATATTGTATTTAGAAACCCCTGATTTTAATTAATTGCAGAATTTCTTTTTTTTTTGTTTCTTTTTCGTTCCTTTTTTTGTTTTTTAGAAAATTGAAACTAAAAAAACAAACACAGACATAATTACTGCAGGACAATTTCTCTATTTTTATTTGAAACAAATACTTAATAAATGATGCAGCCAGAACAGGACGTACAGACAACGTCACGTTATTTACATCTGCGCCAGGCCCTTGTCTTCAGCAAGCTGTGAAGGTTTTCCAGAAAAAATGCTTGCAGGGGGCTTTGCGCTCACGTATGGTGAGGTCGGGTAGCTTCATTGCAGATGAACGTGCTATTGACTTGCCCTCCAAACTATCGGAAACGCCTCTATCAATCTCTTGTGAGTTACTGTCTGCGTTGTCCATCCATCCAGACAGCAGCTTCACAAGGAGATCGTCCTGCACCGCACTTAGATCCTAGAATAAAACAAAACGACAGAGTGAAAATAACGTTTATAATGACATATTAGCACCTCTGATCTCTAGTGTCACTATTCCCAGATTGTGTCACCAGCAGCTAGTTAGTTACTCTGTGTTGTGTAAGATAGAAGCCTGTCTTAAAGGGACATGAAACCCAAAAGGAGATGGGAGCTGATTGGTAGCTGATTGGTTGCACATATGCCTCTTGTCATTGGCTTACCGATTTGTTCAGCTAGTCCCCAGTTCCCATTGCTGCTCCTTCAATAATAGATACCAAGAGATCGAAGCACAAATGATAATAGAATTAAATTGTAAAGTTGTGTAAAATTTACTCTTTAACAGCATTAGAGACAAACCTGAAAGGCACGTCCGTCTCTTCAAAGCAGATTTGTAATATTGATGTATTAACATAAATGCTTCTACTGACCGCAAGCAATGATATTGTAACTATTCGTACTGCAGATAGAAGTAATATCCATCTGTACATACTATCCCTAACCACAGCCCCATATCCCTAACCTCTAATCCCTAACACACCTTCCTAACCCCTAATACCCTAACCCTAACAACAGCCCCATAACCCTAACCTCTAACCCCTAATCCCTAACACACCTTCCTAACCCCTAATACCCTAACCCTAACCACAGCCCCATATCCCTAACCTCTAATCCCTAACACACCTTCCTAACCCCTAATACCCTAACCCTAATCCCTAACAACAGCCTCATAACCCTAACCTCTAACCCCTAATCCCTAACACACCTTCCTAACCCCTAATACCCTAACCCTAACCACAGCCCCATATCCCTAACCTCTAATCCCTAACACACCTTCCTAACCCCTAATACCCTAACAACAGCCCCATAACCCTAACCTCTAACCCCTAATCCCTAACACACCTTCCTAACCCCTAATACCCTAACCCTAACCACAGCCCCATATCCCTAACCTCTAATCCCTAACACACCTTCCTAACCCCTAATACCCTAACCCTAATCCCTAACAACAGCCTCATAACCCTAACCTCTAACCCCTAATCCCTAACACACCTTCCTAACCCCTAATACCCTAACCCTAATCCCTAACAACAGCCCCATAACCCTAACCTCTAAACCCTACCACACCTCCCTAACCCCTAATACCCTAACCCTAATCCCTAACAACAGCCCCATAACCCTAACCCCTAATACAACTCCCTAACCCCTAATACCCTGAACTTAATCCCTAATCGCCCCTATCCCTAACCTCTAACCCCTAATATCCTAACCCTAATAATAGCCCCTATTCCTAACCTCTAATGCTAACCCCTACCAACAGCCCCTTTCCCTAACCCCTAATACCCTAACCCTAATATCCTAGTCCCTAACAATAGCCCCTATCCCTAATCTCTAACTCTAACCACTAATATCCTAAACCTAATACCTAACAATAGCCCCTATTCCTAACCTCTAACCCTAATATCCTAACCCTAATAATAGCTCCTATCCCTAACCTCTAACCCTAACCCCTAACACAGCACCCTAGCCCCTAATATCCTAACTCTAATCCCTATCAATAGCCCCTCTCTAAACCTCTAACCCTAATCCCTAATATCATAACACTAATCCCTAACAATAGCGCCCTCCCTAACCTCTAACCCTAATATCATAACACTAATCCATAACAATAGCCCCCTCCCTAACCTCTAACCCTAATCCCTAATATCATAACACTAATCCATAACAATAGCCCCCCTCTCTAACCCTAATCCCTAATATCATAACACGAATCCCTAACAATACCCCCCTCCCTAACCTCTAACCCTAATCCCTAATATCATAACACTAATCCATAACAATAGCCCCCTCCCTAACCTCTAACCCTAATCCCTAATATCATAACACTAATCCATAACAATAGCCCCCCTCCCTAACCTCTAACCCTAATATCATAACACTAATCCATAACAATAGCCCCCTCCCTAACCTCTAACCCTAATCCCTAATATCATAACACGAATCCCTAACAATACCCCCCTCCCTAACCTCTAACCCTAATCCCTAATATCATAACACTAATCCATAACAATAGCCCCCTCTCTAACCCTAATCCCTAATATTATAACACGAATCCCTAACAATAGCCCCCTCCCTAACCTCTAACCCTAATCCCTAATATCATAACACTAATCCCTAACAATAGCCCCCCTCCCAAACCTCTAACCCTAATTCCTAATATCATAACACTAATCCCTAACAATAGCCCCCTCCCTAACATCTAACCCTAATCCCTAATATCCTAACACTAATCCCTAACACAGCTCTCTAACCCTTAATACCCTAATCTCTAGCAAAAGCCCCATCTCTAACCCTAATACCCTAACCCTAATCCTTAACCAAAAGCCTATATCCCTAACCTCTAACCCTAACATAGCTCCCTAGCCCCTAATACCCTAACCCTAACAATAGCCTCCATCTCTAACCTCTATCCCTAACCATAACCCCAATACAAGTTACTAACCCTAACAATAACCCTTAACCACTAAACCATAACTTTAACCAATAACCATAACCTCTAAACACTTACCTTGACCCTAACATATAACATTAATCCTAACTGCTATCCCATATCCCTAACCCATAACCCTTAACACCTAACCCATAATACTACCCCTAAAGTCCACCCACAACCATAACCTTAACATAAAGTATAACCCCTAATCCTAAACCATAACCCTAACCTCTAACCCATAACCTCTAACCCATAAACCTTAACACCTAACCCATATTACTAACCCTAACGTCCACCCAAAACCATAACCTTTAACCCCTTACCCTAAACCATAACCCTAACCTCTAACCCATAACCCTGACCTCTATCCCTAACCCATGACACCTAACTGATAATACTAGCCCCTAATGCCCAACCCTAACCCATAATTTTAACCACATCAATAACCTTTACCTTAACTTCTAACCCTAAACCATAACCCTAACCTCTAAACCCTAACCCATAAGCATGACCTCTAACCCTAACCCAAAACCAATGCATAAACCCTAATGAAAGTCCCTAAAACTAACCCATAACAGAAGTTACTAACCCTAACCCATAATCCTAACCCACAAACATAACCCTAACTTCTACCCCCTAATTCTTAAAGGGACAGTCTACTCCAAACTGTTACTGTTTAAAAAGATATTAACACCTTTATTACCTATTCCCCAGCTTTGCACAACCAATATTGTTATATTGATAAATTTTATAACATATAAAACAGTAAATCACTCCCTGTTTTAAGCCCCTGGAGGCTGCCTTTATCTCTGTCATTTTATAACCTTTTCAAGACAGAGCTAGTTAATTGTTACTATATATATATATATATATATATATATATATATATATATATATATATATATATATATTTATTTATTTATATATAAAACACATAAAACACTGTTCTCACTCCTATGGAGTTACAAATGCCCTGAATGGCTAAAATGAAAGTTATAAACAGCCCTGAGATAAGGGGGCAGTCTGCAGAGGCTTAGATACAAGGTAATCACAGAGGTAAAAAGTATATTATTAATATAACAGTGTTAGTTATGCAAAACTGGGGAATGGGTAATAAAGGGATTATCTATCTTTTTAAATAATCACAATTTTGGAGTATACTGTCCTTTTAACCCTAACCAACCTCTAACCCTTACCCATAGCTGAACGCTAACCCATAACACTAGTCCCTAATCCCTAACCCCTAACAGAAATTACTAACTCCAACCCCTAACAGATGTGCCTAACCCTAACCCCTAGCAGGTTACTAACCCTAAAATCTAACACAAATTTCCAATCCTAACTGCTAACTGAAGAGTTTATAATCTACTTGAATTACATTTTATTTACTTTGACTACAAGACATTTTAAGAATCTACAGTGATTATTTTAAGCCTTTCTGTCAGACAAGGGGTTAATTCTCTTGCTGTGTGTTCGGTACAGTCTTTTTTCATTTCAGATGTTCTGCCCTTACACAGTCAGTAATACAGGGAACTAATTAATCACTAACTGGCTGATCATTAGCTCGTTATCTGTGTCTCACTCAGTCTGTCACTTTCCACTGATCACTTACCCTCAACATCCAGCTGTTCAGCTATTTGTAGACAACAATTCTATACATTTTATATTCAGGTTAATGACAAATATCTCCTGTCTTTACTAAAATTCAATTTCATGATTCTACATCAGTAGCTGATCAAAGTGCAATGAAGCACTTCTCTTCCAGGGAGGGTTTGCAACGCACTCAGTGGTTTAAATATATACTAGTGTTGCCACTTTACTACAGTGAAACAAAGATTCCCCCAGCAAATTGGTTGATGTTGTTAGAAATAAAAAGAAACACAAATTCCCCTTCATGTCAGCATTATTATTCCTAGATTTAAATAATTAATTGTATTACATTTTTCATCAATTTTATTTCTTCTGCAATTAAACAGTGACTGGTTATATCTGTCATTGTCATTTAGCTGCTCCATAACCACAAATAAATTCACTGACCCTCTATTTCTGGACCTATGGCTCTCATCACAATTTCAAGCGTTTGTCATGCAGAAGACTGTAATGTTGTCATTAATTATGTAAATTTGCTCTTTAACTTCATGCTATAGAATGTATAAGATTATTGGCCATCTAATAGGGTTCATGGTTATTTAGGGGTAGGGGAAAAGTAAAATACAATTCAATAGTTCCTCATGGGGTGGCTGCTTTTGATAAATATGTGACACCCCTGCTTTGTTTCTTGCTAGTGACACCCCAAAACACCTCATGGGGATCTCCAGTAATGTGATATAATTCTATTACATGCAGATATTGTGATCTAATGAGCTGTGCGAATCATCACATGATGAAGATAACAGATATCTGCTCTGTGACAGATACTATGGGTTAATCCTGTGTAATTCACTGGATGAGAACCACTGATAATGAGGAGCCAGCGTATGGTCCTTCTGTGAAAGACATTATATGACTATTTTTTCTAGATGATTAAACAACTCACTAGAAATCACATTCACCTGGATTACGAGTTTTGCGCTATACAGTGTGCGAAAATAACGCGAAATGTTTGGGTGATGGGTTTTACCGTTGGGGGGGACTTTATAAAAAAATTTCTAGGTAAAAGAGCTGTTCAACTTAGGGCAATGCCCTACAAAAGGCCCTTTTAAGGGCTATTAGTAGTTTATTGTAGGTTAGGTAGTTTATTGTAGGTTAAGGGGTGTTTTTATTTTTATAGGGCTATTAGATTAGGTGTAATTGTTTTTATTTTTGACAATTTTGTTTATTTTTCATAATTTTAGTGTTTATTATTTTTGTAATCTTTTTTTTTACTTTTTTCGTAGTATTAGATTTTTTTAAATTTGTAATTTAGGTTTTTTATTTTTTCGTAGTGTTAGGTTTTTTAATCATGTAATTTAGGATTTTTAATTGGTAGTTTTGTTTAATTTTATTAGAATAGTTGTTAGGTTAATTTATAGTTTAAACTTAGTTTTTTTATTCCACAGGTAAGTTTTAATTTATTTAAAGATAGTTATATTGTAATTTTAATTTAAAGTTAGGGGGTGTTAGGTTTAGGATTTAATTTAGTGTTTTGCTATGTGGGGGGCGGTTTAGGGGTTAATAGGTTTAGTTTAGTAGTTATGATGTGGGGGCTGGGGGTTTAGGGGTTAATAGGTTTAGTTTATTCGTTACAAAGTGGGGGCTGGAGGTTTAGGGGTTATTACTTTATTATAGTGTTGGCGATGTGAGGGGCTGGTGGTTTAGGGGTTAATAGGTTTATTTAGTGTCAGCGATGTTAGGGGGCGGCGGATTAGGGGTTAATAGGTTTATTTAATAGTCGCGATGTGGGTGGACGGCAGATTGGGGTTAATAAGTTTAATATAGTGTTTGAAATGCAGGGAATGCGGCGATTTAGGGGTAATAGTAGTTTATGATAGTGTACTTTGTAACATTTTAGTTATGAGTTTTGTGAAACATTTTTGTTTTGCAAAATCCATAACTACTGGTCTCAGATGGTGGAATGGATTGTGTCGGTATATGCTGTAACGCAAGCATTTTAACCAGACCCCAAACCTGTAATACGGCGTTATGGAAAATCCCTCACTCAAACGTAATTTTTTTTGAGTGCGGAATGGACGTTGCGTTACAGGCTAAAATGCTTGAGGTATAGATATCCCGCGCGACTTGTAATATGCGTTACTGGCCATTTCACGTGCAGTGGGCAATTTTTCAGCGGTATAGTCGTACCGCAAAACTCATAATCTAGCCGATAGTTTATTAGCACTCACAGACATCCAGATAATGACTAGGTAACAATATACACTGTAAACATGTAGTTATTAAATCACACAAAAGCAAACTGCAATACTACTCACCCCTCTCATGACAGAGAGCGCTGAGACACAGTATGCAGTTATTGCACGCAATCGAATACAGTATTACTGATGTGCTGCTGTAGGTGATGCACACAAAGGGATATTAAACAGCATGACCCCCATACTAGGCACTTTCGTTCCGCTTAAATAAACGCATGACACAAGAAAGTGGGGTTACAAAGGCCGCAGCCTGCTTTATTGAACACCATAAATAATATATCCATAACCGTACAAAATAATCAGTTAAACATTTCATAAAAACCCCAGGGTGTTTGCTCATCCTCCACAACGTGTGCCGATCTTACCACTAAGAAGGGCACGCCCCCTTGTATAAAATTCTCCCCTGCCAATCAAACAGGAGGTACCAACAATCCACTGTGATCCAAACCACCACAAAATAGGCAAGCACCCCCCGCCACAGCTCGACCCAACTTCGAGCACCGGCACAACGGCCTTGTAACCCCACGTTAAGGCGGAAGCTGCCCACCAACAAGCACTAGATTACCCCTTACCGGGGAGAACAAATCATTAAAAACATCACAGTACATTGAAACTTAACTTAACGAATTCAACCACCAAGCTGGGTGCTCCCTAAACCACTACTTATCAAAGGAACCAATTAACTGCCGACTCCAACGACCCGACTCATATACAACCGACCCCGGACCCTACTCCAAACCAAAAGGAGAAAGGCCCCAAGCAACAAATTCACAAATCCAAACCCCCAACACGAAATTCCACATCCGATCAACCACCACTGCCACCCACAACTTTTTTTTTTTTTTAATTTTAAAACCCATATCCACGTCGGGAAGCATAAGCCCCAATAAACATGAACATGGAACCCATGCATATTATCACACCAGCACCATGACAAGCCTAATTACCAAAGTCAACCAAAACACCAATTGTCCAACAACCAAAAGACCAATTGTCCAACAACCAAAACCCCAATTGTCCACTGCTACCTGAAATACTCTGAACCCACCGTCCCAACTACAATCAAATACACTATACCCATATAGGGTATCAAACTCTCAAGGACTACGCTGGTTTCCCAAACACCTAGATATCTAATCAAGTGTTCTCTTATTACGAGCCCACAATCCCCAGGCGGGTCCTTTCAGCAATTACAAAACATTAACTAAGTTGAGGACTCCGCAAAGGGGGAAGCCAAAACCCAACGTTCTCCACCAACACCCCTGAAAGGGTATAAGACACGGCCTCACCAGCCATCGATCAAGAGCATCAGCTCCCCTTGTCAAATTCAAAATTTGCAACTCCCGGTCCCCCTCACACCCTGAACCAGAAACACCCCTGGGCGACCACTAAAAAAGACTCCCATACCCAACTAGACCACCAACCCAACTGTTCCCAGCATGTGCCCTCCAGTAGCTTCCAGCTCCATCCACAAACGAAACAAATGCAACTGCCATAGATGGAATCCTACCGCAAATCGACAAACATCTCTTACACCAAGCTTTCACTATAAATCAACGCCACACAATAGGATAATCAAAGGGGGTAGCATCTGCCCTCCTACCAAGGATCCCAAGACACCATATGGGAAGAAACACAACTAGGACCATAACAACTTCAGTCCTGACCCAATTGTACCCAACCTGGCGTCAGCAGGACCCCCCACCGGGAATATCACCTTGCGTAAGCAACTGAATCCTCCCCTAGGGGCCGGGAACAACCTAACAAACTTTTCACCGTCCCTCTTGAAAACTATCCCAACTACCCAATGACCAATCCAGGCCGGCAAACATAAGCCCAGCCACCCACCAATACTCCTAAATCATTACTGCGACCTCCAGCTAATGCGCATGGCCAAAATGCCAACCTCACCAAGATCTGGAAACGACCTGCTCCGTACACCCAAGGACCCCCAAAGTGACTGACGCCCAAAATTCTGACCCACCCCCCAAACCAAAGGGAAGCTCCACACGACACCTATTTAACCAAACTCAATAACCATAACAATGCGAACCTAGACAGGATTTTAACATACCACTCATATATATACAGGCGGGCCGGCATACAACCCGATATATAACAACCATGAAATCCAATGAAACACACAACTCTGCATGAATCAGACAAAAATGAAGCTACTTTGAAAGGAGTATTATATCTACAATAGCCAAGCCACTGCCGAAACTCAGGATCGACCCAGTGACCTTTAGATCTTCAGCCTATCGCTCTACCAACTGGGCTATTTTGGCCAACTCCCCTAAATATATATATATATACATATACCTATGTATACCCCTACCCATATACCCTGAAAATTGAATACAAAAATAGCTAGCCAAATCAAACAACGGCATATGATGACATGCCCACATGATCATCAATCTACCATCTTCCGAACCGCCCCACTCCCCTATGACTAAATCCCCAGCCAAGCTTTATTAAGAGCCGGGGGGGGTTAATACTAAATTGCGGGGGAGGGGGGCACGAACCCAAAAGTGAAAATGAAACAAACCAAAGGCCAAAAAAAAGGGGGGTACCAATCAAGGAGCAGGAATTTTTTTTGTTAAACCAATAGGAAAACATGGGATGGAGGAAGTAAAAACCGAATTGGCACCGGGCTAAGACCAACACCCATAGCTAGACAAACACAAAAAACAAAAACACACAGGGATTACAACGCCACAACAACCCAACCCCGGAGGTTTCTCATCCAAGTACCAGCCAGGCCCGACCCTGCTTAGCTTCCGAAATCAGACGAGATCGGGTGCATTCAGGGTGGATTGGCCGTAGGCCCAACCCAAGCAACATCCAACGGACATAGCCAAACATGGGTACCCCTTACCCCAGATAAAACCTTATCCCCCCCCCACCACACATAAACAACCATACAACTCAACAAACTCCCAGAGTTTTTAAAGGGGCACTCGAGCCACATTAATTATTTTTATTTTTAATGTAACTCAGGAAGAGCATGGACTCCGCCCAACTCTCCCCTTTATTTCCATAGACAAAATGGGTAGACTTTCATATTATACTATTTTTAAGCCACCGGCTACTACTGAGCATGAACACAGCCAAACGAACCATACGAAGATGCATATGATATTAGGGAATTGATATAACATGCTGAAGGGGAAGAGGAAACAACATAACCTAAAATTACCTATGAAAACTACTACTCATTCAAAATTCAGGCACCACCATAGGCCTACATGCCCTAACACCTACACACCAAGAAAACGCATCAGGATACCCACTGGTTGAACACAAACTCACCTAGAATCCCCAAACAGCAGAACTACTCACTATGAACACCAGTGTGCAAAGAATTAGCAGCCTCCACTGCTAGACTGAACCTCACAACCTCCCTACAAATGGGTCGCTAAGTAACCACTAGCCCAAACCAGAGGGCCTATAAGAGGAGACCCAGCTAACCGCCGGATTTGGTCTAACCACTAGACAACACCCTAGCCACCTCGTAACAGCCACATAAAGACGACCATGAATGCGCAGCAAACTGCAACGATGCAGACTAGAATGCCCCAAAAGGGGACCCAAAATCCACATGCCTATGCCATATAAATTACCTCCACCAAGATAAACAAATACCTCACCACATCTGCCAAGTGTTGTTCAGAGGGGCCCCCTTTACGTCCTTGAACCAATTCCACGTCTACCATGCTGTCCAAGCATATTGCAACACCTTCCATGCGGTAGCTGGGACTTTTACCAGGTTACCAGCCGTAGTCTCCCGGACCGCAGTCTGCGGCACCCATTTGCCACTACACGCTTCTGAAATGCAGCCCCCAGTAACTACAGCCACATATTTAAACTTATGACATTAGGGTTGGGAGACAGTGTAGCTACCTGCCAACATGGCAACTGAGGTTAACTTCACCCCATTATCCTCTTGATCCACTTGAACGCCAACCGCCAGATGACAAATGACATGAGCACCTCCTCAGTGGTAGCTGGAACTCATACCTGGCCGCCAGCCGCTTTGCTCCTGAACCGCCACCTATAGCTCTCCCACAGATTCCACTATCCTCTCCTGAAACCCACCCACCTTTGCTGCAATGGGAATTGCACCACCCCTTGGTCCTAACCCCAACCCCTAACCCACTTCCCCCTGCTAACCTGCCCATACCAGAGCCCTAGAACACTTACCCTCGACAATCAAATCCATGCCACCCACTGGGACCCTAATCTCCCAAAAGCTACGCCAGCATGTCCTCGGCTCCCATCCAAAACAACCTGCCATAACCAGCAAGCAGGACACCCCCTTAACAAAGCCCGAGGGCTACGACCCTGCTCTCCAAATCTGTATGGTACTCTAAGAGGAAAGCCCCACCCTCCCCCACCCTATTTTCCAATGATGAAACATCTACAGGGGGAATATTAAAAACTCTATTATTTAGCCTTTTAGCCTCAGGGAGAATTGGCCTCATCATATGTTAACAGGAAGCTAATGCCAGGGAATGATTGCCTGCAAACGCTAATACAATCAGCTAAATAACTCCACGCGACAGCGCCCAACACAACCTCCCTAACCTGCCCCTTACTCACCCTAGACTCAAACCAAGGGGCTCCACACTCATAACCCAGTTACTTCACCACTATGCTATGTACAGGGATCCCTGTACCTTAACCAAAATCCCCCCCACCCGCACTGACTAACTGCAGGCCTCCTAGCGAAAACACTGGGCTACTCTGACACGAACCCCTGGCCTACCCCTGTTACCGCCACCTAAAGCCTTCAGGCTCCCATGTCACTATGGCCCTAACCTAACCGACCTCACCTGCACCCAGCCCCGTCCTCTCCTCCTGACACTAATTGCCCAGCTCTGGCCTCCCCACCTACCGATCATCCCTCTAACTCAGCCTATGCCAATGGGCCCTTGCCCCACCCGCTCCCGGTGTGATTACAACCAAAATTGGGCCAGGCCTACCCATTACTGCTACAGAAGGTACTGCGGGAGATACAAGGCGGCCCCACACACTCCCCTCTCCACACCACCCACCTGCCACACATGCGTCCCAACACCGGCAGTTCAGCTCACGCCATCCGGGCCGACAGGCTCCCACTGTGTCCTCTCCCTGAACAGGACCCAAACCCCTTGCAAACTGAACGCTTGCCGTCTGCTCCAGACACCGCCTCCGCTTCCAGCAGCCCTCCTGCCGTCTCCAGCCAGTCCCCTGCGACCGCTTCCCAGTAACGGGCCTACCTCTGACCTACCTCAAGGCGGACAGCTTACACTCCTAAGCCACACACCGTGATGTTGTTCCTGCAGAGCCACCACCAAGACAGGAATGAGCCCTCTGCCGTGCCACTGGTCTTGGGAATAAGCCGTGCGAGGAGACGCCGGAGCTTCTTCATGCGCATCCTGGTCCGTTCGATGCTCCCGGTCCTCCCCTGATCAGCAGTAACCTGCCGAGACGATTCCGGAAAGCCGCCACAGCAGGACAGGTAAGATCCACCTGCCGTTCACCAGGTTCCGCCATTCAGCTGTGCACAGGGAAGCAGCAGCTTCTCCTTGCACGTTCCAATCCTGCAATGCCACCCTTCTGTTGCCTTCCACCGCCTACCCTCATATGGCCCAACCTACTGACCTCCATATGACCCCTTCACTTGGCCTCCATGGGGGTCACAGAACCCTTTGTTCAATGTTTTCCTTCCGGGTTCCTCTTGAGGCTGTAATATACAATGTTTAACTATGTGTAGTTAAACAACTTATACTTACATCTATTATCTTGTAAGTTAAGTAATTTGAAAATGTTTGGTTATCTAAATTCCACTGAGTTTCTATAAAGTAATGGGCACAGCCATGTTTTAGGAGGCTGTCCAAACAGGGCTGTGTGGAACATAAGATCATCTAAAAGTGATTCCACACAACTTTGTTTGCACATAGAAAACAACATATTGTCTTTGTGCTTTATCTTTTCTATATCTAAATGCACAACACATATCAGCAATCATCCCCTGCATAGCAAACTATCTGCCTACAAATATAATTTATAATGGAATTTAATTACCAAATGTGCATTGGACCAGTGACACACCCCTTGAAATGCTTCTTTAGTATGTTTTCCTATATCCTTTGCTGTGGTCACTTGGGGACAGGTATACGTTATTGAGTGTTAAGGGGACAGTCTACTCCAGAATTGTTATTGTTTAAAAAGATAGATAATTCATTTATTGCCCATTCACCAGTTTTGCATAACCAACACTATATATTAATACACGTTTTACCTCTGTGATGACCTTGTTTCTAAGCCTCTGCAGAGTGACCCCTTATTTCAGATCTTTTGACAGACTTGCATTTTAGCCAATTAGTACTGACTCTTAAATAACTCCATGAGAGTGAGCAAAATGTTATATATATATGGCACACATGAACTAGCGCTGTCTAGCTGTGAAAAACTGTCAAAATAGATAAGAGATAAGAGCTGGCCTTCAGGGGATTAGAAATCAGCATATGAGCCTACATAGATTTAGCTTTCAACAAAGAATACCAAGAGAACAAAGCAAATTTGATGAAAAAAGTTTATCTGAAACATGAAAGTTTAATTTTGACTAGACGTTCCTGTAACTGACTAGTGCGTGTGATACACTTGATGTGTAAGTGCCGTGTGACACTTTGTGTATCCGTGTTTACACATTTGCACGTGAGGACACATTATCACTACTGGCTGAGGAGCATGTGACACTCACTGGTGTGCACTTACAGAGCTACTAACTAGAGCACGGCAATCTGTTTATGACCTCTGTGCAGCTGTGAGATTTACCTTATGTGTACGGGCCTCTGACACAAAGGGTTAATGATGTATAGTCCCTGACACTAAGTGCCTGATGTGCTATTTTATAACTATAATTCAGTAGTTCTTATCCCCAGAGATTCACTTTCTTGTCCCTGACAAACATCATTTTGTCTAATTCACAACTTGCTGCCAATTTGCTCACAACTCCCTAATAGTCCCAGTTTGTATCTGATTACTAATGGCAGAAACAATAGTCCCTGATTTCATTTGTTGATCTGCACATTGCAGCACATGAACTTTATACTAATGCACCCAGCATAGAGCACACACCAGCTCCTCAGTGACATTATGTATCAGTAAGTCTGTCACTGCCACCTCTGCTGGGCAGCTGTTCTGTGTATCTGTTGCTCTCAGTATATCTCTTCTGTACGTACTGCACTCTGGCTGCTCCTTAATATTGTTTATTCATATAGCACTTCCGTAGTGCTGGGTACATGAGTAGGGATAACCCAGTGGCACCGATACATGGTGATAAAGAGAATACAGAGACATAAAACAAACAGATGAGCATGCTCCGGAGAGCTTACAATCTACATGTAATGATGCGTGAAGGTGTGGGTATACTGTCGGCACTATGCAGGCAGAAATACACAGGTACCTCCCTGGCTCCTGCTACTCACTGGTGTCTTCACTTTAAAGCTGATTTTTTTCTCACTGGCAGGAATGATACTGCATCACCGGCTACGCTTTATAAACATAAAGGGCTAGATTACAAGTGGAGCGCTAAACTATTACACTCCCACAAACGGGCAATTTTGGTTACTGCTATAGAGAGCTTGCAATAGCAATTAGTGCTTCAAAAATTAACCAGAGATTAGATCTCTGGTTAATTTTCTAAAAGTGCCCCAAATGCCCTAAAAATAGAGGGCATTGTAGTTTTTTATTAAAAAAAAATCTAGCACTTTTTTAAATAAAAAACAACTGCACTAGGCAGTTTTGGGGCTTTAAAGTTGGTGCGAGTGGGGTGTTAGAAAACAAAACGGCACTGAAAAGTGGATTTACATTGCTTAAATACATTTATATTTATGCTTTAATATGTGTATATACAGATATATTTATGTCTTAGTATGTGTATATACAGATATATTTATGTGTTAGTATGTGTATATACAGATATATTTATGTGTTAGTATGTGTATATACAGATATATTTATGTGTTAGTATGTGTATATACAGATATATTTATGTGTTAGTATGTGTATATACAGATATATTTATGTGTTAGTATGTGTATATACAGATATATTTATGTGTTAGTATGTGTATATACAGATATATTTATGTCTTAGTATGTGTATATACAGATATATTTATGTGTTAGTATGTGTATATACCTATATATTTATGCTTTAATATGTGTATATACAGATATATTTATGTGTTAGTATGTGTATATACAGATATATTTATGTGTTAGTATGTGTATATACAGATATATTTATGTGTTAGTATGTGTATATACAGATATATTTATGTGTTAGTATGTGTATATACCTATATATTTATGCTTTAATATGTGTATATACAGATATATTTATGTGTTAGTATGTGTATATACAGATATATTTATGTGTTAGTATGTGTATATACAGATATATTTATGTGTTAGTATGTGTATATACCTATATATTTATGCTTTAATATGTGTATATACAGATATATTTATGTGTTAGTATGTGTATATACAGATATATTTATGTGTTAGTATGTGTATATACAGATATATTTATGTGTTAGTATGTGTATATACCTATATATTTATGTGTTAGTATGTGTATATACATATATATTTATGTGTTAGTATGTGTATATACATATATATTTATGTGTTACTATGTGTATATACAGATATATTTATGTGTTAGTATGTGTATATACATATATATTTATGTGTTAGTATGTGTATATACAGATATATTTATGTGTTTATATGTGTATATACATATATATTTATGTGTTAGTATGTGTATATACAGATATATTTATGTGTTAGTATGTGTATATACAGATATATTTATGTGTTAATATGTGTATATACAGATATATTTATGTGTTAGTATGTGTATATACAGATATATTTATGTGTTAATATGTGTATATACATATATATTTATATGTTAATATGTGTATATACATATATATTTATGTGTTAGTATGTGTATATACAGATATATTTATGTGTTACTATGTGTATATACATATATATTTATGTGTTACTATGTGTATATACATATATATTTATGTGTTTATATGTGTATATACATATATATTTATGTGTTAATATGTGTATATACATATATATTTATGTGTTACTATGTGTATATACATATATATTTATATGTTAATATGTGTATATACATATATATTTATGTGTTAGTATGTGTATATACAGATATATTTATGTTAATATGTGTATATACATATATATTTATATGTTAATATGTGTATATACATATATATTTATGTGTTAGTATGTGTATATACAGATATATTTATGTGTTAATATGTGTATATACATATATATTTATATGTTAATATGTGTATATACATATATATTTATATGTTAATATGTGTATATACATATATATTTATGTGTTAGCATGTGTATATACATATATATTTATGTGTTAGTATGTGTATATACAGATATATTTATGTGTTAGTATGTGTATATACAGATATATTTATGTGTTAGTATGTGTATATACATATATATTTATGTGTTACTATGTGTATATACAGATATATTTATGTGTTAGTATGTGTATATACATATATATTTATGTGTTAGTATGTGTATATACATATATATTTATGTGTTAGCATGTGTATATACAGATATATTTATGTGTTAGTATGTGTATATACAGATATATTAATGTGTTAGTATGTGTATATACAGATATATTTATGTGTTAGTATGTGTATATACAGATATATTTATGTGTTAGTATGTGTATATACATATATATTTATGTGTTAGTATGTGTATATACAGATATATTTATGTGTTAGTATGTGTATATACATATATATTTATGTGTTAGTATGTGTATATACATATATATTTATGTGTTAGCATGTGTATATACAGATATATTTATGTGTTAGTATGTGTATATACAGATATATTTATGTGTTAGTATGTGTATATACAGATATATTTATGTGTTAGTATGTGTATATACAGATATATTTATGTGTTAGTATGTGTATATACATATATATTTATGTGTTAGTATGTGTATATACAGATATATTTATGTGTTAGTATGTGTATATACAGATATATTTATGTGTTAATATGTGTATATACATATATATTTATGTGTTAGTATGTGTATATACAGATATATTTATGTGTTACTGTTAATATGTGTATATACAGATATATTTATGTGTTACTATGTGTATATACAGATATATTTATGTGTTACTATGTGTATATACAGATATATTTATCTGTTAGTATGTGTATATACAGATATATTTATGTGTTACTGTTAATATGTGTATATACATATATATTTATGTGTTACTATGTGTATATACATATATATTTATGTGTTACTATGTGTATATACAGATATATTTATGTGTTAGTATGTGTATATACAGATATATTTATGTGTTAGTTTATGTATATACAGATATATTTATGTGTTAATATGTGTATATACAGATATATTTATGTGTTAGTATGTGTATATACAGATATATTTATGCGTTACTATGTGTACAGATATATTTATGTGTTACTATGTGTATATACATATATATTTATGTGTTAATATGTGTATATACAGATATATTTATGTGTTATGTGTATATACATATATATTTATGTGTTATTATGTATATATACAGATATATTTGTGTTAGTATGTGTATATACATATATATTTATGTGTTAATATGTGTATATACATATATATTTATGTTTTACTATGTGTATATACATATATATTTATGTGTTAATATGTGTATATACATATATATTTATATGTTAATATGTGTATATACATATATATTTATGTGTTAATATGTGTATATACATATATATTTATGTGTTAGCATGTGTATATACATATATATTTATGTGTTAGTATGTGTAGATACAGATATATTTATGTGTTAGTATGTGTATATACAGATATATTTATGTATTACTATGTGTATATACAGATATATTTATGTGTTAGCATGTGTATATACATTTATATTTATGTGTTATTATGTGTATATACAGATATATTTATGTGTTAGTATGTCTATATACATATATATTTATGTGTTATTATGTGTATATACATATATATTTATGTGTTAATATGTGTATATACAGATATATTTATGTGTTAGTATGTGTATATACAGATATATTTATGTGTTAATATGTGTATATACATATATATTTATGTGTTATTATGTGTATATACAGATATATTTATGTGTTAGTATGTCTATATACATATATATTTATGTGTTATTATGTGTATATACAGATATATTTATGTGTTAATATGTGTATATACATATATATTTATGTGTTAATATGTGTATATACATATATATTTATGTGTTAATATGTGTATATACATATATATTTATGTTTTACTATGTGTATATACATATATATTTATGTGTTAATATGTGTATATACATATATATTTATATGTTAATATGTGTATATACATATATATTTATGTGTTAATATGTGTATATACATATATATTTATGTGTTAGTATGTGTAGATACAGATATATTTATGTGTTAGTATGTGTATATACAGATATATTTATGTATTACTATGTGTATATACAGATATATTTATGTGTTAGCATGTGTATATACATTTATATTTATGTGTTATTATGTGTATATACAGATATATTTATGTGTTAGTATGTGTATATACAGATATATTTATGTGTTAGTATGTGTATATACATATATATTTATGTGTTAGTATGTGTATATACAGATATATTTATGTGTTAGTATGTGTATATACAGATATATTTATGTGTTAATATGTGTATATACATATATATTTATGTGTTAGTATGTGTATATACAGATATATTTATGTGTTACTGTTAATATGTGTATATACAGATATATTTATGTGTTACTATGTGTATATACAGATATATTTATGTGTTACTATGTGTATATACAGATATATTTATCTGTTAGTATGTGTATATACAGATATATTTATGTGTTACTGTTAATATGTGTATATACATATATATTTATGTGTTACTATGTGTATATACATATATATTTATGTGTTACTATGTGTATATACAGATATATTTATGTGTTAGTATGTGTATATACAGATATATTTATGTGTTAGTATATGTATATACAGATATATTTATGTGTTAATATGTGTATATACAGATATATTTATGTGTTAGTATGTGTATATACAGATATATTTATGCGTTACTATGTGTACAGATATATTTATGTGTTACTATGTGTATATACATATATATTTATGTGTTAATATGTGTATATACAGATATATTTATGTGTTATGTGTATATACATATATATTTATGTGTTATTATGTATATATACAGATATATTTGTGTTAGTATGTGTATATATATATTTATATTTATGTGTTAATATGTGTATATACATATATATGTATGTGTTATTATGTGTATATACATATATATTTATGTGTTAATATGTGTATATACAGATATATTTATGTGTTAATATGTGTATATACAGATATATTTATGTGTTAGTATGTGTATATACAGATATATTTATGTGTTAATATGTGTATATACATATATATTTATGTGTTATTATGTGTATATACAGATATATTTATGTGTTAGTATGTCTATATACATATATATTTATGTGTTATTATGTGTATATACAGATATATTTATGTGTTAATATGTGTATATACATATATATTTATGTGTTAATATGTGTATATACATATATATTTATGTGTTAATATGTGTATATACATATATATTTATGTGTTAATATGTGTATATACATATATATTTATGTTTTACTATGTGTATATACATATATATTTATGTGTTAATATGTGTATATACATATATATTTATATGTTAATATGTGTATATACATATATATTTATGTGTTAATATGTGTATATACATATATATTTATGTGTTAGCATGTGTATATACATATATATTTATGTGTTAGTATGTGTAGATACAGATATATTTATGTGTTAGTATGTGTATATACAGATATATTTATGTATTACTATGTGTATATACAGATATATTTATGTGTTAGCATGTGTATATACATTTATATTTATGTGTTATTATGTGTATATACAGATATATTTATGTGTTAGTATGTCTATATACATATATATTTATGTGTTATTATGTGTATATACATATATATTTATGTGTTAATATGTGTATATACAGATATATTTATGTGTTAGTATGTGTATATACAGATATATTTATGTGTTAGTATGTGTATATACAGATATATTTATGTGTTAATATGTGTATATACATATATATTTATGTGTTATTATGTGTATATACAGATATATTTATGTGTTAGTATGTCTATATACATATATATTTATGTGTTATTATGTGTATATACAGATATATTTATGTGTTAATATGTGTATATACATATATATTTATGTGTTAATATGTGTATATACATATATATTTATGTGTTAATATGTGTATATACATATATATTTATGTTTTACTATGTGTATATACATATATATTTATGTGTTAATATGTGTATATACATATATATTTATATGTTAATATGTGTATATACATATATATTTATGTGTTAATATGTGTATATACATATATATTTATGTGTTAGTATGTGTAGATACAGATATATTTATGTGTTAGTATGTGTATATACAGATATATTTATGTATTACTATGTGTATATACAGATATATTTATGTGTTAGCATGTGTATATACATTTATATTTATGTGTTATTATGTGTATATACAGATATATTTATGTGTTAGTATGTGTATATACAGATATATTTATGTGTTAGTATGTATATATACATATATATTTATGTGTTAGTATGTGTATATACATATATATTTATGTGTTAGTATGTGTATATACATATATATTTATGTGTTAGTATGTGTATATACATATATATTTATGTGTTAGCATGTGTATATACATATATATTTATGTGTTAATATGTGTATATACAGATATATTTATGTGTTAGTATGTGTATATACAGATATATTTATGTGTTAGCATGTGTATATACATTTATATTTATGTGTTATTATGTGTATATACAGATATATTTATGTGTTAGTATGTGTATATACATATATTTATGTGTTACTATGTGTATATACAGATATATTTATGTGTTAGTATGTGTATATACATATATTTATGTGTTAATATGTGTATATACATATATATTTATGTGTTAGTATGTGTATATACAGATATATTTATGTGTTAATATGTGTATATACAGATATATTTATGTGTTAATATGTGTATATACATATATATTTATGTGTTAGTATGTGTATATACAGATATATTTATGTGTTAGTATGTGTATATACATATATATTTATGTGTTAGTATGTGTATATACATATATATTTAAAAATGCTGCCCATCGTTGCGCTACTTACCCCCTTTGCTGCGTGAGGGTCTGATGCCGATTTTGACTGCATCAGAACGAAGCTCCTATAAGAGCCTAGGGAAGCGAGCTATAGTCAGCACAATGCTTCCTAGCAATGCGACCACAAGCTCGCGTTCGCATTGCGATTAACTTGTTATACCATCGCACATTATTGTGCACTGGTATTACAAAGTGGATTACAAGTGGAGCACTAAATTATCGCTTGCATGCCAGCAGAGATATTAGTGCTCCACTTGTAATCTGGCCCAAAGTCACCTTTATAGGGTCACAGTTATCAGTGGCTTAAATACCTTAACCCATTGGCTGCCAAAGAATTGTTCAACGTAGTGTCTGAAGAGAGGGGTAAGTGGGGGCAGGTGCTTTCCCTGGAATGTACTGATAATATCTATACATAAGAACCCACCTAAAGGAAGAGTAAACTCAGAATGAAACCTTCATGATTCAGACACAGCTGCAATTTGAAACAACTTTTGAATTTACTTCTATGATCAATTTTGCTTCATTTTCTTGGTATCATTTGTTGAAGGAGCAGCATTTCTGTGCAGCCACCAATCAGCAGCTAGCTCTAAGCTCCCGAACCTACCTAAGTATGCTTTTCAACGAAGAATACCAAGATAAATAAGCTAATTAGATACATGACAGGAAATTGTGCTGCCATCCAGTCCTCTAGCAAATGGATAACTTTCTTACAAAGCTGCTGCCATAAAGTGCTCCAGACGCGTGGATGCTCTCGAGCTTACATTTCTGCTTTTTAACAAAAGATACAAAAAGAATGGAAAAAAATAAGATAGAAGTAAATTGGAAAGTTGTTTAAAATTGTATGTTCTATCTGAACCATGAAGATTTGGGTTGCGTGTCCCTTTAACAAGCTACTTAGAATAATTCAGTAACTGCAAAGCTTGGAAAGAAATGTCCTAGTCTCATCCCAGAATTACTGCTGGTTACAAATGACGTTGTCTGCCAGTGATGCGCTCGCAGTGTAGTGTCTCACTCACCTGGTTGTGTGTGTGCCGGAGCCGGTCCTCTCCTGGCTGAGAAGTGGCACTGACGCCCCAGACTATAAGCAGCAGCACAGACCCGGCAGACTTTATCAGCTGCATGTTCAGAGCTTGCTCAGTACAGGGGGAGATGCTGTGAGATGCTCAAGTGAGCTGTGACACAGAAGCGTATTCCTTATATACTCTCCTCAGTCACAAAGTGACGTCAAAATTCTATCCAGGAACAATTACACAGCCCAACTCAGCTCCCCACATCCCAGAGACGCTTGTTTATGGTGCATTAAATCTGTACCCGGTACCAGTGATACATATTCACCGCTTGCACAGGTCATACTTATATTTATTAATAGAAAATTGTAAAGGAAATGTAATACAAATCATTTACATAACATATTTGTAATGTAAAATCATTTGTCTGTTTACTGAATGCAGATAAACTTCCTGCTTATAGTAATCTGTTTGTAATTCCACAGCTCAATTACGGCAAATTATATATGGATGAAATAAAAGTATCAGTTTAGTAGTTGTATTTCATCCCTTTTACTTGATAATTCTAATGTCACATATAATTTAGAGATTTCCATTAAGTAAGCACTTTAAATAATAAATCAATACTTTAGTAGAAAAGATAATTTCGCACACAAATGCTCTATAGAGCGATAAATGTAATTCTCTTTCATTGTTCCTCACAAATAAGGTGGACAATTCATATATACATGTACTGTATAAGTGAATACATATATAAATATACAGTATCATTGCACACATATACTGTATCAGTGCACACATACTGTATCCATGCACATATATACAGTATCATTGAACACATATACTGTATTAGTGCACACATATACTGTATCCATGCACATATATACTGTATCAGTGCACACATATACTGTATCAGTGCACACGTGTACTGTATAAGTGAAGACATATATAAATATACAGTATCATTGCACACATATACTGTATGAGTGCACACATATACTGTATTAGTGCACACATATCCTGTATCAGTGTACATATATACTGTATCAGTGCACACATATACTGTATTAGTGCACACATATACTGTATCAGTGTACACATATACTGTATCAGTGCACATTCATACCGTATTGGTGCACATATATACTCTATCAGTGCACACATATACTGTATCAGTACACATATATACTGTATCAGTGCACACATTCTGTATCAGTGCACATATATACTGTATCAGTGCACATATATGCTGTATCAGTGCACACATATACTGTATCAGTGCACATATATACTGTATCAGTGCACACATATACTGTATCAGTGCACATATATACTGTATCAGTGCACACATATACTGTATCAGTGCACACATTCTGTATCAATGCACAGATATACTGTATCTGTGTACAAATGCACTATATCAGTGCACACATATACTGTACCAATGCACACATATACTGTATCAGTGCACAAATATACTGTATCAGTGCACACATATACTGTATCGGTACAAACATATACTGTATTAGTGCTCAAATATACTGTATCAGTGCACATATATACTGTATCAGTTCACAAATATACTGTATCAGTGCACAAATATTCTGTACGAGTGGGTAGAAAGATTTTTATAGTTGGCGCAAAGGAATGGTATAAACTGGTAGGTTTCAGAGGGGTTTTCCTCAATTCCCCTAGTAGAGATCAATCTATATGGATTAAACTGTATCACATAAGGTTGGCCAACCATTATTTTATTTGATTTGGGCATTTTGATTAAACATAGTAATTGTTATTTTATTCTGTCCTGTGATTTTATAATAATCATTATATGCAAATAAAACATTTTAAAGAGAAAGTTTTTTCTACATATTACATTTATTTCAAGAAATTATATCATACCTAAATTTTAAGAAATTATACTAACTCCTTTTTTGGGGATTTAAGCCTAATTGGAGGCGCTGGTTGTTTCTATCCTAACTCCTTACAAATATTCTGTATCAGTGCACAAATATACTGTATCAGTGTACGCATATACTGTATCAGTGCACATATATACAGTATCGGTGCCAGTGACATGCGGTGAGGTCAGTGGCTGGTGAGGCATTGGCTAGTATCAGAGCCAGAGAAACACACATATGAACCAGACATCGTTTAAAATGTTGTATACTTAAAAGTCTGCAGAAACACTCAGGCACACACAAACAGAAACATTCAAAATCACATACACACACACACTCAGGCACACACAAACAGAAACATTCAAAAGCACACACACTCTCACACAAACAGAAACATTCAAAGACACACACACAGACAAACACAAACAGAAACATTCAAAGGCACATACACACAAACAGAAACATTCAAAGGCACACACACTCTCACACACAAAGAAACATTCAAAGGCACACACACTCATACACACCACAAACAGAAACATTCAAAGAAACACAGACACATTCAAAGACACACACACTCATATACACACAAACAGAAAGATTCAAAGAAACACACACACAGAAACATTCAAAGAATCAGATACAAACATACACTCACAGGCACTCACATAGAAAGACTCAGACACACACTTACACACACAGGCATTCACATAGAAAGACTCAGATACACACACTTACACACACACAGGCACTCACATAGAAAGACTCAGCTACACACACTTACACACAGTCATTCACATAGAAAGACTCAGATACACACATACACTCACAGGCACTCACATATAAAGACTCAAATACACACACAGGCACTCACATAGAAAGACTCAGATACACACTTACATTCACAAGCACTCACATTGAAATACTTAGATACACACATACACACAGGTACTAACAAAGAGAGACTCATATACACACATACACACACAGGCACTCACATAGAAAGACTCAGATACACACATACACTCAAATAGAAAGACTCAAATACACACATACACACATGCACTCACATAGACTCAGATACACACACACAGACACTAACATAGAAATACTCAGATACACATACACACAGGCAGTCACAAAGAAAGACTCTGCTATACACACACAGGCACTCACATAGAGAGACTAAGATACACACTTACACACACAGGCAATCACATAGAAAGACTCAGACACACACACACACAGTCACTCACATAGAAAGACTCAGATACACACAAATACAAACAGTCAATCACATAGAGAGACTCAGATACACATACATTCACAGACACTCACATAGAAAGACTCAGATACACAATTACACACAGGCACTCACATAGAGAGACTCAGATACACACACTTACACACAGTCATTCACATAGAAATACTCAGATACACACATACACACAGGTACTAACAAAGAGAGACTCAGATACACACATAGGCACTCACATAGAAAGACTCAGATACACACACTCACACACACACAGGCACTCACATAGAAAGACTCAGCTACACACACTTACACACAGGCACTCACATAGAAAGACTCAGAAACACACATACACTCACATGCACTCACATAGAAAGACTCAGATACAAACATACACTCACAGACACTCACATAGAAAGACTCAAATACTCAGACTTACACACACAGGCACTCACTTAAAAAGATTCAGATACACACATACACTCACAGGCACTCACATAGAAAGACTCAACTACACACACTTACACACACAGGCACTCACATAGAAAGACTCAGAAACACACATACACTCACATGCACTCACATAGAAAGACTCAGATACAAACATACACTCACAGACACTCACATAGAAAGACTCAAATACACACACTTACACACACAGGCACTCACATAGAAAGACTCAGATACACACATACACTCACATAGAAAGACTCAAATACACACATACACACATGCACTCACATAGACTCAGATACACACACACAGGCACTAACATAGAAATACTCAGATACACACACACACAGGGAGTCACAAAGAAAGACTCAGATACACACACACAGGCACTAACATAGAAATACTCAGATACACACACACACAGGGAGTCACAAAGAAAGACTCAGATACACACACACAGGCACTCACATAGAGAGACTAAGATACACACTTACACACACAGGCAGTCACATAGAAAGACTCAGACACACACATACACACAGGCACTCACATACAAAGGCTCAGATACACACATACACTCACAGACACTCACATAGAAAGACTCAGACACACACACACACAGTCACTCACATAGAAAGACTCAGATACACACACATACAAACAGTCAATCACATAGAGAGACTCAGATACACATACATTCACAGACACTCACATAGAAAGACTCAGATACACACTTACACACAGGCACTCACATAGAGAGACTCAAATACACACTTACACACACAGGCACTCACATAGAAAGACTTAGATACACACTTAGACAAACAGGCACTCACATAGAAAGACTCAGATACACACACATACACACAGGCACTCACATAGAAAGGCTCAGATGCACACATACACTCACAGACAATCACATAGAAAGACTCAGATACACACTTATACACAGGTACTCACAAAGAGAGACTCAGATACACACATACACACACAGGCACTCACATAGAAAGACTCAGATACACACACTTACACACACACACACACACACAGGCACTCACATAGAAAGACAGGCACTCACACAGAAAGACTCAGATACACACATACACTCACAGGCACTCACATAGAAAGACAGGCACTCACATAGAAAGACTCGGAAACACACATGCACTCACATAGAAAGACTCAGATACAAACATACACTCACAGACACTCACATAGAAAGACTCAAATACACACACTTACACACACAGGCACTCACATAGAAAGACTTAGATACACACATACACTCAAAGGCACTCACATAGAAAGACTCAACTACACACACTTACACACACAGGCACTCAAATAGAAAGACTCAGAAACACACATACACTCACATGCACTCACATAGAAAGACTCAGATACAAACATACACTCACAGACACTCACATAGAAAGACTAAAATACACACACTTACACACACAGGCACTCACATAGAAAGACTCAGATACACACATACACTCACATAGAAAGACTCAAATACACACATACACACATGCACTCACATAGACTCAGATACACACACACAGACACTAACATAGAAATACTCAGATACACATACACACAGGCAGTCACAAAGAAAGACTCTGATACACACACAAAGGCACTCACATAGAGAGACTAAGATACACACTTACACACACAGGCCGTCACATAGAAAGACTTAGACACACACACACACACAGTCACCCACATAGAAAGACTCAGATACACACACATACAAACAGTCAATCACATAGAGAGACTCAGATACACATACATTCACAGACACTCACATAAAAAAGACTAAGATACACACTTACACACAGGCACTCACATAGAGAGACTCAGATACACACTTACACACACAGGCACTCAGATAGAAAGACTCAGATACACACTTACACACACAGGCACTCACATAGAAAGACTCAGATACACATACACTCACAGACACTCACATAGAAAGACTAAGATACACACTTACACACATGCACTCACATAGAAAGACTCAGATACACACTTACACACACAGGCAGTCACATAGAAAGACTCGTATACACACTAACAAACACAGTAACTCACATAGAAAGACTCAGATACACACTTATACACAGGTACTCACAAAGAGAGACTCAGATACACACATACACACACAGGCAATCACATAGAAAGACTCAGATACACACACATACACACACACAGGCACTCACATAGAAAGACTCAGAAACACATATACACTCACATGCACTCACATAGAAAGACAAGCACTCACACAGAAAGACTCAGATACACACATGCACTCACAGGCACTCACATAGAAAGACATGCACTCACATAGAAAGACTCAGATACAAACATACACTCACAGACACTCACATAGAAAGACTCAAATACACACACTTACACACACAGGCACTCAAATAGAAAGACTCAGATATACACATACACTCACAGGCACTCATATAGAAAGACTCAAATACACACATACACACATGCACTCACATAGAAAGACTCAGATACACACACACAGGCACTCACATAGAAAGACTCAGATACACACACACACACAGTCACTCACATAGAAAGACTCAGATGCACACACATACAAACAGTCAATCACATAGAGAGACTCAGATACACATACACTCACATAGAAAGACTCAGATGCACACTTACACACAGGCACTCACATAGAGATACTCAGATACACACTTACACACACAGGCACTCACATAGAAAGACTCAGATACACACACTCACAGACACTCACATAGAAAGACTCGGATACACACTTACACACACGCATTCACATAGAGAGACTCAGATACACACTTACACACACAGGCAGTCACATAGAAAGACTCAGATTCACACACATACACACAGGCACTCACATACAAAGGCTCAGATACACACATACACTCACAGACACTCACATAGAAAGACTCAGATACACATACACTCACAGACACTCACATAGAGATACTCAGATACACACTTACACACAGGCACTCACATAGAGAGACTCAGATACACACACACACAGGCAGTCACATAGAAAGACTCATATACACACTTACACACACAGTCACTCACATAGAAAGACATGCACTCACATAGAAAGACTCAGATACAAACATACACTCACAGACACTCACATAGAAAGACTCAAATACACACACTTACACACACAGGCACTCACATAGAAAGACAGGCACTCACACAGAAAGACTCAGATACACACATGCACTCACAGGCACTCACATAGAAAGACATGCACTCACATAGAAAGACTCAGATACAAACATACACTCACAGACACTCACATAGAAAGACTCAAATACACACACTTACACACACAGGCACTCAAATAGAAAGACTCAGATATACACATACACTCACAGGCACTCATATAGAAAGACTCAAATACACACATACACACATGCACTCACATAGAAAGACTCAGATACACACACACAGGCACTAACATAGAAAGACTCAGATACACACACACAGGCACTCACATAGAGAGACTAAGATACACACTTACACACACAGGCACTCTCATAGAAAGACTCAGATACACACACACACACACAGTCACTCACATAGAAAGACTCAGATACACACACACACACACACAGTCACTCACATAGAAAGACTCAGATGCACACACATATATACAAACAGTCAATCACATAGAGAGACTCAGATACACAAACACTCACAGACACTCACATAGAAAGACTCAGATACACACTTACACACAGACACTCACATAGAGATACTCAGATACACACTTACACACACAGGCACTCACATAGAAAGACTCAGATACACACACTCACAGACACTCACATAGAAAGACTCGGATACACACTTACACACAGGCATTCACATAGAGAGACTCAGATACACACTTACACACACAGGCAGTCACATAGAAAGACTCAGATTCACACACATACACACAGGCACTCACATACAAAGGCTCAGATACACACATACACTCACAGACACTCACATAGAAAGACTCAGATGCACACTTACACACAGGCACTCACATAGAGATACTCAGATACACACTTACACACACAGGCACTCACATAGAAAGACTCAGATACACACACTCACAGACACTCACATAGAAAGACTCGGATACACACTTACACACACGCATTCACATAGAGAGACTCAGATACACACTTACACACACAGGCAGTCACATAGAAAGACTCAGATTCACACACATACACACAGGCACTCACATACAAAGGCTCAGATACACACATACACTCACAGACACTCACATAGAAAGACTCAGATACACATACACTCACAGACACTCACATAGAAAGACTCAGATACACACTTACACACAGGCACTCACATAGAGAGACTCAGATACACACACACACAGGCAGTCACATAGAAAGACTCATATACACACTTACACACACAGTCACTCACATAGAAAGACATGCACTCACATAGAAAGACTCAGATACAAACATACACTCACAGACACTCACATAGAAAGACTCAAATACACACACTTACACACACAGGCACTCACATAGAAAGACAGGCACTCACACAGAAAGACTCAGATACACACATGCACTCACAGGCACTCACATAGAAAGACATGCACTCACATAGAAAGACTCAGATACAAACATACACTCACAGACACTCACATAGAAAGACTCAAATACACACACTTACACACACAGGCACTCAAATAGAAAGACTCAGATATACACATACACTCACAGGCACTCATATAGAAAGACTCAAATACACACATACACACATGCACTCACATAGAAAGACTCAGATACACACACACAGGCACTAACATAGAAAGACTCAGATACACACACACAGGCACTCACATAGAGAGACTAAGATACACACTTACACACACAGGCACTCTCATAGAAAGACTCAGATACACACACACACACACAGTCACTCACATAGAAAGACTCAGATACACACACACACACACAGTCACTCACATAGAAAGACTCAGATGCACACACATATATACAAACAGTCAATCACATAGAGAGACTCAGATACACAAACACTCACAGACACTCACATAGAAAGACTCAGATACACACTTACACACAGACACTCACATAGAGATACTCAGATACACACTTACACACACAGGCACTCACATAGAAAGACTCAGATACACACACTCACAGACACTCACATAGAAAGACTCGGATACACACTTACACACAGGCATTCACATAGAGAGACTCAGATACACACTTACACACACAGGCAGTCACATAGAAAGACTCAGATTCACACACATACACACAGGCACTCACATACAAAGGCTCAGATACACACATACACTCACAGACACTCACATAGAAAGACTCAGATACACATACACTCACAGACACTCACATAGAAAGACTCAGATACACACTTACACACAGGCACTCACATAGAGAGACTCAGATACACACTTACACACACAGGCAGTCACATAGAAAGACTCATATACACACTTACACACAGTCACTCACATAGAAAGACATGCACTCACATAGAAAGACTCAGATACAAACATACACTCACAGACACTCACATAGAAAGACTCAAATACACACACTTACACACACAGGCACTCACATAGAAAGACAGGCACTCACACAGAAAGACTCAGATACACACATGCACTCACAGGCACTCACATAGAAAGACATGCACTCACATAGAAAGACTCAGATACAAACATACACTCACAGACACTCACATAGAAAGAATCAAATACACACACTTACACACACAGGCACTCAAATAGAAAGACTCAGATATACACATACACTCACAGGCACTCATATAGAAAGACTCAAATACACACATACACACAGTCACTCACATAGAAAGACTCAGATACACACACACAGGCACTAACATAGAAAGACTCAGATACACACACACAGGCACTAACATAGAAAGACTCAGATACACACACACAGGCACTCACATAGAGAGACTAAGATACACACTTACACACACAGGCACTCACATAGAAAGACTCAGATACACACACACACACAGTCACTCACATAGAAAGACTCAGATACACACACACACACAGTCACTCACATAGAAAGACTCAGATGCACACACATACAAACAGTCAATCACATAGAGAGACTCAGATACACATACACTCACAGACACTCACATAGAAAGACTCAGATACACACTTACACACAGGCACTCACATAGAGATACTCAGATACACACTTACACACACAGGCACTCACATAGAAAGACTCAGATACACATACACTCACAGACACTCACATAGAAAGACTCGGATACACACTTACACACAGGCACTCACATAGAGAGACTCAGATACACACTTACACACACAGGCAGTCACATAGAAAGACTCAGATTCACACACATACACGCAGGCACTCACATACAAAGGCTCAGATACACACATACACTCACATAGAAAGACTCAGATACACATACACTCACAGACACTCACATAGAAAGACTCAGATACACACTTACACACAGGCACTCACATAGAGAGACTCACATACACACACACACAGGCAGTCACATAGAAAGACTCATATACACACTTACACACACAGTCACTCACATAGAAAGACTCAGATACACACACTTACACACACAGGCACTCAAATAGAAAGACTCAGATATACACATACACTCACAGGCACTCATATAGAAAGACTCAAATACACACATACACACATGCACTCACATAGAAAGACTCAGATACACACACACAGGCACTAACATAGAAAGACTCAGATACACACACACAGGCACTCACATAGAGAGACTAAGATACACACTTACACACACAGGCACTCACATAGAAAGACTCAGATACACACACACACACACACACACACACACAGTCACTCACATAGAAAGACTCAGATACACACACACACACACACACACACACACACACACAGTCACTCACATAGAAAGACTCAGATGCACACACATACAAACAGTCAATCACATAGAGAGACTCAGATACACATACACTCACATAGAAAGACTCAGATACACACTTACACACAGGCACTCACATAGAGATACTCAGATACACACTTACACACACAGGCACTCACATAGAAAGACTCAGATACACACACTCACAGACACTCACATAGAAAGACTCGGATACACACTTACACACAGGCATTCACATAGAGAGACTCAGATACACACTTACACACACAGGCAGTCACATAGAAAGACTCAGATTCACACACATACACACAGGCACTCACATACAAAGGCTCAGATACACACATACACTCACAGACACTCACATAGAAAGACTCAGATACACACACACACACACACACACACACACACACAGTCACTCACATAGAAAGACTCAGATGCACACACATACAAACAGTCAATCACATAGAGAGACTCAGATACACATACACTCACATAGAAAGACTCAGATACACACTTACATACAGGCACTCACATAGAGATACTCAGATACACACTTACACACAGGCACTCACATAGAGAGACTCAGATACACACTTACACACACAGGCAGTCACATAGAAAGACTCAAATACACACTTACACACACAGTCACTCACATAGAAAGACATGCACTCACATAGAAAGACTCAGATACAAACATACACTCACAGACACTCACATAGAAAGACTCAAATACACACACTTACACACACAGGCACTCACATAGAAAGACAGGCACTCACACAGAAAGACTCAGATACACACATGCACTCACAGGCACTCACATAGAAAGACATGCACTCACATAGAAAGACTCAGATACAAACATACACTCACAGACACTCACATAGAAAGACTCAAATACACACACTTACACACACAGGCACTCAAATAGAAAGACTCAGATATACACATACACTCACAGGCACTCATATAGAAAGACTCAAATACACACATACACACATGCACTCACATAGAAAGACTCAGATACACACACACAGGCACTAACATAGAAAGACTCAGATACACACACACAGGCACTCACATAGAGAGACTAAGATACACACTTACACACACCGGCACTCACATAGAAAGACTCAGATACACACACACACACACACACACACACACACACACACACACAGTCACTCACATAGAAAGACTCAGATACACACACACACACACAGTCACTCACATAGAAAGACTCAGATGCACACACATACATACAAACAGTCAATCACATAGAGAGACTCAGATACACAAACACTCACAGACACTCACATAGAAAGACTCAGATACACACTTACACACAGGCATCACATAGAGATACTCAGATACACACACACACAGGCACTCACATAGAAAGACTCAGATACACACACTCACAGACACTCACATAGAAAGACTCAGATACACACTTACACACAGGCATTCACATAGAGAGCCTCAGATACACACTTACACACACAGGCAGTCACATAGAAAGACTCAGATTCACACACATACACACAGGCACTCACATACAAAGGCTCAGATACACACATACACTCACAGACACTCACATAGAAAGACTCAGATACACATACACTCACAGACACTCACATAGAAAGACTCAGATACACACTTACACACAGGCACTCACATAGAGAGACTCAGATACACACTTACACACACAGGCAGTCACATAGAAAGACTCATATACACACTTACACACACAGTCACTCACATAGAAAGACATGCACTCACATAGAAAGACTCAGATACAAACATACACTCACAGACACTCACATAGAAAGACTCAAATACACACACTTACACACACAGGCACTCACATAGAAAGACAGGCACTCACACAGAAAGACTCAGATACACACATGCACTCACAGGCACTCACATAGAAAGACATGCACTCACATAGAAAGATTTAGATACAAACATACACTCACAGACACTCACATAGAAAGAATCAAATACACACACTTACACACACAGGCACTCAAATAGAAAGACTCAGATATACACATACACTCACAGGCACTCATATAGAAAGACTCAAATACACACATACACACATGCACTCACATAGAAAGACTCAGATACACACACACAGGCACTAACATAGAAAGACTCAGATACACACACACAGGCACTCACATAGAGAGACTAAGATACACACTTACACACACAGGCACTCACATAGAAAGACTCAGATACACACACACACACACAGTCACTCACATAGAAAGACTCAGATACACACACACACACACAGTCACTCACATAGAAAGACTCAGATGCACACACATACAAACAGTCAATCACATAGAGAGACTCAGATACACATACACTCACAGACACTCACATAGAAAGACTCAGATACACACTTACACACAGGCACTCACATAGAGATACTCAGATACACACTTACACACACAGGCACTCACATAGAAAGACTCAGATACACATACACTCACAGACACTCACATAGAAAGACTCGGATACACACTTACACACAGGCACTCACATAGAGAGACTCAGATACACACTTACACACACAGGCAGTCACATAGAAAGACTCAGATTCACACACATACACTCAGGCACTCACATACAAAGGCTCAGACACACACATACACTCACATAGAAAGACTCAGATACACATACACTCACAGACACTCACATAGAAAGACTCAGATGCACACACTTACACACAGGCACTCACATAGAAAGACTCAGATACACACTTACACACAGGCACTCACATAGAAAGACTCAGATACACACTTACACACAGGCACTCATATAGAAAGACTCAGATACACAGACACTCACAGACACTCACATAGAAAGACTCAGATACACACTTACACACAGGCACTCACATAGAGAGACTCACATACACACTTACACACACAGGCAGTCACATAGAAAGACTCATATACACACTTACACACACAGTCACTCACATAGAAAGACTCAGATACACAAACATATACACAGGCACTCACATAGAAAGGCTCAGATACACACTTACACACAGGCACTCACATAGAAAGACTCAGATACACACTTACACACACAGGCACTCATATAGAAAGACTCAGATACACATACACTCACAGACACTCACATAGAAAGACTCAGATACACACTTACACACAGGCACTCACATAGAAAGACTCAGATACACACACAGGCATTCATATAGAAAGACTCAGGTACACACACATACACACAGACACTCACATAGAAAGACTCAGATACACACACATACACACAGACACTCACATAGAAAGACTCAGATACACACTTACACACAGGCACTCACATAGAAAGACTCAGATACACACACAGGCACTCATATAGAAAGACTCAGGTACACACATACCATCCTATGCACTCACATAGAAAGACTCAGACACACACTTACACACACATAAACTCACATAGAAAGACTCAGATACACACACATACACACAGACACTCACATAGAAAGTCTCAGATACACACTTACACACAGGCACTAACATAGAAAGACTCAGATACACACTTACACACAGGCACTCACATAGAAAGACTCAGATACACACTTACACACAGGCACTCATATAGAAAGACTCAGATACACAGACACTCACAGACACTCACATAGAAAGACTCAGATACACACTTACACACAGGTACTCACATATGGAGACTCAGATACACACTTACACACACAGGCACTCACATAGAAAGACTCAGATACACACATACACACTGGCACTCACATAGAAAGACTCAGATACACACATACACTCATAGGCACTCACATAGAAAGACTCAGATACACAGACACTCACAGACACTCACATAGAAAGACTCAGATACACACTTACACACAGGCACTCACATAGAGAGACTCACATACACACTTACACACACAGGCAGTCACATAGAAAGACTCATATACACACTTACACACACAGTCACTCACATAGAAAGACTCAGATACACAAACATACACACAGGCACTCACATAGAAAGGCTCAGATACACACTTACACACAGGCACTCACATAGAAAGACTCAGATACACACTTACACACACAGGCACTCATATAGAAAGACTCAGATACACATACACTCACAGACACTCACATAGAAAGACTCAGATACACACTTACACACAGGCACTCACATAGAAAGACTCAGATACACACACAGGCACTCATATAGAAAGACTCAGGTACACACACATACACACAGACACTCACATAGAAAGACTCAGATACACACACATACACACAGACACTCACATAGAAAGACTCAGATACACACTTACACACAGGCACTCACATAGAAAGACTCAGATACACACACAGGCACTCATATAGAAAGACTCAGGTACACACATACCATCCTATGCACTCACATAGAAAGACTCAGACACACACTTACACACACATAAACTCACATAGAAAGACTCAGATACACACACATACACACAGACACTCACATAGAAAGTCTCAGATACACACTTACACACAGGCACTAACATAGAAAGACTCAGATACACACTTACACACAGGCACTCACATAGAAAGACTCAGATACACACTTACACACAGGCACTCATATAGAAAGACTCAGATACACAGACACTCACAGACACTCACATAGAAAGACTCAGATACACACTTACACACAGGTACTCACATATGGAGACTCAGATACACACTTACACACACAGGCACTCACATAGAAAGACTCAGATACACACATACACTCATAGGCACTCACATAGAAAGACTCAGATACACACACAGTCCCTCACATAGAGAGACTCAGCTACACACTTACACACACAGGCACTCACATAGAAAGACTCAGATACACACATACACACTGGTACTCACATAGACAGACTCAGATACACACTTACACTTACAGGCACTCACATTGAAAGACTCAGATACAAGCTTACAGATAGGCACTCACATAGAAAGACTCAGATACACACAAACACACACACACACACACACACTGTCACTCACATAGAAAGACTCAGATACACACACATACAAACAGTCAATCACATAGAGAGACTCAGATACACATACACTCACATAGAAAGACTCAGATATACACTTACACACAGGCACTCACATAGAGAGACTCAAATACACACTTATACACACAGGCACTCATATAGAAAGACTCAGATACACACTTACACACAGGCACTCACATAGAGAGACTCAGATAGACACTTACATAAAGGCACTCACATAGAGAGACTCAGATACACACTTACACACACAGGCACTCACATAGAAAGACTCAGATACACACTTACACACACAGGCACTCACATAGAAAGACTCAGATAAACACATACACTCATAGGCACTCACATGGAAAGACTCAGATACACACTTACACACACAGTCACTCACACAGAAAGACTCAGATACACACACAGTCACTCACATAGAGAGACTCAAATACACACACTTACACACACAGGCACTCAAATAGAAAGACTCAGATATACACATACACTCACAGGCACTCATATAGAAAGACTCAAATACACACATACACACATGCACTCACATAGAAAGACTCAGATACACACACACAGGCACTAACATAGAAAGACTCAGATACACACACACAGGCACTCACATAGAGAGACTAAGATACACACTTACACACACAGGCACTCACATAGAAAGACTCAGATACACACACACACAGTCACTCACATAGAAAGACTCAGATACACACACACACACAGTCACTCACATAGAAAGACTCAGATGCACACACATACAAACAGTCAATCACATAGATAGACTCAGATACACATACACTCACAGACACTCACATAGAAAGACTCAGATACACACTTACACACAGGCACTCACATAGAGATACTCAGATACACACTTACACACACAGGCACTCACATAGAAAGACTCAGATACACACACTCACAGACACTCACATAGAAAGACTCGGATACACACTTACACACAGGCATTCACATAGAGAGACTCAGATACACACTTACACACACAGGCAGTCACATAGAAAGACTCAGATTCACACACATACACACAGGCACTCACATACAAAGGCTCAGATACACACATACACTCACAGACACTCACATAGAAAGACTCAGATACACATACACTCACAGACACTCACATAGAAAGACTCAGATACACACTTACACACAGGCACTCACATAGAGAGACTCAGATACACACTTACACACACAGTCACTCACATAGAAAGACATGCACTCACATAGAAAGACTCAGATACAAACATACACTCACAGACACTCACATAGAAAGACTCAAATACACACACTTACACACACAGGCACTCACATAGAAAGACAGGCACTCACACAGAAAGACTCAGATACACACATGCACTCACAGGCACTCACATAGAAAGACATGCACTCACATAGAAAGACTCAGATACAAACATACACTCACAGACACTCACATAGAAAGAATCAAATACACACACTTACACACACAGGCACTCAAATAGAAAGACTCAGATATACACATACACTCACAGGCACTCATATAGAAAGACTCAAATACACACATACACACATGCACTCACATAGAAAGACTCAGATACACACACACAGGCACTAACATAGAAAGACTCAGATACACACACACAGGCACTCACATAGAGAGACTAAGATACACACTTACACACACAGGCACTCACGTAGAAAGACTCAGATACACACACACACAGTCACTCACATAGAAAGACTCAGATACACACACACACACAGTCACTCACATAGAAAGACTCAGATGCACACACATACAAACAGTCAATCACATAGAGAGACTCAGATACACATACACTCACAGACACTCACATAGAAAGACTCAGATGCACACACTTACACACAGGCACTCACATAGAAAGACTCAGATACACATACACTCACAGACACTCACATAGAAAGACTCGGATACACACTTACACACAGGCACTCACATAGAGAGACTCAGATACACACTTACACACACAGGCAGTCACATAGAAAGACTCAGATTCACACACATACACGCAGGCACTCACATACAAAGGCTCAGATACACACATACACTCACAGACACTCACATAGAAAGACTCAGATACACATACACTCACAGACACTCACATAGAAAGACTCAGATACACACTTACACACAGGCACTCACATAGAGAGACTCACATACACACTTACACACACAGTCACTCACATAGAAAGACTCAGATACACAAACATACACACAGGCACTCACATAGAAAGGCTCAGATACACACTTACACACAGGCACTCACATAGAAAGACTCAGATACACACACACAGGCACTAACATAGAAAGACTCAGATACACACACACAGGCACTCACATAGAGAGACTAAGATACACACTTACACACACAGGCACTCACATAGAAAGACTCAGATACACACACAGGCACTCATATAGAAAGACTCAGGTACACACACATACACTCACATAGAAAGACTCAGATACACACACATACACACAGACACTCACATAGAAAGACTCAGATACACACTTACACACAGGCACTCACATAGAAAGACTCAGATACACACTTACACACAGGCACTCACATAGAAAGACTCAGATACACACTTACACACAGGCACTCATATAGAAAGACTCAGATACACAGACACTCACATAGAAAGACTAAGATACACACTTACACACAGGTACTCATATAGAAAGACTCAGATACACAGGCACTCACATAGAAAGACTCAGATACACACTTACACACAGGCACTCACATAGAAAGACTCAGATACACACTTACACACAGGCACTCATATAGAAAGACTCAGATACACAGACACTCACAGACACTCACATAGAAAGACTCAGATACACACTTACACACAGGTACTCACATATGGAGACTCAGATACACACTTACACACACAGGCACTCACATAGAAAGACTCAGATACACACATACACACTGGCACTCACATAGAAAGACTCAGATACACACATACACTCATAGGCACTCACATAGAAAGACTCAGATACACACACAGTCCCTCACATAGAGAGACTCAGCTACACACTTACACACACAGGCACTCACATAGAAAGACTCAGATACACACATACACACTGGTACTCACATAGACAGACTCAGATACACACTTACACTTACAGGCACTCACATTGAAAGACTCAGATACAAGCTTACAGATAGGCACTCACATAGAAAGACTCAGATACACACAAACACACACACACACACACACACACACTGTCACTCACATAGAAAGACTCAGATACACACACATACAAACAGTCAATCACATAGACTCAGATACACATACACTCACATAGAAAGACTCAGATATACACTTACACACAGGCACTCACATAGAGAGACTCAAATACACACTTATACACACAGGCACTCATATAGAAAGACTCAGATACACACTTACACACAGGCACTCACATAGAGAGACTCAGATAGACACTTACATAAAGGCACTCACATAGAGAGACTCAGATACACACTTACACACACAGGCACTCACATAGAAAGACTCAGATACACACTTACACACAGGTACTCACATATGGAGACTCAGATACACACTTACACACACAGGCACTCACATAGAAAGACTCAGATACACACATACACACTGGCACTCACATAGAAAGACTCAGATACACACATACACTCATAGGCACTCACATAGAAAGACTCAGATACACACACAGTCCCTCACATAGAGAGACTCAGCTACACACTTACACACACAGGCACTCACATAGAAAGACTCAGATACACACATACACACTGGTACTCACATAGACAGACTCAGATACACACTTACACTTACAGGCACTCACATTGAAAGACTCAGATACAAGCTTACAGATAGGCACTCACATAGAAAGACTCAGATACACACAAACACACACACACACTGTCACTCACATAGAAAGACTCAGATACACACACATACAAACAGTCAATCACATAAAGAGACTCAGATACACATACACTCACATAGAAAGACTCAGATATACACTTACACACAGGCACTCACATAGAGAGACTCAAATACACACTTATACACACAGGCACTCATATAGAAAGACTCAGATACACACTTACACACAGGCACTCACATAGAGAGACTCAGATAGACACTTACATAAAGGCACTCACATAGAGAGACTCAGATACACACTTACACACACAGGCACTCACATAGAGAGACTCAGATACACACTTACACACACAGGCACTCACATAGAAAGACTCAGATAAACACATACACTCATAGGCACTCACATGGAAAGACTCAGATACACACTTACACACACAGTCACTCACACAGAAAGACTCAGATACACACACAGTCACTCACACAGAGAGACTCAAATACACACACTTACACACACAGGCACTCAAATAGAAAGACTCAGATATACACATACACTCACAGGCACTCATATAGAAAGACTCAAATACACACATACACACATGCACTCACATAGAAAGACTCAGATACACACACACAGGCACTAACATAGAAAGACTCAGATACACACACACAGGCACTCACATAGAGAGACTAAGATACACACTTACACACACAGGCACTCACATAGAAAGACTCAGATACACACACACACAGTCACTCACATAGAAAGACTCAGATACACACACACACACAGTCACTCACATAGAAAGACTCAGATGCACACACATACAAACAGTCAATCACATAGAGAGACTCAGATACACATACACTCACAGACACTCACATAGAAAGACTCAGATACACACTTACACACAGGCACTCACATAGAGATACTCAGATACACACTTACACACACAGGCACTCACATAGAAAGACTCAGATACACACACTCACAGACACTCACATAGAAAGACTCGGATACACACTTACACACAGGCATTCACATAGAGAGACTCAGATACACACTTACACACACAGACAGTCACATAGAAAGACTCAGATTCACACACATACACACAGGCACTCACATACAAAGGCTCAGATACACACATACACTCACAGACACTCACATAGAAAGACTCAGATACACATACACTCACAGACACTCACATAGAAAGACTCAGATACACACTTACACACAGGCACTCACATAGAGAGACTCAGATACACACACACACAGGCAGTCACATAGAAAGACATGCACTCACATAGAAAGACTCAGATACAAACATACACTCACAGACACTCACATAGAAAGACTCAAATACACACACTTACACACACAGGCACTCACATAGAAAGACAGGCACTCACACAGAAAGACTCAGATACACACATGCACTCACAGGCACTCACATAGAAAGACATGCACTCACATAGAAAGACTCAGATACAAACATACACTCACAGACACTCACATAGAAAGAATCAAATACACACACTTACACACACAGGCACTCAAATAGAAAGACTCAGATATACACATACACTCACAGGCGCTCATATAGAAAGACTCAAATACACACATACACACATGCACTCACATAGAAAGACTCAGATACACACACACAGGCACTAACATAGAAAGACTCAGATACACACACACAGGCACTCACATAGAGAGACTAAGATACACACTTACACACACAGGCACTCACGTAGAAAGACTCAGATACACACACACACAGTCACTCACATAGAAAGACTCAGATACACACACACACACAGTCACTCACATAGAAAGACTCAGATGCACACACATACAAACAGTCAATCACATAGAGAGACTCAGATACACATACACTCACAGACACTCACATAGAAAGACTCAGATGCACACACTTACACACAGGCACTCACATAGAAAGACTCAGATACACATACACTCACAGACACTCACATAGAAAGACTCGGATACACACTTACACACAGGCACTCACATAGAGAGACTCAGATACACACTTACACACACAGGCAGTCACATAGAAAGACTCAGATTCACACACATACACGCAGGCACTCACATACAAAGGCTCAGATACACACATACACTCACAGACACTCACATAGAAAGACTCAGATACACATACACTCACAGACACTCACATAGAAAGACTCAGATACACACTTACACACAGGCACTCACATAGAGAGACTCACATACACACTTACACACACAGTCACTCACATAGAAAGACTCAGATACACAAACATACACACAGGCACTCACATAGAAAGGCTCAGATACACACTTACACACAGGCACTCACATAGAAAGACTCAGATACACACACACAGGCACTAACATAGAAAGACTCAGATACACACACACAGGCACTCACATAGAGAGACTAAGATACACACTTACACACACAGGCACTCACATAGAAAGACTCAGATACACACACAGGCACTCATATAGAAAGACTCAGGTACACACACATACACTCACATAGAAAGACTCAGATACACACACATACACACAGACACTCACATAGAAAGACTCAGATACACACTTACACACAGGCACTCACATAGAAAGACTCAGATACACACTTACACACAGGCACTCACATAGAAAGACTCAGATACACACTTACACACAGGCACTCATATAGAAAGACTCAGATACACAGACACTCACATAGAAAGACTAAGATACACACTTACACACAGGTACTCACATATGGAGACTCAGATACACACTTACACACACAGGCACTCACATAGAAAGACTCAGATACACACATACACACTGGCATTTACATAGAAAGACTCAGATACACACATACACTCATAGGCACTCACATAGAAAGACTCAGATACACACACAGTCCCTCACATAGAGAGACTCAGCTACACACTTACACACACAGGCACTCACATAGAAAGACTCAGATACACACATACACACTGGTACTCACATAGACAGACTCAGATACACACTTACACTTACAGGCACTCACATTGAAAGACTCAGATACAAGCTTACAGATAGGCACTCACATAGAAAGACTCAGATACACACAAACACACACACACACACTGTCACTCACATAGAAAGACTCAGATACACACACAAACAAACAGTCAATCACATAGAGAGACTCAGATACACATACACTCACAGACACTCACATAGAAAGACTCAGATATACACTTACACACAGGCACTCACATAGAGAGACTCAAATACACACTTATACACACAGGCACTCACATAGAAAGACTCAGATACACATACACTCACAGACACTCACATAGAAAGACTCAGATACACACTTACACACAGGCACTCACATAGAGAGACTCAGATAGACACTTACATAAAGGCACTCACATAGAGAGACTCAGATACACACTTACACACACAGGCACTCACATAGAAAGACTCAGATACACACTTACACACACAGGCACTCACATAGAAAGACTCAGATAAACACATACACTCATAGGCACTCACATGGAAAGACTCAGATACACACTTACACACACAGTCACTCACACAGAAAGACTCAGATACACACACAGTCACTCACATAGAGAGACTCAGCTACACACTTACACACACAGGCACTCACATAGAAAGACTCAGATACACACTTACACACACAGTCACTCACATAGAAAGACTCAGATACACACACAGTCACTCACATAGAGAGACTCAGATACATACTTACACTCACAGGCACTCACATTGAAAGACTCAGATACAAACTTACACACAGGCACTCGCATAGAAAGACTCAGATACACACAAACACACACACAGACACACAGTCACTCACATAGAAAGACTCAGATACACACATACAAACAGTCAATCACATAGAAAGACTCAGATACACACTTACACACAGGCACTCACATAGAAAGACTCAGATACACACACAGGCACTCATATAGAAAGACTCAGGTACACACATACCATCATAGGCACTCACATAGAAAGACTCAGACACACACTTACACACACATAAACTCACATAGAAAGACTCAGATACACACACATACACACAGACACTCACATAGAAAGTCTCAGATACACACTTACACACAGGCACTCACATAGAAAGACTCAGATACACACTTACACACACAGTCACACATAGAAAGACATGTACTCACATAGAAAGACTCAGATACAAACATACACTCACAGACACTCACATAGAAAGACTCAAATACACACACTTACACACACAGGCACTCACATAGAAAGACAGGCACTCACACAGAAAGACTCAGATACATACATGCACTCACAGGCACTCACATAGAAAGACATGCACTCACATAGAAAGACTCAGATACAAACATACACTCACAGACACTCACATAGAAAGAATCAAATACACACACATACACTCACAGGCACTCATATAGAAAGACACAAATACACACATACACACATGCACTCACATAGAAAGACTCAGATACACACACACAGGCACTTACATAGAAAGACTCAGATACACACACACAGGCACTCACATAGAGAGACTAAGATACACACTTACACACACAGGCACTCACATAGAAAGACTCAGATACACACACACACACAGTCACTCACATAGAAAGACTCAGATACACACACACAACGTCACTCACATAGAAAGACTCAGATGCACACACATACAAACAGTCAATCACATAGAGAGACTCAGATACACATACACTCACAGACACTCACATAGAAAGACTCAGATACACACTTACACACAGGCACTCACATAGAGATACTCAGATACACACTTACACACACAGGCACTCACATAGAAAGACTCAGATACACATACACTCACATAGAAAGACTCGGATACACACTTACACACAGGCACTCACATAGAGAGACTCAGATACACACTTACACACACAGGCAGTCACATAGAAAGACTCAGATTCACACACATACACGCAGGCACTCACATACAAAGGCTCAGATACACACATACACTCACAGACACTCACATAGAAAGACTCAGATACACATACACTCACAGACACTCACATAGAAAGACTCAGATACACACTTACACACAGGCACTCACATAGAGAGACTCACATACACACTTACACACACAGGCAGTCACATAGAAAGACTCATATACACACTTACACACACAGTCACTCACATAGAAAGACTCAGATACACAAACATACACACAGGCACTCACATAGAAAGGCTCAGATACACACTTACACACAGGCACTCACATAGAAAGACTCAGATACACACTTACACACACAGGCACTCATATAGAAAGACTCAGATACACATACACTCACAGACACTCACATAGAAAGACTCAGATACACACACAGGCACTCATATAGAAAGACTCAGGTACACACACATACACACAGACACTCACATAGAAAGACTCAGATACACACACATACACACAGACACTCACATAGAAAGACTCAGATACACACTTACACACAGGCACTCACATAGAAAGACTCAGATACACACACACACAGGCACTAACATAGAAAGACTCAGATACACACACACAGGCACTAACATAGAAAGACTCAGATACACACACACAGGCACTCACATAGAAAGACTCAGATACACACACACAGGTACTCACATAGAGAGACTAAGATACACACTTACACACACATGCACTCACATAGAAAGACTCAGATACACACACACACACACACAGTCACTCACATAGAAAGACTCAGATACACACACACACACAGTCACTCACATAGAAAGACTCAGATGCACACACATACAAACAGTCAATCACATAGAGAGACTCAGATACACATACACTCACAGACACTCACATAGAAAGACTCAGATACACACTTACACACAGGCACTCACATAGAGATACTCAGATACACACTTACACACACAGGCACTCACATAGAAAGACTCAGATACACATACACTCACAGGCACTCACATAGAGAGACTCACATACACACTTACACACACAGGCAGTCACATAGAAAGACTCATATACACACTTACACACACAGTCACTCACATAGAAAGACTCAGATACACAAACATACACACAGGCACTCACATAGAAAGACTCAGATACACACTTACACACAGGCACTCACATAGAAAGACTCAGATACACACTTACACACACAGGCACTCACATAGAAAGACTCAGATACACATACACTCACAGACACTCACATAGAAAGACTCAGATACACACACAGGCACTCATATAGAAAGACTCAGGTACACACACATACACACAGACACTCACATAGAAAGACTCAGATACACACTTACACACAGGCACTCACATAGAAAGACTCAGATACACACACACAGGCACTCACATAGAAAGACTCAGATACACACTTACACACAGGTACTCATATAGAAAGACTCAGGTACACACATACCATCCTATGCACTCACATAGAAAGACTCAGACACACACTTACACACACATAAACTCACATAGAAAGACTCAGATACACACACATACACACAGACACTCACATAGAAAGTCTCAGATACACACTTACACACAGGCACTAACATAGAAAGACTCAGATACACACTTACACACAGGCACTCACATAGAAAGACTCAGATACACACTTACACACAGGCACTCATATAGAAAGACTCAGATACACAGACACTCACAGACACTCACATAGAAAGACTCAGATACACACTTACACACAGGTACTCACATATGGAGACTCAGATACACACTTACACACACAGGCACTCACATAGAAAGACTCAGATACACACATACACTCATAGGCACTCACATAGAAAGACTCAGATACACACACAGTCCCTCACATAGAGAGACTCAGCTACACACTTACACACACAGGCACTCACATAGAAAGACTCAGATACACACATACACACTGGTACTCACATAGACAGACTCAGATACACACTTACACTTACAGGCACTCACATTGAAAGACTCAGATACAAGCTTACAGATAGGCACTCACATAGAAAGACTCAGATACACACAAACACACACACACACACACACTGTCACTCACATAGAAAGACTCAGATACACACACATACAAACAGTCAATCACATAGAGAGACTCAGATACACATACACTCACATAGAAAGACTCAGATATACACTTACACACAGGCACTCACATAGAGAGACTCAAATACACACTTATACACACAGGCACTCATATAGAAAGACTCAGATACACACTTACACACAGGCACTCACATAGAGAGACTCAGATAGACACTTACATAAAGGCACTCACATAGAGAGACTCAGATACACACTTACACACACAGGCACTCACATAGAAAGACTCAGATACACACTTACACACACAGGCACTCACATAGAGAGACTCAGATACACACTTACACACACAGGCACTCACATAGAAAGACTCAGATACACACACATACAAACAGTCAATCACATAGAAGGACTCAGATACACACATACACTCACAGACACTCACATAGAAAGACTCAGATACACATACACTCACAGGACACTCACATAGAAGATACTCAGATACACACTTACACACACAGGCACTCACATAGAAAGACTCAGATACACACTTACACACACAGTCACTCACATAGAAAGACTCAGATACACACATACACACAGGCACTCACATAGAGAGACTCAGATACACACTTACACACACAGGCACTCACATAGAAAGACTCAGATTCACACACATACACACACAGGCACTCATATAGAAAGGGCTCAGATACACAGACACTCACAGACACTCACATAGAAAGACTCAGATACACAAACACTCACAGACACTCACATAGAAAGACTCACATACACACACACACACAGACACTCACATAGAAAGACTCAGATACACACTTACACACAGGCACTCACATATGGAGACTCAGATACACACTTACACACAGGCACTCACATAGAGAGACTCAGATAGACACTTACATAAAGGCACTCACATAGAGAGACTCAGATACACACTTACACACACAGGCACTCACATAGAAAGACTCAGATACACACACACAGGCACTCACATAGAAAGACTCAGATAAACACATACACTCATAGGCACTCACATGGAAAGACTCAGATACACACTTACACACACAGTCACTCACACAGAAAGACTCAGATACACACACAGTCACTCACACAGAGAGACTCAAATACACACACTTACACACACAGGCACTCAAATAGAAAGACTCAGATATACACATACACTCACAGGCACTCATATAGAAAGACTCAAATACACACACACAGGCACTCACATAGAGAGACTAAGATACACACTTACACACACATGCACTCACATAGAAAGACTCAGATACACACACACACACAGTCACTCACATAGAAAGACTCAGATACACACACACACACAGTCACTCACATAGAAAGACTCAGATACACACACACACACAGTCACTCACATAGAAAGACTCAGATGCACACACATACAAACAGTCAATCACATAGAGAGACTCAGATACACATACACTCACAGACACTCACATAGAAAGACTCAGATACACATACACTCACAGACACTCACATAGAAAGACTCAGATACACACTTACACACACAGGCAGTCACATAGAAAGACTCATATACACACTTACACACACAGTCACTCACATAGAGAGACTCAGATACACATACACTCACAGACACTCACATAGAAAGACTCAGATACACATACACTCACAGGCACTCACATAGAGAGACTCACATACACACTTACACACACAGGCAGTCACATAGAAAGACTCATATACACACTTACACACACAGTCACTCACATAGAAAGACTCAGATACACAAACATACACACAGGCACTCACATAGAAAGACTCATATACACACTTACACACACAGTCACTCACATAGAAAGACTCAGATACACAAACATACACACAGGCACTCACATAGAAAGGCTCAGATACACACTTACACACAGGCACTCACATAGAAAGACTCAGATACACACTTACACACACAGGCACTCATATAGAAAGACTCAGATACACATACACTCACAGACACTCACATAGAAAGACTCAGATACACACTTACACACAGGCAGTCACATAGAAAGACTCAGATACACACACAGGCACTCATATAGAAAGACTCAGGTACACACGCATACACACAGACACTCACATAGAAAGACTCAGATACACACACATACACACAGACACTCACATAGAAAGACTCAGGTACACACATACCATCATAGGCACTCACATAGAAAGACTCAGATACACACTTACACACAGGCAGTCACATAGAAAGACTCAGATACACACACAGTCACTCACATAGAAAGACTCAGATACACACACATACACACAGACACTCACATAGAAAGTCTCAGATACACACTTACACACAGGCACTCACATAGAAAGACTCAGATACACACTTACACACAGGCACTCACATAGAAAGACTCAGATACACACTTACACACAGGCACTCATATAGAAAGACTCAGATACACAGACACTCACAGACACTCACATAGAAAGACTCAGATACACACTTACACACAGGTACTCACATATGGAGACTCAGATACACACTTACACACACAGGCACTCACATAGAAAGTACTCAGATACACACATACACACTGGCACTCACATAGAAAGACTCAGATACACACACAGTCCCTCACATAGAGAGACTCAGCTACACACTTACACACACAGGCACTCACATAGAAAGACTCAGATACACACATACACACTGGTACTCACATAGACAGACTCAGATACACACTTACACTTACAGGCACTCACATTGAAAGACTCAGATACAAGCTTACAGATAGGCACTCACATAGAAAGACTCAGATACACACAAACACACACACACACACACACACACTGTCACTCACATAGAAAGACTCAGATACACACACATACAAACAGTCAATCACATAGAGAGACTCAGATACACATACACTCACAGACACTCACATAGAAAGACTCAGATATACACTTACACACAGGCACTCACATAGAGAGACTCAAATACACACTTATACACACAGGCACTCACATAGAAAGACTCAGATACACATACACTCACAGACACTCAAATAGAAAGACTCAGATACACACTTACACACAGGCACTCACATAGAGAGACTCAGATAGACACTTACATAAAGGCACTCACATAGAGAGACTAAGATACACACTTACACACACAGGCACTCACATAGAAAGACTCAGATATACACTTACACACACAGGCACTCACATAGAAAGACTCAGATAAACACATACACTCATAGGCACTCACATGGAAAGACTCAGATACACACTTACACACACAGTCACTCACACAGAAAGACTCAGATACACACACAGTCACTCACACACAGGCACTCATATAGAAAGACTCAGGTACACACACATACACACAGACACTCACATAGAAAGACTCAGATACACACACATACACACAGACACTCACATAGAAAGACTCAGATACACACTTACACACAGGCACTCACATAGAAAGACTCAGATACACACACAGGCACTCATATAGAAAGACTCAGGTACACACATACCATCATAGGCACTCACATAGAAAGACTCAGACACACACTTACACACACATAAACTCACATAGAAAGACTCAGATACACACACATACACACAGACACTCACATAGAAAGTCTCAGATACACACTTACACACAGGCACTCACATAGAAAGACTCAGATACACACTTACACACAGGCACTCACATAGAAAGACTCAGATACACACTTACACACAGGCACTCATATAGAAAGACTCAGATACACAGACACTCACAGACACTCACATAGAAAGACTCAGATACACACTTACACACAGGTACTCACATATGGAGACTCAGATACACACTTACACACACAGGCACTCACATAGAAAGTACTCAGATACACACATACACACTGGCACTCACATAGAAAGACTCAGATACACACACAGTCCCTCACATAGAGAGACTCAGCTACACACTTACACACACAGGCACTCACATAGAAAGACTCAGATACACACATACACACTGGTACTCACATAGACAGACTCAGATACACACTTACACTTACAGGCACTCACATTGAAAGACTCAGATACAAGCTTACAGATAGGCACTCACATAGAAAGACTCAGATACACACAAACACACACACACACACACACTGTCACTCACATAGAAAGACTCAGATACACACACATACAAACAGTCAATCACATAGAGAGACTCAGATACACATACACTCACAGACACTCACATAGAAAGACTCAGATATACACTTACACACAGGCACTCACATAGAGAGACTCAAATACACACTTATACACACAGGCACTCACATAGAAAGACTCAGATACACATACACTCACAGACACTCAAATAGAAAGACTCAGATACACACTTACAGACAGGCACTCACATAGAGAGACTCAGATAGACACTTACATAAAGGCACTCACATAGAGAGACTAAGATACACACTTACACACACAGGCACTCACATAGAAAGACTCAGATACACACTTACACACACAGGCACTCACATAGAAAGACTCAGATAAACACATACACTCATAGGCACTCACATGGAAAGACTCAGATACACACTTACACACACAGTCACTCACACAGAAAGACTCAGATACACACACAGTCACTCACATAGAGAGACTCAGCTACACACTTACACAAACAGGCACTCACATAGAAAGACTCAGATACACACTTACACACACAGTCACTCACATAGAAAGACTCAGATACACACACAGTCACTCACATAGAGAGACTCAGATACACACTTACACTCACAGGCACTCACATTGAAAGACTCAGATACAAACTTACACACAGGCACTCGCATGGAAAGACTCAGATACACACTTACACACACACACACACACACACACACACACACACACACACACAGTCACTCACATAGAAAGACTCAGATACACACATACAAACAGTCAATCACATAGAAAGACTCAGATACACACTTACACACAGGCACTCACATAGAAAGACTCAGATACACACACAGGCACTCATATAGAAAGACTCAGGTACACACATACCATCATAGGCACTCACATAGAAAGACTCAGACACACACTTACACACACATAAACTCACATAGAAAGACTCAGATACACACACATACACACAGACACTCACATAGAAAGTCTCAGATACACACTTACACACAGGCACTCACATAGAAAGACTCAGATACACACTTACACACAGGCACTCACATAGAAAGACTCAGATACACACTTACACACAGGCACTCATATAGAAAGACTCAGATACACAGACACTCACAGACACTCACATAGAAAGACTCAGATACACACTTACACACAGGTACTCACATATGGAGACTCAGATACACACATACACACTGGCACTCACATAGAAAGACTCAGATACACACATACACTCATAGGCACTCACATAGAAAGACTCAGATGCACACACAGTCCCTCACATAGAGAGACTCAGCTACACACTTACACACACAGGCACTCACATAGAAAGACTCAGATACACACATACACACTGGTACTCACATAGACAGACTCAGATACACACTTACACTCACAGGCACTCACATTGAAAGACTCAGATACAAGCTTACAGATAGGCACTCACATAGAAAGACTCAGATACACACAAACACACACACACACACAGTCACTCACATAGAAAGACTCAGATACACATACACTCACAGACACTCACATAGAAAGACTCAGATACACACTTACACACAGGCACTCACATAGAGAGACTCAAATACACACTTATACACACAGGCACTCACATAGAAAGACTCAGATACACATACACTCACAGACACTCACATAGAAAGACTCAGATACACACTTACACACAGGCACTCACATAGAGAGACTCAGATACACACTTACACAAAGGCACTCACATAGAGAGACTCAGATACACACTTACACACACAGGCACTCACATAGAAAGACTCAGATACACACTTACACACACAGGCACTCACATAGAAAGACTCAGATAAACACATACACTCATAGGCACTCACATGGAAAGACTCAGATACACACTTACACACACAGTCACTCACATAGAAAGACTCAGCTACACACTTACACACACAGGCACTCACATAGAAAGACTCAGATACACACATACACACTGGTACTCACATAGACAGACTCAGATACACACTTACACTCACAGGCACTCACATTGAAAGACTCAGATACAAACTTACACACAGGCACTCGCATAGAAAGACTCAGATACACACAAACACACACACACAGTCACTCACATAGAAAGACTCAGATACACACATACAAACAGTCAATCACATAGAGAGACTCAGATACACATACACTCACAGACACTCACATAGAAAGACTCAGATACACACTTACACACAGGCACTCACATAGAGAGACTCAGATACACACTTACACACACAGGCACTCACATAGAAAGACTCAGATACACACTTACACACACAGGCACTCACATAGAAAGACTCAGATAAACACATACACTCATAGGCACTCACATGGAAAGACTCAGATACACACTTACACACACAGTCACTCACATAGAAAGACTCAGCTACACACTTACACACACAGGCACTCACATAGAAAGACTCAGATACACACATACACACTGGTACTCACATAGACAGACTCAGATACACACTTACACTCACAGGCACTTACATTGAAAGACTCAGATACAAACTTACACACAGGCACTCGCATAGAAAGACTCAGATACACACAAACACACACACACAGTCACTCACATAGAAAGACTCAGATACACACATACAAACAGTCAATCACATAGAGAGACTCAGATACACACATACACTCACAGACACTCAAATAGAAAGACTCAGATACACACTTACACACAGGCACTCACATAGAGAGACTCAGATACACACTTACACACACAGGCACTCACATAGAAAGACTCAGATACACACATACACTCACAGACACTCCCATAGAAAGACTCAGATACACATACACTCACAGACACTCACATAGAAAGACTCAGATACACACACTTACACACACAGGCACTCACATAGAAAGACTCAGATACACACATACACTCACAGACACTCACATAGAAATACTCAGATACACACTTACACACAGGCACTCACATAGAGAGACTCAGATACACACTTACACATACAGGCACTCACATAGAAAGACTCAGATACACATACACTTACAGACACTCACATAGAAAGACTCAGATACACATTTACACACAGGCACTCACATAGAGAGACTCAGATACACACACATACAAACAGGCACTCACATAGAAAGGCTCAGATACACACAGACACTTACATAGAAAGACTCAGATACACATACACTCACAGAAACTCACATAGAAAGACTTAGATACACACTTACACACAGGCACTCACATAGAGAGACTCAGATACACAGGCAGTCACATAGAAAGACTCATATACACACTTACACACACAGTCACTCACATAGAAAGACTCAGATACACACAGGCACTCACATAGAAAGGCTAAGATACACACATACACTCACAGACACTCACATAGAAAGACTCAGATACACACTTACACACAGGCACTTACATAGAAAGACTCAGATACACACTTACACACACAGGCACTCATATAGAAAGACTCAGATACACATACACTCACAGACACTCACATAGAAAGACTCAGATACACACTTACACACAGGCACTTACATAGAAAGACTCAGATACACACTTACACACACAGGCACTCATATAGAAAGACTCAGATACACATACACTCACAGACACTCACATAGAAAGACTCAGATACACACTTACACACAGGCACTCACATAGAGAGACTCAGATACACACATACACACTGGCACTCACATAGAAAGACTCAGATACACACATACACTCATAGGCACTCACATAGAAAGACTCAGATACACACTTACACACACAGTCCCTCACATAGAAAGACTCAGATACACACTTACACACAGTCACTCAAATAGAGAGACTCAGCTACACACTTACACACACAGGCACTCACATAGAAAGACTCAGATACACACATACACACTGATACTCACATAGACAGACTCAGATACACATTTACACTCACATTGAAAGACTCAGATACAAACTTACACACAGGCACTCACATAGAAAGACTCGGATACACACACGCACACACACACACACACACACACACACACACACACACAGTCACTCACATAGAAAGACTCAGATACACACACATACAAACAGTCAATCACATAGAGAGACTAAACAAACACTCACAGACACTCACATAGAAAGACTCAGATACACACTTACACACAGGCATTCACATAGAGAGACTCAGATACACACTTACACACACAGGCACGCACATAGAAAGACTCAGATACACATACACTCACAGACATTCACATTGAAAGACTCAGATACACACTTACACACAGTCACTCACATAGAGAGACTCAGATACACACTTACACACACAGGCAGTCACATAGAAAGACTCATATACACACTTACACACACAGTCACTCACATAGAAAGACTCAGATACACACACATACACACAGGCACTCACATAAAAAGGCTCAGATACACACATACACTCACAGACACTCACATAGAAAGACTCAGATACACATACACTCACAGACACTCACATAGAAAGACTCAGATACAAACATACAGTCACTCACATAGAAAGACTCAGATACACACACACACCCAGGCATTCACATAGAGAGACTCAGATACACACTTACACACACAGGCATTCACATAGCAAGGCTCAGATACACACATACACTCACAGACACTCACATAGAAAGACTCAGATACACACTTACACACACAGGCACTCATAAAGAAAGACTCAGAGAGGCCCATTTATCAAGCTCCGAATGGAGCTTGAGGACCTGTGTTTCTGGCGAGCCTGCAGGCTCGCCAGAAACAGCAGTTATGAAGCAGCGGTCTAAAGACTGCTGCTCCATAACCTTGTTCGCCTGCTCTGAGCAGGCAGAGATCGCCACAATTTAACCCGATCGATTGGCCGCAAATCTGAAAGGGGCGGCGTTGCACCAGCAGCTCACAGGAGTTGTTGGTGCAATGCTGAATATGGAGAGCGTATTGCTCTCCGCATTCAGTGAGGTCTGTCGGACCTGATCCGCACAGTCAATCAGGTCCGACAGACATTTAATAAATAGGCCTCAGATACACACACACACACACACACACACACACACACAGGCACTCACATAGAGAGACTCAGATACACACACTCACAGGCGCTCACATTGAAAGACTCAAATACACACACAGGCACTCACATAGCAAGGCTCAGATACACACACACAGGCATTCACATAGAGAGACTCAGAAACACACTTGCACACACAGGCACTCACATAGAAAGGCTCAGATACAAACTTACACACAGGCACTCACATAGAAAGACTCAGATACACACATACATGCACAGGCACTCACATAGAAAGACTCAGATACACACACATACACACAGTCACTCACATAGAGAGACTCAGAAACACACTTACACACACAGGCAGTCACATAGAAAGACTCAGATACACACATACACTCACAGGCACCCACATAGAAAGACTCAGATACAAACTTACACACAGGCACTCACATAGAAAGACTCAGATACACACACATACACACAGTCACTCACATAGAGAGACTCAAATACACACATACACTCACAGGCACCCACATAGAAAGACTCAGATACACACACACACACACACACACACACACACACACACACAGTTAGTCACATAGAGAGACTCAGATACACACATACACTCACAGGCACTTACATAGAAAGACTCAGATATACACACACACACACAAAGTTAGTCACATAGAGAGACTCAGATACACACATACACACAGGCACTCACATAGAAAGACAATAACTCAGATACACACTCTAACAGACACAGACACAAAGAAACACAGACTAATAAACAATAAGAAAAAAATAGCTATACTGTAAATATATAAAGATGCACAATAATATACAAATTTATAGCAAAACAAATTAAATAAAATTTTCTTATTGTATTTTTTCTACAAATCATACATCTGTACTATGCTTTACAGTTTATCTGTACAACACAAGTCTCACGCACGTGTGTGTAATCAGCGTTATCAAAAGGAATGGAGTTAGGAGCACCAAAAATGGCTAAAGTGTGTATATGAAACAGATTAAAACAGATTTAATGTAAAACATAAAACATTAATTAAAAAAACATAAGCATTAGAACAGAGTAAGCAAGTCTTATAAACGTATGTTTTTAATTAATATTTATGTTGACCCGTATGTCACGTTTATTGAAGAACATGGAGAACCAGCTGGATGCAACCAAACAAACTTACACCAGGTGGCGGCAATCTAACTAGGAGTGTAAGCAACCCCTGTTAGGAAGATGAACCACGCCCGTGAATGCCGACAACAAGCGGAGCTCAGCTGCACGCAGATGGACTTAGTGAGTTCCCGGCAACTAAAATGGGGGAGGGACCTCCAGGCGCGCAGCTGGGGACTTCACCCTCCCTCTGCACAGCCATCACTCTACCTCCTGATGGCAGACCAGGGTGGGGCCAACTTCCCGTTCTTGAAAAACTCCACACCAGTAAGACCAGGTGTAACTAGGCGCTCATGCAAGCCACTACCTGGGGAGTCAAAAACTACCATCCTGTACAACACAAGTCTCACACACGTACGTGTAATTAGCATTAATATATTTGTACAACACAAGTCGCACACATGCGTGTAATTAGCGTTATTACATTTGTACAACACAAGTCACACACATGCATTTAATTAGCATTATCACATTTAGAAAGTGCAGGGCGACTAGCCCGGAGCGTAGCTAAGGGTTAAGGCCTGGTTCAGTGAGTGCTGCTGCTGTGTGTGTATTTGTTACAATGTTGCATTGTGTTGGGAGGGGTTTACCAACCTTATATATGGGATGTGCAGGGAGTCCACTTCCGCTTTGTTCCTGTGGATCCCCGGAAGCTCTTTCCCCGCTCTCCCATCCCTGTTATGCATTGTTATGATTTGCAACTGTTATATTTGTTATAAAAGGCGGCAATCGTTCTATGTTAGTGTCTCTATATGAGACTAGGTGTCTGAGCCTGGAAGAGGGTTACTCGAACTACTTCCTTAAGTCCAAGAACAGTAGCTTGAGCTCCCCAGTTATTGACATGCTGTTCGACAAGTCAAGGCTGGACCTACTGGTTTGGAGTTTCTAACGTTGGCACCCTACTCTGGCGGGTGGTCAGGATCACAGCTGCAGGCAGGTTTGAATGACGGCCATTGCAGTCAGGGTGACGCCACAGGCTCGGTAGCTTGGGCGTGCTCTGGCTGGTTATTGACGGGCTGATAACCCCCTAGATTTCAAAGCTGCGTTGAGTATCTCCACCTTGTGGTCTGCAGCAGTGTCCCCACCTAATGTCAAGTTTTATTGACAAAGTGATTAAAGTTCAACTGTTAAGTTAAGTGTTAAGTTATTACTTAGTATGTTACGAGAAGACACTCAGGAGATGTAGGGCATTTAATCCCTTAGTACAACACAAGTCACACACATGCGTGTAATTAGCGTTATTACATCTGTACAGCACAAGTCTCACACATGTGCGTGTAATTAGCGTTAACGCATTTGTACAACACAAGTCTCACACACGTGCGTGTTATTAGTGTTATTACATTTGTACAACACAAGTCTCACACACGTGCGTGTTATTAGCATTATTACATTTGTACAACACAAGTCTCACACACGTGCGTGTAATTAGCATTATTACGTTTGTACAACACAAGTCTCACACACATGCGTGTTATTAGCATTATTACATTTGTACAACACAAGTCTCACACACATGCGTGTTATTAGCATTATTACATTTGTACAACACAAGTCTCACACACATGCGTGTTATTAGCGTTCTTACATTTGTACAACACAAGTCTCACACACATGCGTGTTATTAGCATTATTACATAGTACAACACAAGTCTCACACACGTGAGTGTAATTAGCATTATTACGTTTGTACAACACAAGTCTCACACACATGCATGTTATTAGCATTATTACATTTGTACAACACAAGTCTTACACACGTGCATGTAATTAGCGTTCTTACATTTGTACAAGACAAGTCTCACACACATGCGTGTAATTAGCGTTATTACATTTGTACAACACAAGTCTCACACACGTGCGTGTTATTAGCATTATTACATTTGTACAACACAGGTCTCATAATTAATTAAATGCCCTATCCTCCTGGCTTGCTGTAATAAAATATAATAAGAGCCATAAAACTGACTCAACCATAACTATGTACATAAACATAATAACCTTAATAACTTTATTCATAACTTAGAATAAATAACACACAGACACAAGTATGTGGGTAAAGACCCGTGGGTCACATTTATTATAGAACATGAGAACCGGCTGGACTCAACGGGGCCAGCTAAAACATGTGGCGGCAATCTAGCTAGGAGTAAGCAACCCCCCACTAGGAAGAAGGGCCGTGCCCGTGAATGCCCACACAAGCAGAGATCAGCTGCACGCAGAAGCTTAGGGAGTTCTCTGCATCTTTAGAATAAGGAGGGACCCCAGGCGCGCGCCTGCAGAGATCACCCTCCCCTGGCCAGCCGTCACTCTACCTCTGATGGCAAACCGGGGCGCGGACCAACCGCCTAACCAGGGTGTAAGTCAAAGATCTCCAGACCAGTAGGACCAGGTGTGACGAGGCGCAAAACCATGCCACTAGATGGGGAGTCAAAAAACTACCGTCCTCGGGCTTAAGGAAACAAGCCGCGTAGCCCTCATCCTGCCTCGGACACCTTGCTGAGACACCCTAGTGATGCCCAGCCTAGAGATTGCTGCATTATCAAATTGAAGGGAGGGAGGGAAGCTGTGAAGACAAGCTGGAAAGAGGGTTTGGGGCCTGTAAGCTGACTACTTAAAGGGTAAGCTAAACCCCACCCTCACTACTGCAACATTGTTGCCACTTCACAGCAGCACACTCCTAAGGGCCTTAATTATTATGTTTGTTCTGGGCTACGCTGCCCTCCACTGTCTTAATTAATTAAATGCCCTATCCTCCTGGCTTGCTGTAATAAAATATAATAAGAGCCATAAAACTGACTCAACCATAACTATGTACATAAACATAATAACCTTAATAACTTTATTCATAACTTAGAATAAATAACACACAGACACAAGTATGTGGGTAAAGACCCGTGGGTCACATTTATTATAGAACATGAGAACCGGCTGGACTCAACGGGGCCAGCTAAAACATGTGGCGGCAATCTAGCTAGGAGTAAGCAACCCCCCTCTAGGAAGAAGGGCCACGCCCGTGAATGCTCACACAAGTGGAGCTCAGCTGCACGCAGAAGCTTAGGGAGTTCTCTGCATCTTTAGAATGGGGAGGGACCCCAGGCGCGCGCCTGCAGAGATCACCCTCCCCTGGCCAGCCGTCACTCTACCTCTGATGGCAAACCGTAGCGCGGACCAACCGCCACAAGAGACAGCCCAACAGGCACAGCTCTTGCCGCCACACCTATAGATGTAGTAAAATAGCACGCCTCAAATTACAGAGGAACAGGTCAATGCCCCTCTCAGAGAGGTGCACCCCGTCCCTTCTGTAGAGGCTCCTCTCAGCCGTTGTAATGTTCCCATGCTCTACAACAAAACCTCCTGACTGGCCTAAGAAGATCCTAACCTCCCTATTGATCTTCTTATGGACCTGGAAAGCTGCGCGGTGGGATTGCATGTGACGCCACTCTATCCTGGGGATAATATTGGACCACCCTATTCTTACTTGAGGGACCCAAGCCTGAAACGTGCGCAGATCTGATTGAATGACTGCACTGAGCTGCTTGCACAACAGGAGCCCCATATCATTCCCTCCGGCGTGAATGATTAGTACATGGGGTTTCTCCCACCTGCGCAACGCCCCTTGCAGTAACTCAGGCAGAGCCTGCCGCGTAACACCCCTACGCCCCAACCATCTAACGGTGACACGGGATGAGGGGAACCCCAGCTGACGCCCATCAGGTCTTGCAATCGCCCGCAGCTCCGCCCAGTGGATGTATGAGTGACCCGTAATCCAAACCCTCAGTGGACCGCTCCTCGGCCCTAAGAAGAAATAAAAAGTTAACCATGGAACACTGAAACAATAAAACATCAAACAGTCAAAGGCCTAACGTACAATAAATACCTTTTTGACCTCCATCTCCCCAGAGCCCTAATGTGGTCAGCAGACCAACCTAAATCCGCGGCAGTAGTAGCCGCTCCCACTCTGAATGAATGAGGAGCAATGACCCTTGGGTCAAGGCCGACTCGAGATGCCGCCCAGCCCAATACTCTCCGAAACTGGAACCTCGTCAACGGGGATCCATCCCCGTGAACTAGGAACTGTGAGGAGCCCTCCGGACGCACGTCCATGTAGACTTTGATAAGTCTGACTGGGCAACAGACCGACCCTTCATGGGCCGGCAAAGACAACCATGCTCCTCTCCCCTCTTGGTCGGTTTTGGATCTGGGAATGAAAACAAGAATCGACGACTCGTCGTTCTTTACGTAGGAATTCAGAAGGCCTCCAGGGTTGCTCTTCGAGGGGGGGCCATTTCCTCCACCCTGAGTGCCCCATGAAAGGCCAACCCAAAGGCGGCCGAAAACAGGGTGGCCTCATAGGCAGATGAACACACCGCCGGCTTGACATAACACTACCAAACGTTCAATGGTGACCGGCTCCCTAACATCCCTTGTTCTGGGCACCATACGCCCCCAACCCTTCAGGACCTGCCTAACCAGGAAGGTCCTAGAGTAGTCAGAGAGGCCATACAGTTTGCAGAAAAAGGAAACGGCGGTGAGCCTAGACCTAGACCGCCGTCTTCGAAACCCCATTACCTTTAAGTTCGGTAATCCATTCAAGAAGGCCCCATTGGTCGCCGTCTCAGGAAGGACGGCCCCTTGAGTCACAGAAGGCAATCCATTCTGTCCAATGCTTTATATAGGTTGTCCAAGTGGACGGGGCGAGCGAAGACCGGACCATCATGATCAAATGTCCCCATTCAGCGCCACCTGCCATAAGTAATCAGGACAAGGCGATCCGTTAGTATCCGCATGAGGAACCAACGCATAGAAGGCTTCCCATTGAAAACGGGAAAGCGCATCCTATTCTGAACGCCTGGGACATGTCTAGCACGGAACACAATATTCAGATGCAGACACCTCAGCACCAATAGCCTCAAATATCGCACTACCGGAGGTGAACCAGACGAGAGCTTGTTAATAACGAAAACAACGCTCATGTTATCAGTCCAGAAAATCACCTCCCGATCCCGAAGCTGGGTACCCCAGATTTCAAGGGCAACCATGAAGGGAAAAAGTTCCAAAAGGCATAGGTTCCAAACCAGCCCTTTGTCCACCCACGCGCTAGGCCACAGGCCAGCACTCCATTGCCCGGACAAGAAAGCCCCGTACCCGTGAGATCCGGCAGCGTCCATAAACAGCTGAATCACTGCGTTGGAAGGAACAACCTCCCGCCACAGGCAAACCCCATTAAAGTGGGTTAGAAACTCCTCCCAAACCTGAAGGTCATCCAACATATCGGGAGATACCCGGAACCGTCGCGCCTGCGACCTCTCACCGCATAACTGCCGCTCCATCCGGCGGAGGAATATCCTTCCCATAGGAATAATCCTACCTGCAAAATTAAGCAAACCCAGCAGAGTTTGAAGATCCTTCACGGAGCGATACTGCTCCGATCTCATGGCGCGTACAGCCTCCAGCATACGCACCACTTTATCCCGCGGCAAACGGCACTGCCCTGCTGCGGAATCAATTTCAATGCCCAGAAAAGTAAGGCACGTACAAGGGCCCTGGGTTTTGTCCTCTGCCAGAGGAACTCCAATCCTGCCCATCAGCAGCCTAGTCACTTTCATCAAGAAAATGCACTCAAAAGAACCTGCACGACCGACGAGCAAAAAATCGTCTAAATAGTGTGCCAGGCCATCAAATCCGGCAACCGCCGCAATGGCCCAGTGCAAGAAGCTACTGAAAGCCTCAAAGTATGCACAGGAAATTGAGCAGCACATGGGCAAGCAGTTGTCCACATAATACTTGCCTTCAAAACAACACCCCATAAGCCTAAAAGAGGAGTGGTGAATCGGTAGGAGCCGAAACGCGGATTCTACATCCAGCTTCGCCATACAGGCCCCGGCCCCCGCCCTGCAAACCAGCCCTAGCGCTTCATCGAAGGACTGGTAGAAAACTGAACTAAGCTCCGGAGGGATAGCGTCATTAACCGAACAACCTTTCGGAAAAGACAGGTGCTGAATGAGCCGAAACATACCCGGTACTTCTTCGGGACTACCCCTAACGGGGAAACAACCAACCCCGGAATCGGAATCTCCACGAAGGGTCCCGCCATGCAACCCAATGCTATTTCCTTATTAAGTTTGTCCCTTAACACCCCAGGGAACTGATATGCAGATTTTAGGTTCCTATGAGTTGAGGAACCCACCACGTGCAAACCGACGGGAATAACAAATCCATGTCGTAGCCCATCTCTAAGTAGAACGGCGGCCTCTTTAAACGGATAAAGAAGTAGTTATTTCTCAATTACGGCCACCCTCAGCGGGGTGACCGCCTTTTCCTGAAGCAAAAGATTTGGGACCAGCGCCTGGTCTCTCTTGGGGACGACTTGAGTCATGGGGCCTAGTACACTCGGAACCTGAGTGGCCGCCCCCGCAGTGCCTACAGGCGTGACGAAAGGCACATGCCGTTCCCCTGGAACAAAGCTTGTCCTGGAAACGCCAGCACACACCTGTGGGCCGCCATCGAGAGCGTTGTGAGGCTTTGGCGCCCACCAACCCACCCGAGGCCTGCACAGTAGCCACCTGTTTTTCAGGGCCTAATTGCGCCCACAACCGCGAGTCAACATCACCAAAAGTTAGGAGAGGGTTACCAACCATCTTCCTACGAAAGGCTGCATCATAATCCCGCCAAGCCCCTTCTCTGTACTTCTCAAACACCGTTTCTTTAGAATCCTGATATTTCAGGATGTTCAAGGCTTGGTCAGGGAATTTGGAAATGTAACAGGATGCATACACACGGAAGCACTTGCGCCACTCCTCATATGAGTCGGGCCTTTTAAATTTCTTGGGGCCCGTGCTGTCATCCGCCATTTCCTTCTGGCGATACGCCTCCGCGGAAAGCTCGAACATATGCACGTACTTTCCCTCCTGAATCCGCCGAACCATCTTGGATTTAAGATGTTCGTGCAGACTAAATGCGGGCCACGTATCCGTGTCCCCATGCATAGCTGCCCTACACCTATTCGCCGCCACCGGGCTAACTAAACCTGTTGGCGGGGGAGGTGTCGGCAGAGGAACAGGGGGTTCCATGCAGGATGAACCAGGGGGAAGGGGTAAACCCATAGTCTTCCTTTCTTCAACTAGCCATTTTACCATCCTATACATCCTCTTCTGCCCCTTAGCCTTTAACCCCAGGGACCTATCACTCTCAGACCCCGAATCATCCGAGGATGAACTAAAACCCCTACGTTCAAAAGTCACAGTGTGCTTACCAGCTCCCATGAGGCACTGCACCCGCAGAGGACCTCAGGATGTGGATGGCTGTTCCTGGGTCTGCTCCTCCCTCTCATCAACACTGGCACTAGCCTGCAGGGGCATCAAGGCATTTCTGGGCTCCATAGTAGTCTGGAAAGAAAATTGCGAGAGAGGAGTACCAAGGGAAGGGGACGAAGGCCCACCAATAACATCATCATCATCACTCCCCATTGGACTAGGACTCCTACCCCCTATGCCACATTCAGACCTCACATTGCCAGTCACACTACCCACATGCGCCTCCAAAACAGCATCTGCAAACTGGACCTGTCTGCCCAAGCCCTGCTCTGGAGCAACTGAAATGCCCTGACATTAACTGGGTGTTAGTACCGGAGTGTTCTTAGCAGAAGCCCTAGTAACTACGCCCGGGAGAGCCCCGCTAAGGGCCACACCCATGGGCGACACGTGCGCACCCTGCGATGTGCTGCGGGTTCTGCACAATGTATTACTGCGGCGCCTACTAGGCCGCGACCTACTCGTGGCACGTCGTTTGCCCACCGCATGCCCAGTTGCGGCCTGAGGCCCTACTAACTGTTGCGCTACTGGCGTGCCCCCTGTCAGGCCTGCGGCCTGCTCATAGATGCCAGAATCGCCCTGTGATGCACTTATGGCTGATGGCGCCCTTGCTGCCTGTGCCTCAATAACCAGATCGCCGCCTTGTTGCGCATTCGCAGATACCAGCGTACCCCCAGTCAGGCCTGCGGCCTGCTCATGTGAGCCCTCATGCTGCTGCCTACCCCACCCTGAGGACGCCACTACAGTGCCCCCAAGCGTGCGCTGTGTACTTGTGGCTCGCTGCGAACCCCCGTGGGCTTCGCCCCCCCCCGAGGTACTCCTCTCTTACCTGTGTACTCCGGAGGCCCGCTTGGTCTTCTGAACCGGAATGGCGTTTCCTGGAAGTGACGTCGCCGGAAGTGACGTCACCGGAAATGGTCAAACCGGAAGTGACGTCACCCGGTACAGGCATGAAGGCCCACGTGTACGATGGACCCGGCGCTGGTAAGCGACGCACCGGAGAGGGGGACCCGACGCCAGAAGAAGAAGAACCGCCGCTGGAAAGAATCGTTGCAAGGGACTGCAACAGCGCAACGGCCGTAGACACTGCTTCACCGGTAAGTGTAACCGGAGCAGGTAAGGCCTCGCTACCCACGATGCTCCCACTAGGCCCAGCCACCAGAATATTCAGGGGCAAAATCGCAGATGGGGGGCTGGCTCCGGACACACCTTGGGCCCCAGAAACTACATTATCTATGGAAGGGGCCGATTGGGGGACGGTTCTAGGAGGGGAGACAACCCTGACAATGGGATACAGGGAAGGAGATACAGGGGTACGACTCACCGGATTTGGTGGTGAAGATGCCACGAAATCCTCATCAGAATCGAATGCTTCAATCGCCAGCTCCTCTAAATCTTCCATTTCTTACAGGTACACCGACTGAAATCTTCCTGCTGCAGCAGATCAAGATGTTATCATCAATTCAATGGACCCTGCAAGCTGTGAAGACAAGCTGGAAAGAGGGTTTGGTGCCTGTAAGCTGACTACTTAAAGGGTAAGCTAAACCCCACCCTCACTACTGCAACATTGTTGCCACTTCACATCAGCACACTCCTAAGGGCCTTAATTATTATGTTCGTTCTGGGCTATGCTGCCCTCCGCTGTCTCACATGTACGAGTGTGCAATTAGCGTTATTACATTTGTACAACGCAAGTCTCACACACATGCGTGTAATTAGCGTTATTACATTTGTACAACGCAAGTCACACACATGCGTGTAATTAGCGTTATTACTTTTGTACAACGCAAGTCTCACACACGTGCGTGTAATTAGCATTATCACATTTGTACAACACAAGTCTCATACACGTGAATGTAATTAGCATTATTACATAGTACAACACAAGTCTCACACACGTGCGTGTTATTAGCGTTCTTACATTTATACAAGAAAAGTCTCACACACGTGCATGTAATTAGTTATTACATTTGTAAAACACAAGTCTTACACATGTGTGTGTAATTAGCGTTATTACATTTGTACAACGCAAGTCTCACACACGTGCATGTAATTAGTTATTATATTTGAACAACACAAGTCTCACACACGTGCGTGTAATTAGCGTTATTACATTTGCACAACGCAAGTCTTACACACATGGTTGTAATTAGCGATATTGCATTTGTACAACACAAGTCTCACACATAAGGAATTAAATGCCCTATCCTCCTGTGTCTTGCCGAAAATATAAACATAACAGTCATACAGGGAGTGCAGAATTATTAGGCAAGTTGTATTTTTGAGGATTAATTTTATTATTGAACAACAACCATGTTCTCAATGAACCCAAAAAACTCATTAATATCAAAGCTGAATAGTTTTGGAAGTAGTTTTTAGTTTGTTTTTAGTTATAGCTATTTTAGGGGGATATCTGTGTGTGCAGGTGACTATTACTGTGCATAATTATTAGGAAACTTAACAAATACAAATATATACCCATTTCAATTATTTATTTTTACCAGTGAAACCAATATAACATCTCAACATTCACAAATATACATTTCTGACATTCAAAAACAAAACAAAAACAAATCAGTGACCAATATAGCCACCTTTCTTTGCAAGGACACTCAAAGCCTGCCATCCATGGATTCTGTCAGTGTTTTGATCTGTTCACCATCAACATTGCGTGCAGCAGCAACCACAGCCTCCCAGACACTGTTCAGAGAGGTGTACTGTTTTCCCTCTTTGTAAATCTCACATTTGATGATGGACCACACGTTCTCAATGGGGTTCAGATCAGGTGAACAAGGAGGCCATGTCATTAGATTTTCTTCTTTTATACCCTTTCTTGCCAGCCACGCTGTGGAGTACTTGGACGCGTGTGATGGAGCATTGTCCTGCATGAAAATCATGTTTTTCTTGAAGGATGCAGACTTCTTCCTGTACCACTGCTTGAAGGTGTCTTCCAGAAACTGGCAGTAGGACTGGGAGTTGAGTTTGACTCCATCCTCAACCCGAAAAGGCCCCACAAGCTCATCTTTGATGATACCAGCCCAAACCAGTACTCCACCTCCACCTTGCTGGCGTCTGAGTCGGACTGGAGCTCTCTGCCCTTTACCAATCCAGCCACGGGCCCATCCATCTGGCCCATGAAGACTCACTCTCATTTCATCAGTCCATAAAACCTTAGAAAAATCAGTCTTGAGATATTTCTTGGCCCAGTCTTGACGTTTCAGCTTGTGTGTCTTGTTCAGTGGTGGTCGTCTTTCAGCCTTTCTTACCTTGGCCATGTCTCTGAGTATTGCACACCTTGTGCTTTTGGGCACTCCAGTGATGTTGCAGCTCTGAAATATGGCCAAACTGGTGGCAAGTGGCATCTTGGCAGCTGCACGCTTGACTTTTCTCAGTTCATGGGCAGTTATTTTGCGCCTTGGTTTTTCCACACGCTTCTTGCGACCCTGTTGACTATTTTGAATGAAACGCTTGATTGTTCGATGATCACGCTTCAGAAGCTTTGCAATTTTAAGAGTGCTGCATCCCTCTGCAAGATATCTCACTATTTTTGACTTTTCTGAGCCTGTCAAGTCCTTCTTTTGACCCATTTTGCCAAAGGAAAGGAAGTTGCCTAATAATTATGCACACCTGATATAGGGTGTTGATGTCATTAGACCACACCCCTTCTCATTACAGAGATGCACATCACCTAATATGCTTAATTGGTAGTAGGCTTTCGAGCCTATACAGCTTGGAGTAAGACAACATGCATAAAGAGGATGATGTGGTCAAAATACTCATTTGCCTAATAATTCTGCACTCCCTGTAGATCTGACTGAACCATAACCAATAACAAATAACTTAAATAAATACAGGACACCAACGTGTGGGAAAAGACCCGTAGGTCACGTTTATTGAAGAACATGGAGAACCAGCTGGAAGCAACCAAGCAAACTTACACCAGGTGGCGGCAATCTAACTAGGAGTGTAAGCAACCCCTGTTAGGAAGATGAACCGCGCCCGTGACAAGCGGAGCTCAGCTGCACGCAGATGGACTTAGGGAATTCCCGGCAACTCAAATGGGGGAGGGACCTCCAGGCGCGCAGCTGGGGACTTCACCCTCCCCCTGCACATCCGTCACTCTACCTCCTGATGGCAGACCGGTGTGCGGGCCAACTGCCCAACCAGGGTGTGGTTCTTGAAAAGCTCCACACCAGTAGGACCAGGTGTGACTAGGCGCTCATGCAAGCCACTACCTGGGGAGTCAAAAACTACCATCCTTGGACTTAGAGAAACAGGCGCATAGCCCTCATCAAGCCTCAGACCCCTGCTGATAGGGTTGCCACCCATCCCTTAAAATACGGAATTGTCCCGTAATTTGAGAATAAAATAGCGCGTCCCGTTTTGAATCAATAGGGGATAGGGTTTGTCCCGTATTTTCTGAATTGTCTTCCTTGAGCCTGTGCCAGGGCCGCCATCAGTGGGTGACTGGAGTCAGGGGCCTGGTTAGCCAGAAGCATCCCTGTGAGCCCGGTCAATTTGACACACTTGCTGGTAGGCTGACCCAATGACCCTTTTAATGTGCGCGGCAGCACGCCCACGCAGTGATTTTGTTGGCACTGCGCATTTGTTAGTAACACAGAGCATCACAGGGGCGGTTATAGCTTTAGAGCCCTCAGCATGCCAAAAACAGAGCCAGCGGTGACAGTAGCAGTGGTAGGACAGGTTAGCGGGATCGACTAGAAGTCATTTTATGTCTGACTCTCTGCACAGCTACAAGGTATGGGCAGTTCAGCTCCAGGTCATCACTGCATCCTCAGTGCTAGGGGAGGGGGCAGCCGGGGCAGGGGATTTAATGTTGCTTAACTTTGTCTGGAGAAGTTGTCACGTAGCACATGTAATTCCTATCCAATTCTCCACAGTACAAGTCTATTTTCACTTTCGGTATTTGTTTCTATGTGTATTTGTTTTTTTGCTGTAACCATCCATGGGGGGTGGTGGTTTTGCTGTTAGACCTAAGAATAACCCTCATTGAGGTTAGAATTTGGACTTTGTGCCTTTTCAGATGACTGCAGTGCAGTGTGTGTTTCCTCAGACCTTTTATATCCTCTCCACAGGGAGACTATTTTATCAGCAGGCCGGTGCAACTACAATCCAGGAATTACTTTTCGGTCATCTTGTTGCTGCTATCTGCTGCTGGATACAAGTAACCTGTAAAATCAACATTGTCAAAGTAAAAACACAATGCAGTGACAATAGCACTACTGAGGATTCACAGACTTATAAATTACTCACACAATTAAACATGAGCAAAGGAGAAAATGTGGAATTTGTGGTTTCAAAACATATTTACACTATGACAGCTGAGAGCAAATGGTACAGTTTAGTGAGAATAAGAGAATATGCTATTGCATTGTGTATTGTGTGTACGTGCGTGTGTGTGTATATATATATATATATATATATATACATACTGTGTGTGATTTACCACCACTGGCACGTCATCAGGCCTGTGGTCATCGGAGTGGTGTGGCCCCCGCTGCGGCAGGCGTCCTTTTTTGTTTCTGTATTGAAGGTGGCAACCCTACCTGCTGAACACCATAGTGATGCTCATCCTAAAGATTGCCATCTTACCAAATCAAGAGAAGGAGGGAAGCTGTGAAGACAAGCTGGAAAGAGGTTCTGGGGCCTGCAACCTGACTTTTTATATGTAAGTCAAATCCCCACCCACACAAATGTAACATAGTTGCTACTTCACAGCTTACACACTCCTAAGGGCCTTAATCCTTATATTAGTTTTAGGCTATTTGTCCTAGATTGCCTTAAGGAATTAAATGCCCTATCGTCCTGTGTCTTGCTGAAACATTAAAGTGAAGGTCCATTTTGATGAATTAGTGCCTGGTTTTTAATAAACTTATTAAAAACAAGGGCACTTTAATTCATAAAAATTGAAATTTCACTGTTTTCTTCAAAAACGTACCTTTTAATCCTGGCAGCCGCTCCAGCACTTCCTCTGCCCGTCACAAGCCGTCTTCTCGGGTCCAAAATGACGAATCTGGCTTCCTCCAATCACAGCGTTGCATCAGGCCAAGATTCCGCCGGGGGGAGGCTGTGATTGGAGGAAGCCTGATTCGTCATTTCTGACGTCTGCAGAGGCTTCCGACAGCCGGGGAATCGCTGGAGCTGCTGCAAGGATTAAAAGGTAAGTTTTTGAAGTAAACAGTGAAATGTCAATTTTCATGAATTAAAGTGCCCTTGTTTTTAAAAGGTTTATTAAAAACTGGGCACTAATTCAGCAAAATGGACCTTCACTTTAAACATAACAGTCATAGAACTGACTAAACCATAGCCGATAACAAATAACTTAAATAAATACAGGACACCAAAGTGTGGGAAAAGAACCATAGGTCACGTTTATTGAAGAACATGGAGAACCGTCTGGAAGCAACCAAACAAACTTACACCAGGTGGCGGCAATCTAACTAGGATTGTAAGCAACCGCGCCCGTGAATGCCGACAACAAGCGGAGCTCAGCTGCACGCAGATGGACTTAGGGAGTTCCCGGCTATTGAAATGGGGGAGGGACCTCCAGACGGACACCTGGGGATTTCACCCTCCCCCTGCACAGCCTTCAGGCTACCTACTTTGGCCAACCTCCAAAAGAGATAGCCCAACAGACACTGTTTCTCCTCTAGAGGCTCCTCTCAGCCGTTGTGATGTTCCCCACAACAAAACCCCCTATCTGGGACAGGAAAATCCTAACATCCCTATTTAGTTTCTTGCGGACCTGAAAAGCCGCCCTGTGGGATTGCATATGGCGCCAGTCTATTCTAGGGATCATGTTCGACCACCCTATCTTGACATTGGGGACCCATGCCGCAGGTATGACTGGATCACTGCACATGGCTGCTTGCACAGTAGGAGCCCCATATCATTCCCCCGGTGTGAATGATAGTACGTGAGGCTCTCTGTAGTAACTCAGGAAGAGCCACCCATTGCAAACCTCTATGCCCCACCCATCTGGTGTCTGTCTGGTCTGGCTATCACCCTCAGCTCTGCTCAATAGATGTAGGAATCTGATGCCGGTCCTTAAAAGAAACAAGAGTTAACAAAAGAACAGCGCTAGGCAAAGCATAACAATTACATGAGCAATGGCCTACCATATAACAGGTATCTCTGTGATCTACAATGCCTCAGAGATCATATGTGGTCAGCCGACCAACCTAACCCTGCAGCAGTGGTAACTGCTCCAACTCTGAATGAGTGAGAGGCAATGGCCGGGTCGCCGCCCAGCCCAAGACCTTCCAGGATTGGAATTTGGTCAACGGAGATCCATCTGCGTGAACCAGAAATCCCAAGGGCCCTTTGGACGCACATCCATGTAGGCCCCAACTAATCGGACTGGACAACAGGACGCGCTCGCATTGGGTGGACAAGAAAATCCATGCTTTTCTGCCCTCCTGATCCGTCTTGGATCTGGGCAGGAAAACAAGTACGGCTGCATTGCTAGCCAGTACATGAGCAGCGAGAAGGCCCCATGGCTTATTCTTAGAAAGGGGGACCAATTCTCCCACCCTACGTGCCCCATGAAAAGCAAGCCCAAAGGCTGCTTTGAATCGTGTGGCTTCGAAAGCCAAAAAACACACAGCCGGCAAGACCTGACAAACGCCCACCAGCCGATCAACTGTAACTGGTTCCCTGATGTCAGGCATCCAGGGAACCATGCGCCCCCATCCTCTCAGCACCTGTCTTGCCATACAACTTACAAAAGAAAGACACTGCAGCTAGTCATGAGCTGACCATTCCCTTAGACACCCCTTTACCTTGGAGCTCGGTGATCCAGTCTAGTAGACCCCACTGCTTGCCGGCACAGGAGATTTGCCAGTGGGAGTCACAAAAGGCGACCCATTCAGTCTAATGCCTGAAATACGTGTTCCAGTTAGATGGAGCCAGCGAGGATCTGATCATCGGTATTGAGACTCCCCATCCAACGCCACCTGCCATAAATAATTGGGGAAAGGAACACCGTCAATATTCGCCCCCGGTACTAAAGTTTAATAAGCTTCCCACTGAAAGCGAGAGAGCGCGTCTGCAATTCTATTTTGCACCCCTGGGGCGTGCTGTGCACGGAAAACAATGTTCAAGTGCAGACACCTTAGGACCAGCAGTCTCAGGTACCTTATCACCCCCGGGGACCCCGACGTGAGCTTGTTGATTGCGAACACTATGCTCATGTTGTCGGTCTAAAAGACTACTTCTCGATCCCAGAGCTGTGCGCCCCAGATCTTGAGGGCCACCACAATGGGAAAAAGCTCTAACAGACACCCATGAGAGCCGGCGGCATCTGTGAACAACTGGACAGCACTGTTGGTACAGACTCCCTTCCTCCACACGCAGATCCCATTGAAGTGCAGGAGGAATTGTTCCCTCACTCTAAGATCCTCGACCATCCCTGGAGTGACAAGAAATCTGTAAGCCTGAGAATGAGCCCCACATAACTGGCGCTCAAGTCGCCTGAGGAAGACCCTCCCCATAGGGATGACTCTCCCAGCGAAATTCAGCAGGCCCAACAGGGACTGCAGGTCCCTGATGGAAATATGTAACTCCTTTTTTGTGGACCTGACCTCCTCCAGCACGCGGTCAATCTTATCCTGGAGCAAGCTGCATTACATTGCCCCATAATCAATCTCTTTGCCCAGGAAAGTGAGGCAGGAGCAAGAACCTTAAGTCTTATCCTCTGCCAGGGGAACACGCAATCGACTCATCAAGAGCCTGGTGACCTTCATTAATAAGGCACATTCTGTAGTCCGTGGACGACCTACCAGTAGAAAATGATCCAGGTAGTGTTACAAGCCATCAAAGCCAGTCACAGCAGCAATGGTCCAGTGCAAGAAACTGCTGAAAGCCTCGAAATAGGTGCAAGAAATGGAGCAACCCATGGGCAGACACCTGTCCACAAAATACTCTTCCTCGAACCAACATCCCATGAGATGAAACAACGAGGGGTGAATAGGAAGGAGCCAAAATGCCAATTCCACATCCAGTTTTGCTAGGCGAGAGAGCATCATCAAATGACTGATAATGCACCGAGATAAGTTCAGGGGCAATCGCATCATTGACAGACCTCTGAATTTGCCTGAATCTTTTTTATTGATAACCGCCAAAGTAGAGATAACCAACCATGGAATCGGTACCTCCTTAAAGGGGCAAGCCATACGACCCAATGATGCCTCTTTGCCCAACTTTTCCCTCACCACACTGAGGAATTAGTAAGCGGATTTCAGGTTCCTGCTAACCATGGACCCGCAAACCCTTGAACTGACGGGGATAACAAATCCCCATCGGAGACCAGAGCCGAGCAACTCGCCCGCCCTCCTATGCTAACCACATTTCAATTGTTGCTACCCTCAATGGGGTTATCGCCTTTTCAGACAACATATGGTCTAGACCCGGTTAGCTCACCCTGTCTCTCCTGAGAGCGCCCGAGCTCCTGACTTCTGTTACACTCGGAGCCAGAATGTCCACCGCCACAATACCTGCAGGTGTGTCGAAATGCACAGGCTGGTCCTTTATTGCATAGCTTATCTTGGATATGCCAGCAAACCCCCGCGGGACGCCATCGAGACTGCTGCAAAGCTCTACCCCCCCGTAGGTACAGCGGGAGATAGCCATGGCCCTACTGGTTTCTCAGGGCCCAACTGTGCCCATAAACGCATATCCACGTCCCCAAAGTTAAGTAGTGGGTTATCTCTCCTGGATGGTATCAATGGCATCCTGATATTTGAGAATATATAAAGCCTGATCCGGATATCTTGTTATGTAACAGGAAGCGTACACACAAAAGCATTTCTGCCATTTTTCATACGAATTGGGCCTCTTAAATTTCTTAGAACCAGTGCTGTCCTCCGCCATTTCTTTTTGGCGGTAGGCCTCAGCGGAGAGTTCAAATATGTGGACATATTTTCCCTCTTGGATACGTTTGACCATTTTAGATTTAAAGGTGGTCATGCAGGCTGAATGAGGACTATGAGTATGTGTTCCCATACATTGCCGCCTTGCGTCCTTGTATCATATCCGAGCTTGGTACCCCCCTAGTGCGAGAGGTGTCGGCAGCGGAACAGAGGATTCCATGTGGGAAGAAGAAGGGGGAAGGGGCAATCCCATTGCCTTTCTCTCCTCCACCAACCACTTCATCATTCTATATATCCTTTTTTGGCCTTTAGCTACCAACCCCAGGGACCTATCACTCTCCGATCTTGAGTCATCTGAGGAAGAACTTTTTAGCCCAGAACCCAATGGTTCCTTACTTGCAACGCTATCTGTGGACCAGCGGACGTCGAGGGTTTTGCCTCCTGGCTTTGCTCATCCTCCACCTGGTACCCCCGACTGGTGCTCTCCGCTGCAGACATTCCATTACCTGGCTCCATGACTTCCTGAAATTAAATTTGTGAGAGAGGATTACCACGGGGAGAAACCAAGGCTCCCTGGACCCTGGCGGAGCCGTCGCTAACCCAACCTGACTATTATGTTATTACATTTGTACAACACAAGTCTCACACACGTACGTGAAATTAGCATTATTACACTTGTACGTGTACAACACAAGTCTCACACGTGTGTGTAATTAGCGTTATTACATTTGTACAACACAAGTTACACATGTGCGTGTAATTAGCGTTATTACATTTGTACAACACAAGTCTCACTCACGTGAGTGTTATTAGCATTATGAGCATCAGTAGGAATTACCTATCAGGCCAATGAGCATTAGTAGGAAGTATCTATCAGACAATAAGCATGAGTAGGAAGTATCTATCAGGCAATGAGCATGAGTAGGAAGTATCTATCAGACAATGAGCATTAGTAGGAAGTATCTATCAGACAATCAGCATTAGTAGGAAGTACCTATCAGACAATCAGCATTAGTAGGAAGTACCTATCAGACAATGAGCATTACCAGGAAGTGCCTATCAGACAATGAGCATTAGTAGGAAGTACCTATCAGCTAATTAGCATTAGTAGGAAGTTCCTATCAGCTAATGAGCATTAGTAGGATTTACCTATCAGCCAATGAGCATTAATAGGAAGTACCTTTCAGCTAATGAGCATCAGTAGGAAGTACCTATCAGATAATGAGCATTAGTAGGAGTTAACTATCAGCTAATGAGACTTAGAAGGAAGTACCTATCAGCTAATGAGCATTAGTAGGAAATACTGTGGACCAGTGGACGTAGAGGGTTTCTCCTCCTGGCTTTACTCATCCTCCACCTGGTACCCCCAACTGGTGCTCTCCGCTGCAGACGTTCCATTACCTGGCTCCATGACTCCCTGAAATGAAATTTGAGAGAGAAGAGTACCACGGGGAGAAACCAAGGCTCCCCCAGCCCCTGGCGGAGCCGTCAATAACCCAGCCTGACTATTATATTATTACATTTCTGCAACACAAATCTCACACACGTGCGTGTAATTAGCGTTATTACACTTGTACTTGTATAACACAAGTCTCACACACGTGCGTGTAATTAGCGTTATTACATTTGTACAACACAAGTTACACATGTGCGTGTAATTAGCGTTATTACATTTGTACAACACAAGTCTCACACACGTGCGTGTAATTAGTGTTATTACATTTGTACAACACAAATTACACATGTGTGTGTAATTAGCGTTATTACATTCGTACAACACAAGTCTCACACACGTGAGTGTAATTAGCATTATGAACATGAGTAGGAATTACCTATCAGCTAATTAGTATCAATAGGAATTACCTATCTGGCCAATGAGCATTAGTAAGAAGTATCTATCAGACAATGAGCATGAGTAGGAAGTGCCTATCAGACAATGAGCATTAGTAGGAAGTACCTATCAGCTAATGAGCATAAGTAGGAAGTTCCTATCTGCTAATGAGAATTAGTAGGATTTACTTATCAGCTAATGAGCATCAGTAGGAAGTACCTATCAGCTAATGAGCATTAGTAGGAAGTACCTTTCAGCTAATGAGCATCAGTAGGAAGTACCTATCAGATAATGAGCATTAGTAGGAAGTACCTATCAGCTAATGAGACTTAGAAAGAAGTACCTATCAGCTAATGAGCATTAATAGGAAGTACCTCTCAGATAATGAGCATTAGTAGGAAGTACCTATCTGCAAATGAGTATTAGTAGGAAGTACCTATCAGCTAATGAGCATTAGTAGGAAGTACCTATCAGCCAATGAGCATTAGTAGGAAGTTCCTATCAGCTAATGAGCATTAGGATGATTTACCTAACAGCCAATGAACATCAGTAGGAAGTACCTGTTAGCTAATGAGCATCATTAGGAAGTACCTAACAGCCAATGAACATCAGAAGGAATTACCTATAAGCCAATGAGCATCAGTAGGAATTACCTATCAGCTAATGAGACTTAGTTGGAAGTACCTATAGGCTAATGAGCATTAGTAGGAATTACCTATCAGCTAACAAGACTTAGAAAGAAGTAACTATCAGCTAATGAGCATTAATAGGAAGTACCTATCTGCTAATAAACATTAGTAGGAAGTACCTATCAGCTAATGAGCATTAGTAGGAAGTACCTATCAGCTAATTAAACTTAGTAGGAAGTAACTATCAGCTAATGAGCATTAGTAGGAAGTACCTATCAGCCAATGAGCATCAGTAGGAATTACCTATCAGCTAATGAGCATTAGTAGGAAGTTCCTATCAGCTAATGAGCATTAGGATGATTTACCTAACAGCCAATGAACATCAGTAGGAAGTACCTGTTAGCTAATGGGCATCATTAGGAAGTACCTAACAGCCAATGACCATCAGAAGGAATTACCTATAAGCCAATGAGCATCAGTAGGAATTACCTATCAGCTAATGAGACTTAGTTGGAAGTACTTATAGGCTAATGAGCATTAGTAGGAATTACCTATCAGCTAATGACCATCAGTAGGAAGTACCTATCAGCTAATAAGACTTAGAAAGAAGTACCTATCAGCTAATGAGCATTAATAGGAAGTACCTATCTGCTAATAAACATTAGTAGGAAGTACATATCAGCTAATGAGCATTAGTAGGAAGTACCTATCAGCTAATTAAACTTAGTAGGAAGTAACTATCAGCTAATGAGCATTAGTAGGAAGTACCTATCAGCCAATGAGCATCAGTAGGAATTACCTATCAGCTAATGAGCATTAGTAGGAAGTGCCTATCAGCTAATGAGCATTAGTAGGAAGTACCTATCAGCTAATGAACATCAGTAGGAAGTACCTGTTAGCTAATGAGCATCAGTATCAGCCAATGAGCATTAATACGAAGTACGTATCTGCTAATGAACATTAGTAGGAAGTACCTATCAGCTAATTATACTTAGTAGGAAGTAACTATCAGCTAATGAGCATCATTAGTAAGTACCTAACAGCCAATGAGCATCAGTAGGAATTACCTATCAGCCATGCAATGACCATCAGTAGGAATTACCTATCAGCCAATGAGCATCAGTAGGAATTACCTATCAGCTAATGAGACTTAGTTGGAAGTACCTATAGGCTAATGAGCATTAGTAGGAATTACCTATCAGCTAATGACCATCAGTAGGAATTAGCTATCAGCCAATGAGCATCAGTAGGAATTACCTATCAACTAATGCGACTTAGTAGGAAGTACCTATAGGCTAATGAGCATTAGTAGGAATTACCTATCAGCTAATGAGCATCAGTAGGAAGTACCTATCAGCTAATAAGACTTAGTAGGAAGTACCGATCAGCTAATGAGCATCAGTAGGAATTACTTATCAGCTAATGAGCATCAGTAGGAATTACTTATCACCCAATGAGCATCAGTAGGAACTAAAAGAAGGTGAAAAGATATTGGTGCGCAAGTCTTACCCCTGCATAAACACTACTCTGTTCCCAAAATACAGTGTGGATAAAGATACAATTTTTAGAAAAAACGTGTGAATGCGCTATACAGCACGGGGATGTTTACAAATAAGAATAAAATAAGAATAAAATGACAATACCATGTATGTGCTTGCCATAAATTTTAAATAGTAAATATTAAATAATACTGATTCTATCTGTGGATGGGGAGTTACATACTGTGTTAACCCCTAATCCAAAGAATTTACCAACCCCTAATAAGAGTATGAAGAATATAACAAAAACAAAAACAGGAAATGCTTGAATACTACAAAGTATTAGAGACTAATTAGATGTTATGCGTACTTTATATCTTGTAGATATACAAGTTACATACTATGTATGAAAAAAAACAAAAACAAAAGCTCTCTAAGGTCATACAGAGCTTTTGTTTTTGTTTTTTTTTTCCACATCTAATTAGTCTCTAATACTTTGTAGTATTCAAGCATTTCCTGTTTTTGTTTTTGTTATATTCTACATACTCTTATTAGGGGTTGGTAAATTCTTTGGATTAGGGGTTAATATCACCATTCAATCATACATAGTATGTAACTCCCCATCCACAGATAGAATCAGTATTATTTAATATTTACTATTTAAAATTTATGGCAAGCACATACATGGTATTGTCATTTTATTCTTATTTGTAAACATCCCCGTGCTGTATAGCGCATTCACACGTTTTTTCTAAAAATTGCATCAGTAGGAACTACCTGTCAGCTAATGGGGCATAGTAGTAAGTACCTATCAGCTAATGAGCATCAGTAGGAATTACCTATCAGCCAATGAGCATCAGTAGGAATTACCTATCAGCCAATGAGCATCAGTAGGAATTACCTATCAGCTAATGAGACTTAGTAGGAAGTACCTATCAGCTAATGAGCATCAGTAGGAATTACCTATCAGCCAATGAGCATCAGTAGGAATTACCTATCAGCTAATGAGACTTAGTAGGAATTACCTATCAGCTAATGAGCATCAGTAGGAAGTACCTATCAGCTAATAAGACTTAGTAGGAACTACCTGTCAGCTAATGGGGCATAGTAGGAAGTACCTATCAGCTAATGAGCATCAGTAGGAATTACCTATCAGCCAATGAGCATCAGTAGGAATTACCTATCAGCTAATGAGACTTAGTAGGAAGTATCTATCAGCCAATGAGCATCAGTAGGAGTTACCTATCAGCTCATGAGCATTAGTAGGAAGTACCTATCAGCCAATGAGCATCAGTAGGAGTTACCTATCAGCTCATGAGCATTAGTAGGAAGTACCTATCAGCCAATGAGCATTAGTAGGAATTACCTATCAGCCAATGAAGGTATTTTTTTTCAGTGAGAAACCAACACATATTTAATGCCTTTGTATCAGGAGACCCAGTAGATCTAAGCAATACATATTTTATGTATATATCATAACATGTAACCAATAATCTACAATTTTCTCTAAACTCTATAGTAAAGAGAGTTTCAGCAAAGGATACCAAAGGAACAGAATAAATATGACAATAGTCCATATTTCTATAAAAGTGACTGATTTAGCAGAGGATTTACACACAAACCTGTACGTTCTTATAAATCTGGGAGTTCTGCTTATCCTTTTATTTAGCAGCCGGCACTGAAGCTCTCACCAGGTGTCAATCACACAGCATCTCCAGAGCAAGAGTTTGTGTTGTCCCTTTAAACAATTATAACAAGAGAACAAAGATGGACAGCAGCCAGCAGCAACAGTTTTTTGCTCTAATGCCAGCGGCAGCAAGGAATACCAATACTATTGACTGTGACATGATTTTCTCTAATGATAAAGGGATATTAACTCTTAGTAGTCTATTTGATGCCATGGAAAGATTACTTTTAAAGGAAACAAGATTGCAATGGGACCTATGGACTCTTGACAGATACATGAGGCTAAAATGATACCCAGGGGTCTCAGAATTTTTAAGTTTCCTACTTTCGAAGTGGACATTAATGACTGTGAATTTATTGAGTCTTGGAATGAAGCGCTCTCAGAGTGCTCATCAAGGCTAATGTTGATGTTAGTTGAATACAAACAAAAACAGCTAATAGATATTAGGAAACAGATTGATGACACACAGTTTGAAATGAATAAGAGAAGGGAAGATATAGATTTTCAGAAATTTGATAGTATTTTGAGGAACACTGTAGCTAATAACAAAAAGATAGTCATGGAAAACAAACATACAAAATACCTGAGAGATAAATCTCACTATGAGAATAAAACAGTGTACATTTGGAATAGAAAACAGCGCATTCAAAATAGACATGGGAATTCAAATAAACAGAAAAAGAATAAAAATAAAGGGAAAAAGGGTAAAAATAGCTCAAAGTCAGTTTCTTTTTCAGACAGTGCCTCTGAGGGTGAAAAAGGGTACTCCACGTATGATAAATCATCAGATAATGATGAAGCCCCAGTTGCATACACAGGTATTTTAAAGAACACTACAGAAACTATAGGAGTTATTACTGCACCTATGATAGGAGCAAGGGAGCAGAAAAAATCAAATCCAAAACAGGGAGAGGCCAGATATGCACCCACAAATAGAGAAACACAAGGGTCTGAAGCCACTGAAATTGAGCAGGTTTTTCCAATGGACACAGCATTGAAGACAGTTCCCAACACAAAAATAGCACAAGAGAGGTACCAATTGAGGGGGCAAAAAACACAGACCAAGTACAAATAGGCAAAGTGATTAATTTATCCAAAAAACATCTTACTAAGGCCCAATATAATGTTTTGCAATATGGGTTATCATTCTCTCCAACCACAGACTTCAGTGTGTCCCAGACCATCATTGATGCTAACAAATTAGTGAGAAATATAACATTAAAAAAACACTTTGATCGAAGGGAAGACACTGACGTCTCTGTTTACAATGATATGGAAACAGAACCTATGAAATTAACCTTTCAAGAGACATGTGACGAGGTAACACTACAGAGTTTACAATTTGATGCAAGGAGCGAATGTGGTCATATAAATAAAGGGCATAGCTTCAAACCAAAGTCTGTGTTTTATCCCATACAGAGTAGAGGGAACATTATTGAGACCTTTTTTAACAGTGTGGAAAGTGATCTTATTGCTCTTAAAGATAGCACTATTCCCACCAGGCAAAATCTGAAAGGTGAAGAGAGGATAGCATTGAAACAACTGCAAGATGACACAGAACTTGTCATTAAGAATGCGGACAAGGGGGGGACAATAGTAGTCCTAGACAGGGAAGTCTATGTCCGAGAAGCATTGAGACAATTAGGTAATGAGAGAAACTATGCCACATTACCAAGGGACCCCACTGAAACCTACAAGAGAGAATTACGTGACTTATTGGACGATGGGATGGAACAGGGGTGCATTGACATGAAAACCATGGAATTCCTAATGGTAGATAATCCAAGAATACCCCTGTTCCATCACTTACCCAAGTTCCATAAGTCACTTAAGGACATACAGGGTCGTCCCATAGTAAGTGGTATGGGGTCTCTTTTAGAACACCTCTCCCAGTGGGTAGACACTATATTTCAACCTTTTGTTAAATCACTTCCATCATACATTAAGGACACGAAGCATGTTCTTAGTATGATGGAAACACAAATGTGGGATCAGGACTATTATTGGATAACAGTGGACGCTGTGTCCTTATACTCCTCGATCCCTCATGAGGAAGGCCTACGGGCTATAAAATTCTTTCTTAGGAATTATTCAGAATTTTTGAAAGAATTTCAGGATTTTGTACTAAGGGTGACCAGGTATCTTTTGACCCACAACTTCCAGTTCCAAGATGTTTTCTATCTCCAGAGATGTGGAACAGCGATGGGGGCCAAATTTGTCCCCTCTTACGCCAACCTTTTTTTAGGTTGGTGGGAGTTCTTCCACATCTTTGGAGATAGAAACATCTACAAGGATCGAATCGTCATGTATGGAAGATACATTGACGATCTCCTGTTTATCTGGAAGGGGGATCCCATAGACATCAAGGGCTTTGTGGAAAGCCTAAATGACAATGATGTGGGCATGAGTTTCACTCATGAACACAGTCTCACTTCAATTAACTATCTTGACTTAGTATTGATGGGCACGAAGGACAACAAGGTTATTACCAAAGTATACAGAAAGACTATTAGTGGCAACAAACTACTACATGGTAGAAGTTGCCATCCAAGGCACACGGCAGCAGCTGTAGCTAAGGGCGAATTCATTCGCCTTAAGAGAAATTGCTCTAAAGATGGAGATTACCATCAGGAGGCAGCTGCCCTAGAACAGAGACTGAAAGAGAGAGGCTACTCTCGTAAAGTAATTAGAAAAGCCAGAATGCAGGTGGAACCTTTGACCAGAGAGAATTTCCTCAGAGGGAGACAGAAACGGAAAGAGGACTTTAAAGGAGTGATATTTGTCACTAGTTATAGTGCTCAGTTCCCAGAGATTGCGAATATAATACGCAAACATTTCCCCATTTTGGCCGCTGCCGAAAAATTGATTGAAGTGGTCAAGAAAGGTATTAGATGCAGCTCAAGGAAGTGTCCCACTTTGGGGTCACTATTATCACCCACAGAATTAAGGTCACAAACTAAAACACAGAGTACTTGGATGACCAGCAGAGGCATGTACCACTGCGGTCATAAAAAATGTAAACCATGCGAGTACCTGGATAAAACCAAAACATTTAAGTCACAGGTGACAGGAGAGGTGTTTCAGATTAAAACTTGTATGAATTGCACGATTGCGAGTGTGATATACATGCTGACATGTCAAGTGTGCAGAGTGCAATACATAGGTCTCACCTCTAGGGACATTAAAACACGGATACGTGAACATATATCTACCCTTACGAGAGGCAAATCACAAACACCCCTAGTACGGCACTTCACAGAAAATCACAACGGTGATATTGGCACACTAAAATGGTGTGCCATTGAGGAAGTGAAGGTCCCCAAAAGGGGAGGAGATTTGGATAAACTCCTGGCGAAAAGGGAGATGTTCTGGATTTTGAGACTCAGAACCAGAGTTCCAGAGGGTCTCAATTCCAGATACGATATAATAAACTACTGGGAATGAGAACTCTATTTCAACACATCTTACATGTGCAGGAGTGCATGCCTATAAGGCACATACATGTGCACCTTGGTATGCACCCATGTATGTCTGAGATGTGAACAAATTTCCCTGAATATATTTCCTTGAACTCACTATAATGAGAACATGTATTGTCTGTTTGCATTAAACATTATTCTCTCTCAGTATTCTCTAATAAAGTTAACATCACAGACAGGTATATATAGTGGAGCTGTAAGTTAGGTTTTTACATATTTGTACGTTTCTTTTCTTATTATCAAGAAGTCTCAATAAGATTATTATAAGTAGGGTTAGTCTAACAGTTATAAACCACAAAGTTATATACTAAACTACATATATCCCAAACATTCTATTTTATTTCATATATATATATGTTAACCTATGTGTAAACACTCTAAGTGTTAACAATAAACCTGTGGAGGAAAGCCCTTTTCTGTTAACAAGCTACATTACGCTATTAAGTCTATATAAGTGAATAGTGATAGCATAGAGGGTTAAGTATGTGTTGCAGGTATTCCTTAAATGCCCATTATTAGAGGGTGGGGTTAGCGCATTTTTTAACCTATTAGCATATTTTTAGGTGTTATTAAAGACTAGGAGGATAGACACACACCAGGCTATGATTACGGCAATCTGCCGAAACGCGTAAGCCTGTGTGCTGCGCTCTCTCCCCATATTTGTGGCAGGCTGTCACTGTTCTTTGCTACTTGGAACTTTTAACCAATTTTGAATAAAGAATATACTTTATTATACGGAGTGTGGTACTGCATCTTTTTATTCCTGTCCCTTTAAACAAACATATTTCCTGGTTTTATGAGTTTAATAAGGGGAAAATGAAAATGTTTTAATATGTTAGATTTGGTGCATTAATTCTTGCATATAACGATGTATTTAACCCTGCAAATCAATTAAACACATAGTTAAAATCAACCCCACAGCCATGCACTACTTGGAGCTAGTTGAACACATCTGGTGAGACAATGACAAGACATCTGTGTGTAGCCACCAATCAGCAGCTATCTCCCAGTAGTGCATTGCTGCCCCAAGAATACTTAAGTATGCTTTTAACAAAGGATACCAGGAGAACAAAATCAATTGATAAGTTATCTGAACCATGAAAATTTTATTTTTAATTGTGTATCCCTTAAAATGAAAATGTACATTCTGGCTTTAACAAATGTTTATCAGTACTGTTAGAATTAGAATCTATGGGGTAGATTATAATCTATCTCCGATTTGCCTACAGAAAGCGACAGCGCATATATTATTGAGTTCAGTAATGTATGCACGCTTGTAAACAGGTTTGTACTTAGCTTGCATGAAGGCTCAGTAATGTATGCACGCTTGTGAACAGGTTTGTACTTAGTTTGCATGGAGGCTCAGTAATGTATGCACACTTGTGAACAGGTTTGTACTTAGCTTGCATGGAGGCTCAGTAATGTATGCACGCTTGTGATCAGGTTTGTACTTAGCTTGCATGGAGGCTCAGTAATGTATGCACGCTTGTGAACATGTTTGTACTTAGCATGCATGGAGGCTCATCCCCTATATAAACCAATTAACAATATCCACCATATTAATTACAGTTTGTGTCAAAATAGAATCAGGATTTTCACAAACAAGAGAAATGAATAAAGTATAAAAGAATCCTTGTGAAAGCTGTCATATGCCCATATAGAGATAGAAAACCAATGCCCAGTCTCCTGATAACCTAACAGACAAATGTAGATGGATTAGCAGTGGTGCGGATTGCAATAATTAATTATAAAGTGACGTTTAGGCAATGTACTGTAAAAAAACGATTTTATTAACGCCTGTAATGTCCATGACAATCATGACAGTGATTGTATACAGCCTCTCCATTAGTGATGAATAGAGGTTTAATGAATCAATACCACTTATGTTAACAAACCTATGTCTCCAGTGGTCATTTCATAGGTGAAAACTTAAAGACTGTTTGGAAAGAGCCATGAAATAGCTTAACAGGTGTCTGGAAAATAATTCTGAGGATTTATCTGGTGCCTTGAGAGGCCAAATTAAATAAGGGAAAAATAGTCGAACAGCTGTTTAAAAGTGACCTGAAAACGTATTGTGATAAAATTCACAAGAAAACTAACCTTAAGGAGATTTTTTAAAAATAATAAGATAGCAAATGGTGAATTTGAGTCCCTTGAGGAGGAGAATAATGTCTTTGAGGAATCTGGTACTTTTGATACCTTATTAGAATTAGGGGAAGAAGAGTATATAAATAATAACGAGAGTGATTCTCCAGATATTTTGGAAACACTTCAAGAATTAGAATTAGAAGCCTTGAATCTAAAAGGTAAATCATACAGGTCTCAGGCCTAAATCTATCTTTTTTCCCAGACAAGCTCAAGGAAATTTTATTCCAGTGTTCAATAGCCTTGTTTCTCAAGATTTGGAAAAAATCTGTAAAAGGAAATATGGCAAAAATGAAAATAACTTGAGCTTGAATGAGAAAAAGGCTTTAGAGAGTCTGAGAAGAGATAATACATTGGTGATACGAAATGCGGACAAGGGAGGGGGGATTGTCCTTCAAGACAGGGATGACTATTTGAAAGAAGCCTATCGTTTGTTGAAGGATAAAGAGACATATGTCAAACCAGAATCCTACAAAAGTCTTTTTAGAGGCGTACAATTTACTTATTAGGAAGGCTAAGGATTCTCATGTTCTTGATAAATCCGAGTTTGAATTTTTGCAGGTGGTGGAACCGCGCATTGCGATTTTTCTACCACCTGCCAAAAATCCACAAACAACTCATTGATCCCCCTGGGAGGCCCATAGTATCCGGGATAGGGTCTCTTACAACAAAACTGTCTCAATATGTAGACAATATCCTGAAACCTATGGTGCCTTGCCTACAGTCATATACAAGGGATAGCACGGATGTAATCACACAGTTGTCTCAAATCGAGTGGAAGGACGGATATATGTGGATTACCTTAGACGTTGCTTCGCTCTACACATCTATCCCACATGGTTTGGGTCTACAAGCAGTTGAGTATTATTTTAGGAAGACGAATTATATTAACGTGACACAAAGAGAATTTATAAAAGAGAGTATAAAATTCATTTTGGAAAAGAACTATTTTCTTTTCGAAAGTGAATTCTTTCTACAATTAACAGGGATCGCCATGGGTACGAAATTCGCACCTAATTTTGCAAATTTGTATATGGGGTGGTGGGAGGAGATGTATATCTTTCAAGAGAATCCTCTCACCCCCTATATAGTAAAGTGGTGTCGTTTCATAGATGAGATATTAATCATCTGGCGGGGACCTGAGACTAGTATTAGTGATTTAGTGACTTATGTCAATTATAATTTATTGAACTAAAAGGGACATTAGACCCCAATTTTTTCTTTCATGATTCAGATAGAGAATACAATTTTAAACAACTTTCTAATTTACTTCTATTATCTAATTTGCTTCATTCTCTTGATATTCTTTCCTGAAAAGCATATCTAGATAGGCTCAGTAGCTGCTGATTGGTGGCTGCACATAGATGCCTCGTTTGATTGGCTGACCCATGTACATTGCTATTTCTTCAAGAAAGGATATCTAAAGAATAAAGCAAATTAGATAATAGAAGTAAATTGGAAAGTTGTTTAAAATTGTATTCTCTGTCTGAATCACGAAAGAAAATGTTTGGGTTTATTGTCCTTTTAAGGTTCACAGAATCTCACAGCAAAGAGAGTATCACGTTTTTAGATTTAAATCTGTCACACAGAGATGGTAAAATTATTACGAGTCTGTTTAGAAAAGAAACGGACACAAATGCATATTTACATGCAAAAAGTGGCCATCATCATAAGTGGATCCGGAATATCCCATACGGACAGTTCCAGAGAGTTAAGAGGAACTGCACGGATGAGGATACTTTTATAAAAGAGTCTGAAACCTTAATGAATAGATTTTTAAGTAAAGGGTATGAGGCTTCGCTATTACAAAATGCATATACAAGAGCGAGAAACCTCAATGGCCCATGGGAGATTCCACTCTCCCTAAAAAAGACTGTTTTTCAGAGTTAGTTTTAAAATATTGACCTATCTTATTTTGTTTGCTTCCATTATTCTCCCTGTATCTATTACCATAATTCTCAGCTTTTGGTCTGGCTCCCAAGGGTTCATAAAATCCCTGTCCAGTTTGTTTTTTGTTTGGATATTGATACATCTGTTTTTGTTGTGTCTCTTGCTCTCTCGGTCGATTTGACCCATATGGAATAATATCCTCTCTAAAGGATCCTCTTCTCACATTCTTTGTATTAAAATTTCCACTATTGCTATTTTGAGTTTGGTTGTTAAATACCCTTGGACTATTCTGAGCTTGATACTCATTTTCTCCCCATTGGTTGGAGTTACCATTTTTACTTTTGTTTTAAAAGAGGCGTACAATTTACTTATTAGGAAGGCTAAGGATTCTCATGTTCTTGATAAATCCGAGTTTGAATTTTTGCAGGTGGTGGAACCACGCATTGCGATTTTCTACCACCTGCCAAAAATCCACAAACAACTCATTGATCCCCCTGGGAGGCCCATAGTATCCGGGATAGGGTCTCTTACAACAAAACTGTCTCAATATGTAGACAATATCCTGAAACCTATGGTGCCTTGCCTACAGTCTTATACAAGGGATAGCACGGATGTAATCACACAGTTGTCTCAAATCGAGTGGAAGGACGGATATATGTGGATTACCTTAGACGTTGCTTCGCTCTACACATCTATCCCACATGGTTTGGGTCTACAAGCAGTTGAGTATTATTTTAGGAAGACGAATTATATTAACGTGACACAAAGAGAATTTATAAAAGAGAGTATAAAATTCATTTTGGAAAAGAACTATTTTCTTTTCGAAAGTGAATTCTTTCTACAATTAACAGGGACCGCCATGGGTACGAAATTCGCACCTAATTTTGCAAATTTGTATATGGGGTGGTTGGAGGAGATGTATATCTTTCAAGAGAATCCTCTCACCCCCTATATAGTAAAGTGGTGTCATTTCATAGATGAGATAATCATCTGGCGGGGACCTGAGACTAGTATTAGTGATTTAGTGACTTATGTCATTTATAATTTATTGAACTTAAGGTTCACAGAATCTCACAGCAAAGAGAGTATCACGTTTTTAGATATAAATCTGTCACACAGAGATGGTAAAATTATTACGAGTCTGTTTAGAAAAGAAACGGACACAAATGCATATTTACATGCAAAAAGTGGCCATCATCATAAGTGGATCCGGAATATCCCATACGGACAGTTCCAGAGAGTTAAGAGGAACTGCACGGATGAGGATACTTTTATAAAAGAGTCTGAAACCTTAATGAATAGATTTTTAAGTAAAGGGTATGAGGCTTCGCTATTACAAAATGTATATACAAGAGCGAGAAACCTCAATAGATCAGATTTATTACAGAAAAAACAATATAAGAAACCTATGAAAGATCAACCTCTATTTGTGACAAAATATAATAGAGCCTCTAGGCAGATAGAAAAGAGTATAGCAAAACATTGGCCAATCCTCTTACAGGATTCTGTTTTAAAAGAGGTTTTAACAGATAAACCTAATGTAGTATTCAGGAAAAATCAGAATTTTAAGAGTATCCTAGCACCCAGCAAATTAAGATAAATGGATAGACAAGTAAATTGGTTACAAAGAAGGTCAAAAGGGTTTTTTAAATGTGGGAGAAGGGGATGTGTGAGTTGTGCACATTTTGACCCCTGTAACACCAGCTTTCAATCGTTAAGAGAAAGAAAGAAGAAATATGAGATTGAGGAAACCATCAACTCTAAGAGCACCTATGTTGTTTACCAGTTAACATGTTCGTGCGAGAAAATTTACATAGGGAGAACCAAACGTAGCCTGAAAACTCGATTCAGAGAACATCTGACGAACATAGAGAAAGGTGTTCTCAATCATGGGGTCTCAACCCATTTTAATCTTGTCCACAATGGGGATCCTAGTAGCCTAAAAGTCAAGGCTATCGAAAGGGTTTCATTAGACAAGATGGGGGGGCAATAGATTAATTACATTGAGGCGTAGAGAAACGTTTTGGATTCATACCCTGGGCTCAATGGAACCCTAGGGTATGAATAGAGAAATTGACCTTGCAGCATTTTTAGTGGATGAGTAGTATAGTGGAAGCTTAAATAGCATGTGGGTACATGTGTATGTATGTATATATATATATATATATATATATATATAATCTCTGTGTATGTGGATATATATATATATATATATATATATATCTTTTTAGGATACACTATTATTATTTTTTAAATTAACTCTTTTAAATAGACTTTTTTAATATAATAAATTAATTTAGACAGAGTGTATTTTTATATATTTTCCATATATTCTCCATATTTTTTATTTTTGTAGGAGTGCATGTATGTGTACACTTTTAGGTCACATCAAATTGATGTGGGTTTTATTATAATTTTATGACAAATTTTGTATGTCAAGAACTGTTCATGCACTGTTTTGTATGATTCAATTTTAAATGTATTATATTATATTCTATTAGTTTTCTATATGAATTACACAATTAGTTCTGAGGCATCATGTTGTAGTGAATCGTTTTAAATTAATTCAATATTCGCTATATGATTTAGTGGGTTGATTGTAAACATTAGTAAATACCGCCAGTATAATAACAGCCTAACCGTGATTTATATGAATTGAGTTTTAACATGAGATTGACACACAGGAATAATATTATTTCTCTGAACGGTCAGTGCACGTGTGTATATATAATCCTCATCATTAGCAATGGTGTAAATAGACTGTACAAATCATATGAAGTGTTTTTTATAGTAGTACAATAGAGATTTGCCCCTCATACAATGTATATACTGTGTTGAATATATTCATGTAATGACCTTAACAATCGCTTGTAGACATCCAATGAGAATAAGTCTGGGATTAAAAATGTGACATAAAAGACGGCGGAGACTGAATGTGGGCAGCCTCTGATGAAGTAGGAAGATGTCCTACGAAACGGATTAGGCCCCGCCCACCGTCTTCACGCCACGCCGCATACACCAGCTGTAGGAGAGCCGGCTTTTTCATCCTGACAGTTTGGTGCAGTATGGGCTTTTGGCGTTATTTTTAGTGACTTATTCATATGCTTATGAACGTTTATCTACAGTGAACTTTCTTTCACCTACTGTGATTTACTGTACATTTGAACACTGGGGGAAGATCGAGTTTGCTGGAACTTTTACTACGTTCTTATAGAGCATCTGATTGCTTTTTAAACTGCTGGGATTTTACATACCTCATATGTTTGAGGGTTTGGAGTGTGAGTGTTATATCGTAAATGCTTTAATAAAATATACCGTGTACAAACAGTCTGCATTTAGAGGTGTTTGCGCCTCCCTTTCCTTTTCATATTTTTGCATTAGTTGTATCCAGCCTCCAGTGCTGTGTCTTGTGGGAAGCTGCAACTCCTGTCTGATGTACTGATTTACTGAAGCAAGCATATCCTTTGGTTTAGTTTATTCACTTGCATTGTTTGTGTTATGTTGATCAAACATTTCTACACCATTTAATATTGACACCCTTTGTACTTACAGAGCACTCTTATATTTGCACTATTTTTGTGTATGGTCTTTGTCCTTTCGAAGGGTATTTGATGTTCCGGCTCGCTTCTCCTCTGCTGCTAAACGACTCATGTCCATTCAGCAAGGTACAAGATCTGTTGCTCAGTATGCTATTGAGTTCCGTATGCTTGCCGCAGAGGTAGGTTGGAACAACAAAGCCCTTGTTGCCGCCTTCTTTCATGGGCTCTCTAATGCGATTAGAGACAAATTTGCTGCCAGAGAATCTCGAGGCATTGATGTCTTTTTTGATCCTAATTGACATCAGATTCAGAGAGAGGCCCTCTTTCAAGGAGCGCTTGCGGAAGCCTCCTGTTCCATTGTCTCCTACGTGTTCGTTCCCACATATGCCTCTCTCTTCTCCCATGCCTCCTGGTCCCGAGTCACCAGGTACTCTCTGCGGCGGAGAGGGCCTTTAGGAGGAGGGTCGGGCTCTGCCTCTATTGTGGGTTACAGGGTCACCTTTTGAATTCAAGAAGCGGTTAGGCAGGTACTACTCCAAACGGATATTGTAAAAAAACAAAATTTATTGAACATCTTTAAAAGAATGAACAGACATGGCAGCAAAAGAGCAGTAAGTCTGACATGTTTCGCACCTCACTGGTGCTTACTCATAGACTGAGGTCTGTATCTTAATCCCACATGTTTATAGGCTGAGGTGAGGCTATTTTTTTCTCGGTTTAATTATGTGGTCTCCTACCTGCCTGGTAGTAAGAATGTTAGGGCTGATGCCCTCTCTCAACAATTTTCGCCTCTGTCCAAGGAGGAGTCTGTACCTACTCCTGTTCAGGGCCGTCTTTAATATTGATTGGACCCTAGGCAAACATTTTCTTGGGCCCCCCCCCACCCCATGCAATTTTGATCTCCATCCCAACATCCCAAAAAACAACTAAATCAATTTTTTTTTATTATTATTAGCCCAGCGGTAAATCATCCACTGCTGGGCTAATCATTTAAAAAAAAAAAATGCAATATGTGAAACTGGACCTAAGCAGTACTAATAAGTAAATAAATATATAAATTCCTCCACTGTGGATTCATTTAATATTCTTTTGAATGTGATTCTGGTGTGAGGTTAGCTGGTTAAAGAGATTTAGGGCAGCCAACAGGACCAAAGCAAGGTAAAGGAGGAAGCATGGAGGTGCAGACAAATATAAGTTTACTGACTGGAACAGCAGAACTACTATGGGAAGCTGTAAAATCTGAGACAGAGAGAAAATAAAAACTATAAAAATAAACCTTACATTAATGTGTGAAGTATCAGCATGACGCTATACATCAGCCACACCAGCACATGTTGCTTCTTTGCTAGGAACAAGTTCCCTCTCACCCTGAACTAGACAATGCTGCATGGGGAGGGGCGTGTGTGCACTCACTTATTCTTCCCACTGACAACTTTCTACAAAGCACTATTCTCCTAACAAACTTCAGTTAGTTGATCTTAGGGCCACAGCAGAAAGAGCAGGGCTAAGGGGACCAGTAGACTGGATGCTGTCTGTCCAAGGCTGCATGGATACAGTGTGAGATGAGTCACACAGCCTCAAGACTGAAGAGAGCAGTGTATGCAGCTGCACAGATGCTCAAATCCTCATGTGCCTGCCGCTCCAGCTTTCTGCTGCATGCGCCTACAGTCAGCCCTACCCAGAAACAATCCCCACCACCAGAGCAGTTACCTGGTAACAGTGGTAACCCCAATAGGACCTTTTCTGATGCAGTGGGAAATGGCTGGATGCCGAGTTAGGGCTTGCATTCAGTGCTGCACAGTGCACATCTAAAACAGCACACAGCACTAGCTTGGCATGTCACATGACACCGGCACGGTCTGGCACAGTTTTAAAAAAAAAATAAAAGCAGAGTACTTTTGACTGTGACAGTATTAGGACTGAATTTGTGTGTTCCCCATGTCACATCAGCAGTCTGGTATGAACAATAAAAAAAAATAAAAAAAAATTATTTTTTTTACGACTCTTGGGCCCCTCAACAGAGACTGGGCCCAGGGCAGCTGCCCATTTTGCCCTGTGTTAAAGACGGTCCTGCTCCTGTTATACCTCCTGACCATATTTTGGCTACCATACGTACTAATTTGACTTCTCCCTTGGGGGAGGAGATCCTGGCTGCACAAACCAATGCACCTCCTGAGAAACCTAGTGGTAAGTGTTTTGTTCCTAAGAATCTTCAAACTAAACTTTTGCACACTTACCACTATCCTAAAGCCGCAGGTCACCCAGGCAAGAACTAAATGATTTGGTCTGTCACTCGACAATTCTGGTGGCCAGGTCTTCGTTCTGATGTTGCTGTGTATGTTGCCTCCTGCTCAGTTTGTGCACAGAATTAGACTCCTCAATGTCTTCCTGTGGGTCTTCTTCAACCTATTGCTAATGGTGAGCGTCCATGGACACATCTTTCCATGGACTTCATTGTCGAGCTCCCTGTTTCCAATGGCAATACTGTTATCCTTATGGTGGTTGACCGTTTTTCTAAAAAGTCACATTGCATTCCCTTGATGAAGCTGCCTACCGCTCAGGAGCTTGCTTCAATTTTTGCCCGGGAGGTCTTCCGTTTACATGGGTTACCCAAGGAGATAGTGTCGGACCGGGGTAGCCAGTTTGTCTTCAGATTTTGGCGTTCCTTTTGTGCTCAAATGGGGATCCAGCTTTCCTTTTCCTCTGCATATCACCCTCAATCCAATGGGGCTGTGGAACGGTCTAATCATGCTCTGGAACAGTTCCTCCGTTGCTATGTCTCAGATCACCACAATAATTGGTCTGAACTGTTACATTGGGCAGAGTTTGCTCATAATAGTGCTATTAATGCTTCCTCCAAGTTATCCCCGTTCATGACGAATTATGGGTTTCAACCATCCTTGTTGCCCGATTCATTCATGTCTCAGGGTATACCGGCTTTGGAGGAGCATCTCCGGCAACTCCGTTCCACGTGGGTGCAGATTTAGGATTGCCTTCATCGTTCTATGCAGCGCCAAAACTTCCAGGCTGATCGTAGGCGTCTGCCCACACCTTCCTACAAGGTTGGTGAGAGAGTTTGACTGTCCTCCTGCAACTTGAACCTTTGTGTGCCTTCTAATAAATTGGCTCCCCGTTATGTTGGTCCTTTTCGAATACTGCGACGGGTTAATCCTGTGGCGTACGCTCTTGATCTTCCTCCTGCTATGCACATCTCCAATGTTTTTCATGTCTCCCTCTTGAAACCATTGGTTTGTAATCGGTTTACTACTGTGTTGCCTCGTCCCCGTCCTATCTTTGTTGACAACCATGAGTATGAGGTCAGCAGCATTATTGACTCTCATATGTCCAGGGGCCGTGTACAGTATTTGGTTCACTGGAGGGGCTACGGTCCGGAGGAGGGTTCTTGGGTTCCCTCCTCTGATGTTCATGCTCCCGCCCTCCTCCCTGACTTCCATGCCCGTTTCCCCAATAAGCCTTTTGTCCTCCCGCGGGGGAGGGGTAGTTGAGGGGAGGGTACCGTCAGGGTTTTATCCCGTTGTGTTTGCCATGTGCTGCTGGCAGCCATTTTACTCACCTCTCTTCCTGACTAT